>NC_000087.7:22394943-22994943 GCF_000001635.26 Mus musculus
GATCATAGGAACTATTTTACTGTTACCTAGAACTGATTTTAGAACGAGGACAGAATACTTTGTCTTAATAATTTCATGCCTACCTAAACATAAATACACAATATTGTTTAAAAAATAATAATTATGAATATTTTCTACCTGCATTGGGTAGTGCCATAATAAGTTCATATTTCAAACTACTTATTAATAATATGAAACAAAAAAATGTTAAATTTTAGGATAGATAGTTATAATACTTCAGAAAGTTGTCAACAAATTACACAGGGAAGGAGAAATAGAATACATCGATTTCTCCATGTATGGTTATTGAGATTTTGGCCAGGTATAGTAGCCTGGGTTGGCATTTGAGTTCTCTTAGTGTCTGTATAACATCTGTTCAGGCTCTTCTGGCTTACCTAGTCTCTGGTGAAAAGTCTGGTGTAATTCTGATAGGCCTGCCTTTATATGTTACTTGACCATTCTCCCTTACTGCTTATAATGTTCTATCTTTTTTTTAGTGAATGTGTTTTTCTGATTATTATGTGTTGGGAGGAATTTCTTTTCTGGTCAAGTCTATTTGGAGTTCTGTAGGCTTTTTTTTATGTTCATGGGCATCTCTTTCTTTAGGTTTGAAAAGTTTTCTTCTATAATTATTTTGAAGATATTTGCTGCCCCTTTAAGTTGAAAATCTTCATTCTCATCAACTCCTATTATCTGTAGGTTTGGTCTTCTCATTGTGTCCTGTATTTCCTGGATGTTTTGAGTTAGGATCCTTTTGCATTTTGCATTTTCTTTGATTGTTGTGCTGATGTTCTCTATGGAATCTTCTACACCTGACATTCTCTCTTCCATCACTTGTATTCTGTTGCTGATGCTTGCATCTATGGTTCCAGATATCTTTCCTAGGGTTTCTATCTCCAGCGTTGCCTCACTTTGGGTTTTCTTTATTGTGTCTACTTCCATTTTTAGGTCTAGTATGGTTTTGTTCATTTCCATCACCTGTTCGGATGTGTTTTCCTGTTTTTCTTTAAGGAATTCTACCTGTTTGGTTGTGTTTTCCTGTTTTTCTTTAAGGACTTGTAACACTTTAGCAGTGTTCTCCTGTATTTCTTTAAGTGAATTATTAAAGTTCTTCTTGATGTCTTCTACCATCTTCATGAGATATGCTTTTAAATCCGGGTCTAGCTTTTCGGTTTTGTTGGGGTGCACATGACTAGGTGGAGTGGGAGTGCTGTGTTCTTGATTTCTGTTAGTACAATTCTTACATTTGCCTTTGGCCATCTGGTAATCTCTGGAGCTAGTTGTTATAGTTTTCTCTGGTTAGAGCTTGTTCCTCAGGTGATTGTGTTAGCCTCTATCAGCAGACCTGGTAGACTACATCTCTGCTCTGAGTTTCAGTTGTCAGAGGACTCTCTGCAGGCGAGCTCTCCTCTCACGGGAAAGGTGCACAGATATATGGCCTTAAGACCCCCCTCCTGGCCGAAGAAGAAGGCCCAAAACAGGACCTGTCCTGAAGCTGAGTTGCTTTGGCCTGTCCCAGAAGTTGTTAGCTTCTGTATTCTACACTCTCACACGTCCAGAATACTCTCTGAGGAGTCCTGGAACCAAGATGTCTGCAGCTGATGCTCAGGCAAAGCACTCCTGCAATGGGCAGACCTCTTTCCTCTGGCTGGGAAAGTGGCCAGATGTCTGAAGCCTGTGCAGAATACTCTCGGCTGGATCCCGGAACCAAGATATCTGCTGCCAATGCTCACTCAAAGCAGTCCCGCACTGGTCAGACCCCTTTCCTCTGGCCTGGATATTTGCCAGTTGTCTGGGCCCGAAAAGTGGGCTTCCTTAGAAGCTCTGTGGCTCCCACCTCTCCCAGAAGCTTTTGGCTTCTGTATTCCGTACTCTCACCTGTGCAGAATACACCCGGTGGGGTCCTAGAACCAAGATGTCTGTTGCTGATGCTCAGGCAAAGCACTTCTGCACCAGGCGGACCCCCTTTACTCTGGTTCGGAAAGTGGCCGGATGTCTGGGGCCTTTGCAGAATACACTTGGCAGGGACCTGGACCAGTCTTGTGCTTCTTCAGAAAATTGACATAGTACTACCAGAAGATCCAGCAACACTTCTCCTGGGCAAATACTCAGAAGATGTTCCGATGTGTAATAAGGATTCATTCTCTATGATGTTCATACCAGCCTTATTTATTTATTTTGTTAATATTTTTTATTATTACGTATTTTCCTCAATTACATTTAGAATGTACATTTAGAAAGTCCCCCATACCGTACCCTCCACTTCCCTAACCACACATTTCATTTTTTGTCTCTGGCATTCCCCTGTACTGTGGCATATAAAGTTTGCATGTCCAACGGGCCTCTCTTTTCAGTGATGGCCTACTAGGCCATCTTTTGATACATATGCAGTCAAGAATTCCGGGGTACTGGTTAGTTCATAATGTTATTGGACCTACAGCGTTGCAGATCTGTATAGCTCCTTGTATACTTTCTCTATCTCTTCCATTGAGAATCCTGTGCTCCATCCAATAGCTGACTTTGAGCATCTACTTAAGTATTTGCTATGCCCCAGCCTTGTCTCACAAGAGACAGCTATATCTGGGTCTTTTCAGCAAAATCTTGCTAGTTTATGCAACGGTTTCATCGTTTGGAGGCTAATTATGGGATGGATCTCTGGACATGGCAGTCTCTAGATGGTCCATCCTTTTGTCTCAGCTCCAAACTTTGTCTCTGTAACAGTCTGGCGGTTCCTCAGAAAATTGGACATGGTACTGCTAGAGGATCCCACAATACCTCTCCTGGGCATATATCCAGAAGATGTCCCAACCAGCAAGAAGGAAACCTGCTCCACTATGTTCATAACAGCCTTATTTATAATAGCCAGAGGCTGGAAAGAACTCAGATGCCCCTCAACATTGGAATGGATACAAAAAATGTGGTACATTTACACAGTGGAGTACTACTCAGCTATTAAAAAATGAATTTATGAAATTCCTAGGCAAATGGATGGATGTGGAGGGCATCATCCTGAGTGAGGTAACACAATCACAAAAGAACTCAAATGATATTTACACACTGATAAGTGGATATTAGCCCGGAAACTTAGCATACCCGAGATATAAGATACAATTTGCAAAACACATGAAACTGAAGAATGAAGACCAAATTGTGGACACTTTGCCCCTTCTTAGAATTGGAAGCAGTCACCAGCATTATTTATAATAGCCATTTGCTCGAAAGAACTCAGATGTTGCTCAACAGAAGAATATATGATACAGAATGGATACAGAAATTCTGGTACATTTAAACAATGGAGTACTATTCAGCAGTTAAAAACAATGAACTTATGAATTTCTTAGGCAAAAGCATGTATCTGGAGGATATCAACCTGAGTATGGTAATCCAATCACAAAAGAACACATATGATATGTACTAACTTATAAGCCAATATTAGCCCCCAAACAGACTACTCAAGATACAATTTCCAAAACGCATGAAACTCGAGATGAAGGAAGACCAAAGTGTGGATACTTCATTGGTTCTTATAATGGGAACAAAATACCCATGGAAGGAGTTACAGAGACATTTTGGAGGTGAGAAAAAAGAAACGACCATCCAGAGACTGCTCCACCTGGTGATTCATCCCATAGACAACCACCAAACCCAGACAATATTGCATATGCCAGCAAAATTTTTTGACAGGACACTGGAATAGCTATCTCCTGTGAAGCTATGCCAGTTCCTGGCAAATACAGAATTGGATACTCACAGTCATCTATTGGATGGTACACAAGGCCCTTAATGTGGAATCTAGAGAAAGTACCCAAGGAGCTAAAGGGTCTGCAACCTTAAAGGAGGATCAACAATATGGACTAACCAGTAACCCCCTGAACTATGTATCTAGTTGCATATGTGGCAGAGGATGGCCTAGTCAGCCATCAAAGAGAGGAGAGTCACTTGGTCTTGTGAAGATTATATACCCAAGTACAGGGGAATGCCAGGGCCAGGAAGCAGGAGTGGGTGAGTTGGCAAGCAGGGTAGGGGAAGGTATAGGAAACGTTCAGGATAGCATTTGAAATGTAAATGAAGAAAAATATCTAATAAAAAATGAGTTAAAAATATTAGCAAAACCTTATATTAGCACGTTAACAGCACATCCTAAAGATCTCAAACACAAAGAAGAAATGACACCCAAAAGATGTGGTGGCAGGAAATAGTAAAACTCAGGGTGGAAAAAAAAATAGAAAGAAAAATACAAATAAATTTTTGGAACAAATATTGGTTCTTTGACAAGATCACTAAGATAAACAAACTATTATTCAAGTTAACTAAAATAAAAAAGATAATATCCAAATTAGCAAAATCAGATATTAAATGGGGGGACATAACAACAGACACCTGATAGGTCAGAATGTTTCGCAAAGTGCTTCTTCCTCCTAGAAGCACACTTGCTCAACCATATTAATTGCTGCTGTATTCATAATTATCTGCAACTGGAAACAACCTACATGTCCATAAACTGAAGAATGTATAACATATATGTTATATTTATACAATGGAACATTACTCAGCTGTTATGAAATGGATGGAAACAGAAAAAAATAAAAAAAAACAAAACTAAAAAAAAAACATAACCTGAATAACGTATCCCAGTCCCAGGAAGATAAATATGCTATGTGTTGATTTATATGTTGATATTGACTGGGCTGGATAGTTTTTTGTCAACTTGTCACAAAGTAAAGTCCCCTGAGAGTAGGGAATCTCAATTGAGAAAATGTCTCCATAAGATTGGTCTGTGCAGAAAGGACTGCAGGGCAGTTTCTTAATTAATGATTGATGGGTAGGATTTCTGCCAATTGTTGATACTGCCATCCATGTGCTTGTGGTTCTGAGTTCTCTATGAGAAAGCATGAAACCATGGGGAACTAACCACTAAGCAGAATGCTGCAGACACTCTGGGCCCCTTTGTCTGTGTGGAACGGATCTCTAGTCACAGGTGGGCAAAGCGTTGGATGAAATGATAGATAGATACACAGAGAAGAGGTTGTGTAGAATCTGAATGTAATGTGTCAAATTGAGCATCAAACTTTTTATACAGAAGAGAATAGGAAAGTTGGGTGACACACAAGCAAGGTACAAAGAGGTTACTGGATTCTTACAGAAAACAGAGGAATACAAACTCAGAAGTTCTCACAGGAAACACCTGGGATAAAATTCACTGTTAACAACTGGGATCAAAAAGAGCTCCACCTAATATCCACATAATCTTAGAAGCCAGGGTCAAGGGATTCGTGCCCTTGCTATAGTTCCTATTTTAGTCTATTGTATAGACCACCTTCTCCCTAGGCCATTGTAAATACGTGTATATGGGTGGAACTCAGCTATATATAGTTCTAAGTATGTACTCTGCTTCCTCCTTAGGTCTCAAACTTTCTTCATCCTAGATGATGATAAATTCTTGTGTAGGGCAGTGACTTAGCTTTTATTCAAAGTGGTAGTATAATACCAGAGGCAATTCTGAATGCCACTGAATAGGCAACATTCTTACTAAATTCCAAGCCCATGGTCAGCTCAAGGACTTTCTAGGATATTGGAACACTGGCGAAAGCTTAGCTATATCAGAATTCAATCTTAAAAATAACTTATAATAAGATAACACTAAAAGAGAGCATGTGGATCCATACACCAGACTAACGCGGGAATAGGGGATGAGTATATGGGTTAATGAGAAGGCCAAAACTCCAGAAGGTGAGCTTCCGTGAAACTCTTTGCCTCATGAGTGCTTCCAGGCCTCTCGGCCTGTCAAGCTGACTCGACTGGTGTGCGTGGCAGCAGTACCCATCCATGGTCTCTGTATTAGCTCCTGCCTCTAGGTACCTGGCCCATTTCAGTTCCTGTTCTGTCTGTCTTCAGATGATGAATAGCAATGAAGAAGTGTAAACCAAATAAGTCCTACCCTCCCCAACTTGTGCTTGGGTTATAGTTTTTGGTGACAGCAATACAAAGATTAACACATTCTACATTACATATGTGATGGCCTGTCTACAATCTGTAGATCCAGTGAAGTTAGGTATAGAGGAAGGACTTGGGTGCATACATTGATGCCCATGGTATGGGGATATAGAATGGATTTTATTAGTGGACAAAGGTGGACAAGAAAGAGAAGATCAGGTGGCATAGGGGAGGGAGATGGGGTTGAATAAGGAAATGCAGGAAGAGATATTTGAAAGAGAAGAATTTGGTGAATGATGCCCGAAAGGTGTAGGAACTGGAGAGGATGGGAGGTAGTGAAAGAACCGTGGGGAGTAAAATTTGGGGGGACTGTAAGCAGGGTCTATTAAATGAGAAGTTAATATTATTTTTAATTTTACTAGAATATTAAGCATGGCAGAGGGGCTCCCAGGAATGTACATTTTACCTCCAAAAATTCTTGGTAAAAAAATTCATGGATTCTTGGTAAGGTGAACCACTTAAAAGCTCTTACCACTCTTAAACACTTAAAAGCTGGTACCACTCTGTTACCACTCATGCTGTTGTAGAGTTTCTCTCTACTTGCTGCCCTCAAATCACATCCCTCATAATCTATGGATTGTATGAAAATTTAAGGTGGGTTCCAGCCCCTCACTGGGCAATATCATTGCCACCCACAGTGTTAGTTAGATCTAACTTTCTCAAGGATTGCAGCTGATGCAGATTAATACTTCAACCACGATCTTGGAAAGAATTACTACGAAAAGCATGCCTTTTTTTTTTTTTCAAAAGTCAGGCTGGTGTTCAGATGATTATTATTTCTTTGTACCTATTTCCTCCCTCTGATTCCTGATATGATATAAGAAAAACATGGTTAATGTACAGATGTGCACCCTGAGGATTCGAAGTAGAAAGGGATGATAGGTTTTTACATAAAAGTTTAGTTTTGTGATTCTTTTAAGATTTTTGAAGGATTAATTTTTGAGATAGATAAAAACTAATCCTTTATGTATAACAGCAAATTTCAGTCTACCAGTAAGAGAAACTGGCTGAAAAAAATACCTTACTTGCTTACAAGTTGTTAATCTATAACAAGTTTTTTAGTTAGAAATGTGTGTTGGTTCTTGGGGATAATATTGGATATTTATAAACATAATTTATAAATAGCTCATCATAAAAGTATAGTGAGAAGATGCTTTTCCTTATATATTCTCATAATTATTCACTAGAAGAAAATAGAAAGTAACCAGTACAAATTTTATACTAATTGAAAGATTGTGCAGAGATATATAAGCAGTGTGAGAAAAATAAAGTTGGTGCTTTGTTCTATCCACCAAATGTGAGTATATATGGAAAGTGGTTGAAGCTTTGCACTGTCCAACAAATGTGTGTGTGTGTGTGTGTGTGTGTGTGTGTGTGTGTGATTGTTTGTGCTTCTTAAAGCTTGCTTCTTCTACCATGTATGTAAATGTGTCTTGCCTGCTTTATATGCCATCTAACCAACATCCCCTCCTTGAATCATTGAACACTCTATCACAGCTACTCTTGGAAAGGCAAACAGACAGCAAACACACAGAACCCTACTGGGCATAACTTGAACATGTATGAGACCACCCACCTCTTCCAGTGACACCCTTCCTCCAACAAGGAAACACCTAGTCCAACAAGGTTACTCATCCGAATACAGCCTATGGGCCGATAGGAACCAATTCCATTAAAACTACCACACCTACCTAGCTACATGCATACATATATTCATGCATAAGAGATAAACAGAGAAAGAGGGTGAGAGAAATAGAAAGAGAAAGAGTGATTGGTAGATGATAGAGAAATAGTTGCATACATATCTATATAAATACATTCAATCATTACTTCATACATACATACATACATACATACATACATACATACATACATACATACATATATAGATGATGGATAGACAGATAATGATATGTGATATTAATCTAAACACTAAAGACATGGTGCCCTTTAACTCACACACACACGCCCTGAGCATTGTTTACAATCCTCAATTAAGACATAAAGGTTGGACATTCGAACTACAAAGACATATAAAAACAAATCCACAAAACTCACAATGTTCATTTGGTGTGCATAGATTTGATTAATATCTAGGATTTTCTTTTTTGTGTATATTATGAGAGATTACACCCTAAAATCTTTCTCAAACTTGTCCATTATTTTAGTTACTACCGTGTACAACCTGATACTTATAATCCACTAGATAGTAACGTTACAGAAGTTATTTATTGTGCTGAAGATATTCAGTCATACCCCTCAGCTCCAAAATATATCTTTTAAAGACACATAGTAAGGAACGATCTTCCAAATGACCTGAAATGAAACTGTCACCTGGTGGAAAATAACACAGCACAGGAAGAAGTTTACACATAAAATTTATATTCATGTGAATATTGGTCAAAATGATTCCAATTGTAAAGTTGAATTACATAGTGGTATGTCTTTGAAACAATAGGAAAAAATGATGTGCATACATTGTGTTTTCCAAAAAGAGTAGGAAATGTAAAACATTTAAGCAGTGGCATGTTGGTTTCTAATGCCAGGAGATGACTAACATAGCAACAGACTAATAATGTATCCTCTTCAAAAGTTAAAAGAAAACAGCAACAACAAGAAGAGAACAACAATCACAAGGAACCATGTCATCCGTGGCATCTTTAGGAGGATGTGCAGCACTCTGAACATGGTTCCAAGGACTTTAGTAGATGTCTATTGCGTTGTCAGCCTGACAGGTTTGTGTTCAACCATCCATGTCTGTATACTAAGGTTGGGAACAATCCATCGGGGATGAGTGACCTAAAGATGATGAGTTCTACTCCCCACTCTCCTTGCTGCTCTGGAGACTTCAAACCTGAGGGGAGGAATGTTATATTGATGAGTATGAGAATGCTCAAATCCTTTTTGTCTACATTGTGTAAATGTGGCATCTCTTTAAGTGAAGTGTAAGACCTGCTTGGCCAGAAGGTACAACCAGAGGCCTGTTGAATAAAGATGCTACTATAGAGACCCCATGTAATGAGAAAGGTCTTTCTGAAGTACCCTTGGACAGAGGTGGAATTTAAGATCCAATTATTCAAAAATGGCATGTAGGCACTACTGTAGGCCTTATTGTCATACCGAGAACATCCCCAACACTAATCAGAGATGTATGGCTAGTGGTCAGAGGTGAGTGGGTAATGGACATTGGGAAGAAATGAGACCCTATGAGCCATGAAAAATAGATAGGACCCCAATGGTCAGAGGGGAAATACACGAGGGCATCTTTGTGAGAATTTGGAAATCTAAAACCCCTTTGTACAGGTAAACTAGTATGTTGGTTGGGTAGAGTTTAAATTTGCATGTTCTTTCCTTGACATGAGCTCAAAGACTCAGCCTACCTCATGCAGTGGAGCCCATTCCAGGTACTTCCTTACAGCTAGCAACTCCTCATCAGAGACTAGAACATCTGTCCACTGTAGTAAATGTGGTGCCGGATCAGGAAGGAGTCTGAGCACTCACCAAAAACCTGGCTGACAATTCCACACTAGTTCTTCTTCTCAGGCATATGTTCTTCTCCTGGGTCTAGGTATGAATCGTGAGGAATACATCATTTTAGTTTCTGCATTGAGGAAATGAGCTTTTGTTCTGGGCTGTACTTCTTAATGTTCGGCTCAGGTAATTTAAGCTTGGGTGGTCTGGAGGTCCATTTGGGAGTTAAAATTAGAGGAGGGGGTGACTAAGTGTCTCCATCAGAGGAGAACATTGCAAGGTCATTATTGGTCAGAAAGGCATATTTGATGACCACTTGGGGAAAATGAGATCTGAGGCCCCTGGTAACTCAGAGTCAGTAGATTGAAATCTTTTAGGTCAAAGCAGAAGGATCTGTGGCCCAATTAAATAGACTTAGTAAGTTTACTCCCACAGGGGCATATTTAGAATGTCTGAGAACCCTTTGGATATTGGTGGACGGTAGCTCTCTATTAGAACAGGGAGGGCTGGTATATCTTTTGGTGAAAAGTGGAATATTTCAGGTATAGTCTAAAAGCAAATTCAGTAAAAAGACAGTAATTGGAATACTTTGGGCAAGGAGAGACATATGCAGTATCCCTATGTGCAGGAGAAGAATTGTTTCTGCCCGTCTCAGGATTGGTGATAGATCTAAGATTCTCTAAAATAGGAGGATGGTGATAGGAGCTTCATAGGATTGTATAAGAATAATTTTGTCCTGTTATTCCTATGTCTGAAGCACTATTGATCAGAAATTGAACACTGATTGATACCTTGAGAATTCTAGGACATTCCAGGTACTTACTCCTTCATCAGCTCCAAACATGAAATCACAATCAAGAATACACATCATCTGAATGTCAGTGGTAGGCATGACAACAATCTTAGAAGTCTTTTAAGAGGGTGTAATGTAGTATTTTCTGGTTTAGTGTCTTCCTTAAATATATGTCCATCCACACATTCCTCTGCATGGAGGCCAGGATGTCTCTGTCTAAGGTAACAAAACAAAGATAGTAAACTGATTTACCCTTACCTTGATACTCTTCTGTTTGGGATATCAGTCCAGAGTGTATACAAATCTTTTTTGTAGAATTTAGGATATCCACATATTTTATGTAGCGTGTGGAAAGCAGGCAGCAATTGTTTCAGTATTCCAACAGGTTGGATGGTTATTTTTGGTCTATGAAACCTTTAGTCAGATGACATAAGAGCAAGGCCACTTTTCTTGAATGGAGGAATGTCTCCGAATATTTGTAACAGGAAGAAGTTTGGAAGTAATCTTAGACAGTTGTAATATAGCAGGCACACATAGTCAATAAGACAAGATCTATTTACACTTTACAAGAGAGTGTAGGTATGTGTCCACCACTGAAAAAAAAAAGGAAATATTTCAGTCCAATATGGGCATTCGAGAAGGCTTTGTTGCCCGATAGACACAGGGAGAAGAGGAAATATTTATGACTAGATGTGGTGTGTCTGAGGCTCCCATAGGGAGAGGGAGAGGCACTGAAGCCCTGGTATGACTGGATGACATTTATAGACCTCTTCGACAGAGGATGTGAATTTGAGAACCACTGGAACAAAAAGAGTCATTCTGGTGCCCCTTTCAAATGAGGAGTTCGATGTGAGACACAGTTAAATGGAAATTTTTGCCCTCCATCAGATAGAGAATAGTTTGGAATTCTTTCTGATCAGAGAGGGTAATTATTGAAGACCTTTTGGACTGGAAGTGAAGTTTGGGGCCTGGGGCAGGTAGAGATGATCTCAGGCCTGTCAGGCTTACAAGACAGATATTGGACCCTCATGTATACAGAGGGTACATTTGATATATAATGGACACAAATTAGTGGTCTAAGTATTGATGTAGAAGATTAAAGCAGAATTAGAGTCTGCTTAATGTCCCCAACCTCTTTAGGGTTAAGGAAGTGACCTAGCCTACCTTAAGCAGGAGAGGTAGGACTGCTTCACAACTTAGAAGATTCCCATCTTCACATACACCTTGGTAAGCCTGGCAGCAATACAAGTATTATGCACCAGGCATGACTGTAAGTCTCTAAGTACTCTTGAAGCTTATCATCAGTTATATGGGTGTTTGCATGAAGGATGGTACGAAGGATAGATGACCTAAGTTTCAGGCTCTGTTAATGCAGGGCAGAATTAAGTGAAGTATAATTTCCTAGAGACCATCGTTGGAGGGAAATGATCTAAAGCTCATGATTGGAGTGTTATATTTGAGGCTCATATGTATGTAAGGATGCTCTTAGGATACCTGGATTTTGGTACCCTTGGGAAAAATGAAAATTCTGAGATTCCAATAGTAAACTCCAGTCATAATTATAACTGACCTTGGGCAGAAATGGAAGGTTTTGGGTATTGTTGGTAACAGCAGTAGGTCATGAAGGCCACCTATCCCAAGTGAAATTCTGATGACCCTTCATCCAAAGGTGATGGTATGAGATACCTTGAAAACAGGTTGAGTAGCATGTGTTCATACCTACAACTTTTATGACCTTCCGGACCCATTTTGCTTAAAAAGAAAGAACCTGGGGCTGGAGAGATGATTCAGTGGTTAAGAACACTGACGGCTCTCCCAGGGCTCCTGAGTTCACAAACATCTGTAATGGTATCCAGTGCCGTCTTCTAATGTGCAGGCACACATGCATAGAGAACACTGTATATATAATAAATAACTAAATACTTAAAAAAGAAAGGAACAAAGGAATGAAGGAAGGATGGAAGGAAGGAAGGAAAGAAGGAAAGAAGAGAAAGAAATTTAGGAGGGAAGAAAGAAGGAAGGAAGAAAGAAAGAATGAAAGAAAGAAAGAAAGAAAGAGAGAAAGAAAGAAAGAGAAAGAAAGGAGAGGAAGAGAATGAAGGAGGGAGAGAGAGAAATAGAGAGAGATAGAAAGAAAGAGACAGAAAGCAAGAGAGAGAGAAAAAAAGAAAGAAAGAAGGAAGGAAAGAGAAAGAAAGAAAGAAAGAAAGAAAGAAAGAAAGAAAGAAAGAAAGAAAGAAAGAAAGAAAGAAAGGAAGAAAGAAAGAAAGGAAGGAAGGAAAGAGGGAGGGAAGAAAGTAAGAAAGAAAGAAAGTAAGAAAGAGAGAGAGAACGAAAGAAAAAGAAAGGAAGGAAGGAAGGGAGAAAGAGAGAGAGAGAGAGAGAGAGAGAGAGAGAGAGAGAGAGAGAGAGAGAGAGAGAAAGAGAGAGAGAGAGAGAAAGTAAGTTAGTTAGTTTCAGGCCATGATTAACCAAGTAGCAGGATCAAGTCACCACATTGTGCAAAAGGGAAAAATCTAGTTTATCTTGGGTAGAGGGAGAACAGAATGGTAGTGCATAGTTTGCTTCCATCTAGTCTCCCCACCTTCCATTATCCATATATTGTATATACTGTTGGGAAGAATACAAGGAACAATCAGCACACTCTTCCAACAGGGAGAGTGGCTGTCTGACCTGAGGTTGTATTTGTCTGTACATATCTATAAGTGAGAGACAGGAACACACCATTTCTGACACCTAACTCTAGGAAGATCACATGCATATTAGTTTTCTTTCTATGTTCTGCCCTCTGCCCTACACTCAGAAACATGTGAGAGCCCACTGTGAAGTTGCAATTGTGTTTGCCTTGCAATCTTTCTAATAGAGAGTGGCACTGAGGTAATATGAGTTTAAGTCAAGTTTAAGGTGCCCTTGGAAAGAATACTCTTGGGCATCCCAAGAGGCTATATCTGAAACTCCTATGACTACAGGTATAATAAATGAAACCCTCTTGGCCATAGGATCCAAACCTGAGGTCTCTGTCATCATTGCTCCATGACACATACACCCTTGGCAAGCAATTAGATGTCTATGTTCCTTGAGGTTGAAGGAGGTAATTATAGCCCCCTTTTGTACTACAATGAACTGCATGTGAGTGGACATCATTCTACCTTTTTCAGTGGGAATGGCATAAAGCTTACTTAGTCTGGGGCATCTTTTTTTAATTAGATATTTTCTTTAATTACATTTCAAATATTATCTACTTTCCTAGATTGCCTTCTGAAAATCTCCTATGCCTTCTCCCTCCCCGCGTTCCCCAACCTACCTACTCCTGCTTCCTGGCCCTGGCATTTGCCTATAATGGGGAATAGAGCCTTCACAGGACCAAGGCCCTCTCTTCCCATTGATGACCTCCTAGGCCATCCTATGCTACACTTGTGGTTAGAGCCACAAGTTCCACCATGTGTTTTCTTTGATTGGTGGCATAGTTCCAAGGAGCTCTGGGGGAGGGGTACTAGTTAGTTCATATTGATGTTCCTTCTATGGGGCTTCAGTCACTTTCATGTCCCTGGGTATTTCTCTGGCTCCTTCATTGAGGACCTTATGCTCTGTCCAATGGATGACTGTGAGCATCCACTTTTGTATTTGGCAGGCAGTGGTTTGGACATCTTTTGTCACAAGAGATATGACTGAGTCCCACTTTCAATGAAACTGAAAGTTTGAGGGTATTTCTACTAAATGAGTACTTTAGACAATCTTGGGCAAACAGAGAAGGTCTGCAGGAGGCTTAGTCATAGGAGGAATGTCTGACATTCTCTTCAGTGAAAAACAAAACAAAACAAAGAACTGAGGTAACTTGGGAAGAGAGGAAGTACTGGGCACTTAGGAGTAAGAAAAATAATGAGACCTGGTTGGTACAATGGTATGCATTAGAAAAACCTTGGAGAGGGGGTAAGTGCCATGCAACATCCTGTTATGTATGAATGTCCCTTTTAACTTGATTAGTAAAGGAAGTCCCTCCACTGCTCTTCAGCTTCCAAATCTTCCTTAGTTGGTAAAAGTTTCACATCCTGTGTTTAGTCTGAGGGAGTTCAGAGAACATTCCAAGCCTTTTCAAACAGCCTGGATGTCTGTCCCTGGCTAGGTTGCCGCCTTCAGTTTGTCTTAATATGTACATATATAGGCAACAACAATTCAATTGGATTGCAAAGCATAACATAGGATCCATTCAATAATTCTCTCTATATATATATATGAATGACCTGGGACCACAAACCAGAGAAAAACAATATATTTCCCCTGTCATCCTTATAAAAGGGAAAGGCTTGAATCTTACTTAATTAGAGAATATACATTTGATATAGTTCAAAGTCATAAGTGAATGCTTGAGGATACAAGGCATCATGCACTACTATTCAAAAGAGCATATCTAATAGCATTTTAGGAATAAAGAATAGTGGGACCTTCCTTTGGTCAAACACAGTGGTTAATGCCCCCTTCCCTTGCAGAAATGGACAAGATCCAAGGCCATATTTTGGGGGAAGGAAAAGACTGAACCTCACTCAGCCTCACCCAGGTTAGTTCTCTTGGCTACTTCAAAAAACAAGGAGTGTGAGAGGAATCCTGGGAACATAGGAGTTATGAGAACCTCTTCTCAGAATGGTAAGTTCCAAGACCACCTTCAACAGAGAAAAAATCGTGAATGTCTTAGTTCCTAAAGTAGAGGTCCCCAGTCATATTTTGCAGGTCAGAAATATCCAGTTCACCCATGGTCAACAGGGTAAGTTTCTAGGCTTCACTGGGTACTGGAGGAATGTTCAGACTCTGCCTCACTAGCTTCCAAGTATTTCCCTTATATGCATACCCTGTGTAACATCTTTGAGAGTCCAGTCAGTGGTCACAACAATCTCCCAGCATAAGTAGTTATGCAAGTATTGATGTTTCCTCGAGGCTGTGTTCAGCTGCACACATCTGTGAATAAGAGATAGGAATGGTGCATTTTGATGACCATTTTTGAAGCACAGGATACGAGAGCCAATTTCAGATTTCTATTTTCTGTCCTATGATCTAAAAGGATAGAAAATGTGAGGTGTCATTGGTCGTGTATGTATTGTATGGATATGTTTAAAGCAAACTTAGTTAATAGGGGTATTTGCGAGGCACAGCCAGAAGAGAATCTCTGGTGGTTCAATAATTGCACAGATGGACCTGAAGTGTCCTAGTACAGAGAGTAGATGTATGAAACGCCCCTTTGACACAGGAGCTAGTTCTGAGAGCCCTTTCAATAGTCTTTGATTTCCCAGGACCCCCTTTGTAGAAACTGAAGTTCTAAAATCCACTTGGTGAATTGAAGTAGACAATAGGCCCATATTCCTACTGGGAAGACAGGGAATGTTAGATTCTCTTTTATGTAGAATGAGTGGTATAAGTCTCTTATGGTCTGACATCCCTTTAAGGAAAAATGATTCAAAGCTACTTGGTAGGATTAGGAATATTCCTTATAAGGCAAAATACATGTTTTAGGCGACATTTGACCAATAGGGTCTAAGGCAATGTTAGCCCTAGGAGAGTTCTGACATTCTATTCAGTGTAGTGAGAAAAAAATGAGTTACCATGGGGAAATGTGGGCCCCATGTAAAAGAGGAAATCTCGAAGGCCCTACTGAAAAAGGAGGGCAGACTCCTCTTGAGGCAGAATGTGAAACTGCCATATACACCTCTGTCAAAAGTAATGGTCTCTGGTACATTATAGAGTGGAGAATGTTTCCAGGCATGATCATAAGTTTCCAATTCTTATTCAGAGTTTGTATTTTCATAGTTTGTGTTCATTCAGAAGAGACATGGCAGCAACATATTTTTTTTCTTCCAAAGGCTTTCAATGACTGTTGCTGGCTAGTATACTTCTTCGACTTTGTTCATCTATCCAGGTCTAGGCAGAATTAATGAAGTTATTACATTTCTATTGACTTGCCTAAAGGCAGATGGCACAGGTACTTTGCTCTGATTTGTAACTTGGACTATGGGACCTCAAACCAGACTGGACTAGGGTACATTGTTTACAGAAGGAGTCACTTTTGGAAATATGGCTGACCAGCTAGGTATAAAACTACTTTGAAGTATACATTCACATATATACTTCATATATTTGAATGACATTTTTGAGAAAGAGAACGAGTTGGGTGGATAAGGAAGAGAAGGAAGGTCACAGAATCCCTCAGACAAAAGTTTACCTTGGGAATTGGAAGATGTCAAAAATAACTTATCAAGTGCAAATGTCCTCATAGTCCAGAATACCCATGTGTTCTAAGACTTTGAGTTTTGCTTGCCAACAATCAGAGCAGTTTTCTTTCAAATTGTTTGGTAAACTCTAGCTCTATGTTCTCCATAAGCTGTACAGCAGCATCCCAGGCATAGGCACCAAAATGGAATTGATCCATTTCAAGTGACAGGCTTAAAATTAAAAATTAGATTAGGGTTCATATAATTACTGTCATGTCCCAGGACATCATTTCAGAGTGTTTGGCATCCCTTCTTTTATTTGAGCATGCCTGGCCATCCAGGTCTGAAGGGAAACTTTAGGACCTCCTAGAGGAATAGACCTCATGGTTCTATGGATAAAAGTGGATTTTCTGAGGTAAGCATAGTCAAGAGAAGTTGATTTAAAGTTTCCTTGAGGAAAAAAAAATAAAAAAGAACATTGGCTTGAGTTTTTCATGTCAGTGGCTTTTCTGTAGGCTCCATAAGCAGCAGAATTTGTATTAATCCCCGGTCAAATTTAAGGGTGAGTCTATATTTCCCTAATTCAAAGATAAAATCAAAGATTCTTCCTTGACAGAGTATCTATGTCAAAGATTCTTCATTGAAACCTTTTTGAATCTAGAGTTTACCTTGAACTGAAGGAAAAGTCTCAGAAACATTAGGAAAAACATCTAAGGTTCAGTCCATAATATCAGCAAGCTCTGTGGGATTCCTCAACCTAAATGTATGTCCAAGCCTGCTTTGGACAAACTGGTATGATCTGAGGCTCCCTTTGCTTCAGTGGGAATATGTGATGCCTCCTTAAGTAAAGGTAGAAGGAGTGAGTAGCCCTGGGGAGAAAGGAGTTGCTGATATCCTTGTAACAGGAGAGATGATCAGAGTATAAAATTCCCCATAATATTTTGAGCAAAAATTAAATTGCTTACCTTAGCTCATGAGGTCCTAGCATTGCCACAACTTCTGACAGTTCTTCACAGCCTGGGGTATCCATATCCTTAGCTGAATTAGCAAGGCACCAAATATAGATACCATGATTCATGAAAAGCTTCGGATTGTATCCTCAGCATGATTGCCTCCTAAGAATTATGTTCAACCAACCAGAACTGAGTTATAATGATGATTTCACACAATGTCATGTGACTATACTCAAGAAAGTGGCATAAGGTTCCAGGATTGGCCTCCTCCTCTTGATTTCTGTGAACTTTGAGCAGAGGGAGCAATTCTCCTTGGTCAGAGGTAAAATATCCCATGGGTTCCTGAACGGAAGGGATTTTTATGATTGCCCATTGCATCAAAGGTGTACATTTTATGACCTTGATCATCACAGGAAGGAAAATACTATAGGTTTGAAAAGTAGAAAGTCCCTCAACCCTGTTGGACAGTAGGGGAGTTGCCCTGTTCACCTTCTGTAGAGGAGTTTGTTCCAGGCACTCCAGGCCTCCAAATCTTCAGAGAACTCTAAACAATTCTTATCTCTTAGGACTCCATGAAGATTTGACAGCAATCTGAGGTTTCTTCTGACAAGTTGGCTCAAAGTCCCTGGATTTGTTGTCTATTAAACTTACAACAAAGCACACAGGTGTGGGTGTAGTGTACAGTTACCTTTCTGATGACCAGCTTAAAGAGAGCCTTGAATCCAGGCTGAGGTTTTTATACATTGGCCATGGGACTTGATTCTGGAGTTCTGTGAGGTTTGTTTTGTTTGTTTGTTTGTTTTTGGTGGTCAAAAGTGTATTCCCTAAACAATAAGGTCTGAGGGAGAAGCTCTTAGTTGAGTGGTAGACCTGATTCCACCATGAACAAAGACTGAAACTCTTGTGTATTCTTGGTACCAAGGATTCAGCCTGAAGCACACTAGAGCTGAGCCTGAATATTTGAGATAAACTTCTCACTCACAAGGTCAGTTCTATACCTTGCTTCATCAGAGAGGCATGTCTCAGACCCTTCCAGTGCAGAAGGAGGAAGAATAAAGAGTTTTACTCAAGGTCAGCTGACCCCTTTGGCACACACATAATGTCAGGGGATACTATGATTAGAGGAAGCAAGGTTTAGGTGCTCTTCAAAAGATAAACCAACTGGGTGTCAGCCCCCTTGAAGTTATGGGATACTTTACATCTGAGGGGGCCTGACGTGATGGAGTTGATATTTATGCTGGAGGTATAAATTATCCTGGGTCTAGAAGGGTACATCGGAGTCCCCATTGTAACTTCATCAATGCTATTGCATGCTGATAGTAAAAGAGCCAACTTTGTGGCTTTCTTAAAATGTTGTTGGGGTCTGTTGATAAGTCCTTTGCTTATCATGTCATATGTATCAGGGCATCTTCAGTTATTGAGGACCTATGTGACACCTTTGTTCTGAAGTGGTAATTCTGAGGGAAATTAACGAAATTCTGAGGTTTCTGGTTCTCATATGATAATGCTGCCTTCAATACTGGGGAGTTTCTAACATATTTGATTTCGGTGTTACATCTGAATCCCCCTTGAGTTATTGGTGTAAGTTGTGAGTCACATAGGTTCTATTTCATGTATGTGGGTATACTGTCATTGTCTTCAGACACACCAAAAGGTGGCATCAGGTCCCATGACAGATGGTTGTGGTACAACAAGTGATTGCTGAGAATTGAACTCAGGACCTGTGGAAGAGAAGTCAGTGCTTTTAACTGCTGAGCCATCTCTCCAGCCCCAGCACATTGGTTCTAGACAGGTAAGATGAAGGTCACTTAGGCTATTGGGGATGATCTGAGGATCCCTGGTTCAGAATGGGCATATCAGAAGTTCCCTTGGTCCATACAGTAGTTTAGAAGATCTGTGGTTCTTAAGCTGTAGGTCTGAACCTTACCAGAGAAGAATGCCTGGAGTGTTTTTGAATTCCTAATTTAGACAAAGTGTACCTGATGACTCCTTGAGCCACTGAGAGTGATTTAAGCTCCACTTCAAGAATGGGGGGACAGTGTGAGTCTTTTTGGTGCTGAAGGGATAATTCTGAGGTTTGTGTGTCAGAAACAGGACTTGGAGGACCCAGTGACAGAGTGATAATGTTGATGTATCCACAAACAATCTATAAAGGATGCCATCCTTTAGAGGCAGAAAGGTTCACACCATGTTGGGGAAAGTAGAAATGCCAAAGACTATTGTATCTGTACAAGATCAAGGGTCGATATGGAGAGGAGAGAAGGCCTGAATATTTCATGATTGAGACGTCCTGGGAACCTAGAACACGCAAATCATGCAGGCCATGCAACAGCTTAATCAATCTCCAGTGTGCTAGGAGACATTTCCCAGCTAGTTCTCCTGATAATTCTGCTGCCTACTTCTAAAAATGGCAAGGCTTTCTCATTTTTGCTGGTCAGCTTAATGTCTATGTCTTGGGTTCATTAACGTGCTGGCTACTCTTAAGCTCTGAGACTTCAGGAACCCGGGTCCTGATCCTTGGACAGGGGTAATTAGGTCAGAGGATCAGAATAAGAAGCACTTGGTGCACCTTAGATCAAGGGAGTGGAATTTTCATGGACTAGATCAGATCTAGTAGGTAGGTCTAGGTCCTCAATGTTCAGAAGAATCACATAATACTCTCCATGAGGTGAAAATTATATAGCACATTCATCTGGATACAATTGTGATCTAATCTTAATCAGAAAGGGGATTCTTGTCCTGCTTTTAGTCACAGGGGCATAGATGAGGCTTCAATGTGCATCTGAGGCAGCTAGGAGTGGAAATTGTAAGTTTGATATACAGTTGATGAAAAGAAAAAGTTCTAAATTCATGTTGTTCATAAGGGGCATAGAAAGGGAAAATATGAGGGCAGCTTCTGTATCAAAAAAGAACTGAAAATGCCAGAGTAAGAGAGAGTAGGGCCCAGGCCACCCTCTTGAGATGGACTGCCTTACAGGTTCCGTTTGGCAGGCTGGGAAGCTCTGGTGTGTCCCTGGGCAGAAGGAGGAAGTCAGAAGCAAGGAGTAAGTCGTAAGCCTCCTAGTGCATTTTTGATATCTCTTTTGTCATAAAAAGCACCGGTGAGGCCCAGTTTCTTAGATGGAGCATTTGAGAGGCCACCTATTTCAGCCTGAAGCATTCTGAGCCTTTCTGAAACAGGGATCACAAAGCCAGTGTCCCTTTGGTGAGAACTGGAAAGTCTGAGTCCACATTGGTCTGATTGAGAAGGTCCGACACCTCCTTTAGGGAAGAGGAAAGAACTACAACTCCCCTTTTGCAGTGTGATCCTGTTGAGATTGATTTTCAAATGATGTGTATATTTGTGGCCTCCTAGGACAGAATGGTCACAAAGGGGGAACCCAAATTTATATTGTAATGATTGGTCTCTCCGAGGACAGGAGAGAGCAGGTACCACATCCTCTGCTTGAGATATTGTATGTTTGTCATATCTTCGCATAACAGGGAATGTTCCAAAAGGGAATGTGGTACTCCCTTTTGGAGGTATGAATGCCCATAGGATAGGCACAAAAGCTATGGGCTCCCGTTTGGCACTTCTGGAAGTTTTCTCTCCCTCTTGGACATTAGGAATATGTTTTGAGTCCTCCTTAGTAGAAAAAGAATGGCTGATATCCTCTTGGGGTGATGATGAGTGTTGCACACCTCTATGGGGACTGTCTCCATCTGGAGATGAATCAATGCATTCTTGATCTGTAGAGGAAGCTTGCAGGGCTTTTTGGGTAACAGAGGCTTTCCTCTGTTTTCTCTTGGTAGAAGTAGCGTGTCTGGGAATCTCATGAGGAAGGTGGGATGCCTGAGGCTGTCTTCATGAGAAAGAGTGGTTCGCATGCACTCTTCTGTAAGGATGGAGGATGGCTTGTCAACCTTATGCTCTGAATTGGAAGCTTTGGTGTCCCATTGGTCTGAAGGGGCTTTTTCTGATGGGGTTTCAGTAGACTTAGATGGTCTGAGAATGCCTTGGCTTGGTAGGGGACTTCTGAGGCCCACCTCATGAGATGGTGAGCATCTGCAGGCTCCTTTAACAGAATCAGATGTGGCGAAGTTTATGTTAGTCATAGTTTTAAGCTTTACAACTCTTTCTTAAATTTGCAAACTCTTACCCAAATTTTGGAAGAATGGCAGTGTTTCCAACCCGCATGTTTTGAGCGCACATATTTCAGGCCCTCTTGATCTACAGAGGAAGGGCTTGGTCTTGTTTTCCTCAATTTAGAAGGTGTGGGGCAATCTCCTGGAGGAGGAGAATGACTGAGACCTTTTTTACAAAGAATACTAGATCTGAAACTCAATTGAGATGATTTTAAGGGGGAGATGCTCCTTTGAGGAGTAGAGGTAGGACTGGATTCCTTTTCTGCATACTTGGAAGATGTGAGGCTACTTACGGCAGAAGAGATACATTTTAAGGCATCAAGTTCTGAAAGGCAGTATCTGATATCCCTTTCAGGAATTGGGACATGTTTCAATATCCTTTGGTTAGATTTCAAATGTCTAGGGTTCTTTTTGAGATAAGAGAAATTTCTCCATCCATCTTCATGAGGAGGGGTAGGCATAATGTCCCCTTCTGCACAAAGGGACAGTCCCTGAAACTCTGTTGAAAAGGAAGTATCCACGGTTTCTTGGTGAGATGTCACAGGTTTTAGAGGCCCCTGGGCAGGTTGAGAAAGTTCTAGACTTTCCTGGGGAAATGCTGGTGTTCTCAGGATCCCTTGTTCAGATACTAAAGGGCCCAGAGCACCTTCATTGGGTTTCAAAAGACACAGAGACCCTAACACAGATGCCAAAGCTTCTGGAGTCCCTGGCACAGATTCTGAAATGGATTGTGTATATGTCAGAGGTTCTTCTGTCTCTGGACTAAGTGGTGAAGGAACTGGTAATTTGGGAGAATCTTGTGTGGCTGACAAAGATTCTATGACCTCTTGGGTGACAGATGGTATTTCTGTACTATTTTGCATACATGCCCATATTTCTAGTGTGTCCTGGGAAGAATCAGAAAGTCCAAGATCTTCAGGATTGGATGGTAAATATCCTAAAGCCTCCTTTTCCAACCAGTGTCCTGGAGGCTCTTGAGGTAACAAGGAAGTTTCTGTAAGCCCTTGGGAAGATATTGATGTTTCTAGTACACCTTGGGCAGACATGGAAGGTCTCCAAGACATTAAGACAGAATGTTACTCTTTCAAATCCAATTGGACAGATGGAGAAGGTCCTGGACTCACTATGGTAGATGCTGAAATTTCCAAGCTCGTGATGAAGCATTGGATATTCCTGGATTGCCATGTGTACAGGTACAACCTTCCAGGTTCCCCTATAAAGACAGCCAAGGGCCTCCAGCTTCTTGAACAGATAACAAATGTCCTGGATTCCCTTGAGCAGATAGGGACAATGTCAAAGGCTCTAGGGCAGATGATATAGATCCTAGTGTTCCTCGATCAGATAAAGAAATTACCAAGGGTCCTTTGGAAGAATGCATAGATCCTGAAAGATCTGAAGTAGATGGATCTGTTTGTTGAACCCCTTGTAGAGAATTCAAAGACTCATTTGGTCCCTGGAATGAAGTTAAAGGTCCCTCTGTAGGTTTAGAGAGGTCTAAAGGCTCTTCTGTGGAAAGGGAAGATCCAAAAGGCTTAGGGAAGTAAGTGAGGAACTAAGTTGGGCAGAAATTGCAAGTTCCAGAGGTGAGTCATTGGATATCACATGTCCTGGGGTAGCTGTTGAAAATTTTTGTGCTCCTCATGCAAATGATGAATATCCTAGAGCCCCCTGGGGAGGCAGCAATGTTTCTACAGAGCCTGTGTATTTGCTGAAATCCTCAGAGATCCCTGGTCAGATCTCAAAATCCTTGCTGTATTTTGAGCAGGGTGGTTATATCCCTGACACACTGGTAAAGATGGTGAGTCTGCTACTGTGTAGTGTGTAGATGTGGAGTGAGTTCCTATACCTTGTGTATGTAAAGAAGGACTTGAAAACCTTTTGGAAGATGTAGAATGTTGGGTAGACCTTTGTGGACATGTGGACAGATGTATGGTCCCCTTGTGCAGAGACTGGGACTCACACCTCCTTGAGCAGAATCAGAAGATCCTGGAATCCTTTGTTCTGAGGATGAAAGACCCAGAGGATTATGAGAACATTCATAGCATTGTGATGTATTCATCATTGCCTGGGCTGAGATAGAAAGTTTCAGAGGCCCCTGGGCAGATTGCAAAAGTGCTAGATACCCTTGACCAAATGGGAAAGTCTTTGCACCTCCTTGGTCAGAACAGGAATGTCTACCAGGTGTTGGCGATGATGGTGGCAATGTTCCTAGATTTGCTGAAGTAGACTGAGAAGATGCTACAGCCTGCCTCACTTGTGGAAAAAGGCCTAAAGCACTGTGTGACTCTTCATATTGTGCAAATATCCCTGTGGCATCTGTTGAATTTTCTCGATTTCTTTGTTTGGGGAAAAAAGAACTTTGCATGAGCAAAGTTCCCTCTTGTGCCCTGGAAAATTTCTTGTGCTTTTGAAAAGATGACAAAGCTTCTAGAACCTCTGGAGTAGATACAAGATGCTCCTGAACACCCAGTACTGATGGTGTAGGATAAAAGGTTTCTTGAGATTTCTGGCTAGGTAGGAAAGTTCGAGTGTCCCTTGGGAAACCTGGGGATCTTTGTGCAAAATGATGGGCAGTTGGAGAAAATCCTACTTCTGTCTGACAAGAAGTTGGAGGATGCAAAGTATCTTGAGCAAATGAAACACTTTGTGTATTCCCCTGTTTAAAATTGGGCTTTTAGATACCCGTGGGAAAAACAGAAATGTCCGAAAGCCTCTTGGAAAGATGAAGAACCTAGGGTTCCTTGTGAAGATAAACAAATTCCCAGAGACATCTGCTCAGATGACACAGATTCTGGTCGCACCTGAGTATTTTGGGTAGACCCCAGATGTCCTGGAGTGGGAAGCAAAGCTCCCACAGTCTCCTTTGCAGACAGGGACTTTCCTACTGTGGCTTCTGCAGATAAAAAAATCCCCTCAGTGCCCTGAGCAGATGTGGAAGACCCTAGAGTTGTTTCTTTAGATTTAGTCACTTCTAGATGGCATTATTCAGTTGAACAAAGTCCTAGAGTTCCTTGCTCAGATCTCAAAGATGATTTGTAGTGATGTAGTAAGATCCAGGAGCAGTCCAGCACATCTGAAAGTGTCTGAAGTCCCTTGGGTAGATGGAGAACATTCATTTGTTTCTGAAACTGTTGGGGAAGGAGTTGAATGCAGTAGAGCCCCTTCAGCATATCCAGAATATGGGTCATTGCCTGGGCTGAGCTTGAAAGTGCCAGAGGCCCCTGGGCTGACTGCAAATGTGCTAGGGTCCCAGGACCAGATGGGAATGTTTCTGCACCTCCTTGAGTAAAAGATGAATGTGTACCAGGTTCTCGAGGTGATGGTGGCAAAGGTCCTAGAGTAGACAAAGCAGATGTAGAAGATTCTGTATTCTCCCTCACTAGAGGCAAAGGGCCTGAGGTAGTCTCTGTGTGATTACATTGCCCCAAGCCCAATAACCCTGAGGAATCTGCCGAAGGTTCTATTTTCCTTCGGGTGGATGACAAAGAACTTAGCACAGGCAAAGTCCCCTTTGCAGCTGTGGAAAAGTCCTTACACTTTTGAGAGGTTAGCACATATCCTTGAGAGTCTTTACTACATAGAGGATGGTCCTGAGAACCTAGTACAGATGGTGAATGTGTTACATATGCTGGTGAATATGGAATGGATTTTTGAGATTTCTGGCTAGGTAGTAATGTCCCAAAGTCCCTTGAGGAAAGTTGGGATCTTTGTCTAGAATGTTCAGAAGGGGGAGAAAATCTCATACCTTTCTGGCAATAAGTTGGATGTTGCACAGTCTTAGGAGAAAATGGCACAGTTTTTACACTCCCTTGCTTAGTTGTGGGCAGTTTTAGAGACCCTTGGTCAGAAAGGGAATTTCCAGAAGCCTCTGTGGAAGATGAAGAGCTTAGAGTTCCTGGTAAAGAGGAAGAAATTCCCAGAGGCTTCTGATCAGATGGAAAAGACTCTGAGACCACCCGAGTGATTTGGGTGGACCCTAAAGGTCCTGGAGTGGGAGGCAAAGTTCCCACTGTCTACCTTGCATACATGGACTTTCCTGCTTTGGCTTGTGCCAATAAGGAATGACCGCTAGTGCCCTGAGCAGATGCATAAAACCCTACAGTTGTTTCCTTAGATTTAGTCCCTTCAGGTATGCAAGGTCCCAGAGATCCTTGCTCAGATCTCAAAGATGATGGTGACACCTGTAATAATGTAGTATGATCCAGGTGCAGTTCAGCACATCTGGAAGTGTCTGAAGTCCCTCAGGTAGAAGGAGAATATTCATTTGTTTCTGAAACTGCTGGGGAAGGAGCTGAATGCAGTAGAGCCCCTTCAGCAGATCCAGAGATATGAGTCATTGCCTGGGCTGAGATGGAATGTGTCAGAGGCCCCTGGGATGATTGCAAATGTGCTAGGTTCCCGGGACTAGATGGGAATGTTTCTGCACCTCCTTGAGTAAAAGATGAATGTGTACCAGGTTCTCGAGGTGATGGTGGCAAAGGTCCAAGAGTAGGAAAAGAATATGTAGAAGATTCAGTATTCTCCCTCACTAGAGGCAAAGGGCCCGAGGTAGTATCTGTGTGATTACATTGCCCCAAGCCCAATATCCCTGAGGAATCTGCCGAAGGTTCTATTTTCCTTCGGGTGGATGACAAAGAACTTAGCACAGACAAAGTCCCCTCTGCAGCTGTGGAAAAGTCCTTACACTTTTGAGAGGATAGCACATATCCTTGAGAGTTTTTACTAGATAGAGAATGCTCCTGAGATCCTAGTACAGATGGTGAGTGTTTCCCATCTGCTGGTGAATATGAAAAGGATTTTTGAGATTTCTGGCTAGGTAGTAACGGCCCAATATCCCTTGAGGAAGCTGGGGATCTTTGTCCAGAAGGTTCAGAAAGGGGAGAAAATCTCATACATTTCTGGCAATAAGTTGGATGTTGCACAGTCTTTGGAGAAGACGGCACAGTTTGTACACTCCCTTGCCTAGTTGTGGACAGATTTAAAGACGTTTGGTCAGAAAGGCAATGTCCAGAAGGCTCTATGGAAGAAGAAGAGCCTAGAGTTCCTGGTGAAGAGGAAGAAATTCCCAGAGGCTTCTGATCAGATCTGAGTGATTTGCGTGGACCCTAAAGGTCCTGGAGTGGGAGGCAAAGTTCCCACAGACTGCTTTGCAGACATTGGCTTTCCTACAGTGGCTTGTGCAGATAAGTAATGCCCCCTAGTACCCTGAGCAGATGCAGAAAACCCTACAGTTGTTTCCTTAGATTTAGTTGCTTTAGATGAGAAAGGTCCCACAGTTCCTTGCTCAGATCTCAAAGATGATGGGGACACCTCTAGTGATGTAGTAAGATTCAGGTGCAATCCAGCATATCTTTGAGTGTCTGAAGTCCCTTGGGTAGATGGAGCAAAAAATACAGCAACTCATTCATCATCTTTACTTTGTGCTTGCAGGCTGGTTGCAATTATCTTGTAAGCATTAAAAATCAGTCTAACATACTGCCTATGTTCCATAGGGTTTCATTGATGTGAGGAAACATCATGACTCAGGCAACTCTTATAAGGAAAATTTAAATGAGGTTGTCTTACAGTTTCAGAGGGTCAGTACATTATTATCTTGGTAGGAAGCATGGCAGCACCCCGGTAGAGGAGGTCCTGGAGAAGGAACTAAGTGGTCTATATCTTAGTCTGAAGGCTACCAGAAGGAAGCTTGTGGCCACAGGTAGCAAGGAAGAGGATTGATTTTTGTCTCTGAGCAGAGATTGAGCACTACACAAAAGCAAGCCTACACAATGATACACTTCCTCTAACAAGCCAACACCTTGTAATAATGCCACATACTATGGGCAAAAGATATTCTAATCAACACATTGCGTCATAGGACATAAAGAAAGATAATGCATGATTGCATTCCTCTAGTCACAGGTGCGACATACCTACAAGCTTATATGAACACACACACACACACACACACACACACACACACACACACACACACACACACCCACCAATCGGATATGCACGTGCATACTTATATATTTGTCTATTTATTTACTTACTTACTTACTTACTTACTTACTTACTTACTTACTTACTTACTTACTTACTTACTTACTTTGTTTTAAATTTGTTGGGTAAGAACTTTCTACATACACATAAATGAGTTTTAGCAAATTCATCCCTATCTTCTCCTCCTTGAATTGTTACCCATTTCTCCTGTATCACTTTTATCCTTAATTACATTTTCATTTTTATATAGACGGCTGTGTAGTGCCATGCCCTGAGCAATCGCGTGCATGCCGCAAGCAATCACTGAGAAGAGCCGTGCATGCCATGAGCAATCGCCATTATAAGATGGTGCTGGCCTCCCCTGTGCCTAACTAGTAAACAAGCCTTGTACCCAGGTGCAAGAGTGAACTCACTCCTAGTCACTGGCCATTCTCGGGGCATAATAGTGGGGTGATGGGCAAGCAACGAATCAGGAGCTGTCACGTCACATCAGGTGCTGAAACGTCATGCTGTTGGCGCCATTTTCCCGGATCATGGTCTTCCTGATAAGTAAGCAATAAATCTTTTGCCACAGAAGATTCCGGTTTGTTACTTCTTTCTTGCCGGCCGAGTGGGATGCAATAAGTGGCACCGAGGAACCCGGAAACTTTATACCATCACACCAGTGCAAGGAAGATCCCTTGTTCGCGGGGCGGAATCAGAACTGCGGGATGAAAGGCTCTGTAAGGTACATACAGTTTTGAAATTTCTCCAGAGTTAGACACCCTTTTGATTGTTTGCACAGCGATTGCACTTTTCCTTTCAGTTTCGTTTTTCTTCCACTGCTTCCACTGCTGACTGGTTCTTAGTCACGGTCAGGCCTGGATAGCGCCTGGACAGCGACCAGTTTCAGTCACGGTCAGGACTGGACAGTGCCTGGACAGCGTCCATTTTCAGTCACAGTCAGGCCTGTACAGCGGCAGTATGAGAATCTCGCATTCTATAATAGTGGCCTTACACTCGGTCCTGAAGCAGTGTGGCCTAAAATGTGCCATTAATACCTTAGAGGGATTTGTCAGGGAGATAGACCATGTGGCACCATGGTATGCTTGCTTAGGGTCATTTAGGACTTTTCATGGGCCTTGATCCCGAGGAAAAGATATAAAAAGAGAAGAATGCCTTGGGAGAGATTAGAAAAGGGATGGAAAGGGAGAGAAGAAGGGAGATCCAGCTGGAGAGGCACATAAGGAAAGGAGCCTCTACGTGCCACTAGATGAGTTTAAGCAGCTAGCTCTTAGTAGCTCAGAATCTGATGAAGGGCTTAGCTCCTCTGAAGAAACGGACTTGGAGGAGGAAGCAGTTCATTATAAGGGAGAAAGGTACCTGCAAGATAAAATGCAAGCTACTCAGTACAGAAAAAGTCCAACAACGACTGGTGAAAGCCAGCTTGCTGCTCGGCCTCGGGATTGTTGGCTTCAGTGTCCTAGTGAACCTCTGCCTTATGTGCATAGGTAGTTGTCAATTTTTGCCTACACCTCATGTAGGGGTAAACCCTCGAGGCATCAGGACATTACAAGTCTGGCAAATGGATGACACTCATATTTCCTCCTTTGGGAGAAATCAGTACTTACATGTTTCCTTTGACACCTGCAATGCTGTAATGTTTGCCACACCTTTAACAGGGGAAAAAGCCTCTCATGTTATACAGCACTGCCTAGAAGTGTGGAGTGCTGGGGCAAGGCCACAATTCTTAAAACGGTTAATGGAGTAGCATATACTTCTACTAAATTTCAACAATTTTGTCATTAAATGGATGTCACTCACTTGACTGGCCTTCCTTATAATCCTCAAGGACAAGGCATTGTGGAATGTGCCCACCACACACTCAAGTCTTGTCTTATAAAACAAAAAGGGGGAGTTGATGAGACTCTGCCCTCAGTGCCAAGAGTAGCAGTATCTATGTCACTCTTTACACTTAATTTTTTGAATCTTGATGAGCAGGGACGTTCTGCAGCTGAGAGACATAGCTCAGACCCTGATAGACCAAAAGAAATGGTCAAACGGAAGGATGTTTTAACTAGTCTCTGGAAAGGCCCGGATCCTATCTTAATCAGATCCCGGGGAGCTGTTTGTGTTTTTCCACAGAGTGAAGACAACCCATTTTTGCTGCCGGATTGACTCACCAGCAGGATATTCATCAAGGATGGTGCAAAAATGCTGACCTCCTGAGGACTGTTCCTGATCCTGACAATGCTGAACTTGTCTCAGGTTCCTAGTATAATGGGTGAACAGATATGTGCTATTCTCTCGACTTTCCCTAAACCAATGTCAGTTCGCCATGATACTATAGTTTTTCCAAAATTCTTTACTACTAATAAAACAGTAGATTTGCCATATTTACCCTATGATCCAAATCGTTATTATCATTAGGAGAAAATCACTCCTTACTAGAACAGGGTTTTTTATGTTTTCAAATTAATGGACAAGGACATTGTATCAACCTCCCAGCCTGAGCTTTAGGGAGGTTTAATGAGCACCGAGGAGGTTGGGTGAGCACAACCCAAGATACTTCTAATGTAGATATAACCTTTACAAATCGGACCTTTTGGCAGGATGCAATTTGGGTTAATGGTACATTTGTACCACCTAACTTTTCAGACAAAGAACGTCCCCACCAACCAAAAATAGCCCCTCATTGTGTCTTGGAAGATGAAGGTCTGATCCTGCCTTGGTCTGATTGTCAATCCTCCATCACTTGTTGGGCAGATCAGAGTAAAACTTTTTTCCTTTTCTTCCAACATGACAGATGACCCAAAGAATGAATTTTTTATGAAAAAGAGATTTTTCATTCAGGACTTTAGAATGCATTCCTTTCACAAGTGGGTGCTTTGAGGAGTCAATGGCAATTGTACAGATTTCAATCCTTTGATTTTTATCCAGGGAGGAGCAGTTGTAAAGGCTTCTTTTACTGGCATCTCAAGATTTGCTCAGCATTGGGGAATACATGATGCCTCCCAGGACTCTTATGGACATACTAGTATCAGAGTAGAGATCACTGGGTTCAATAAAACTTTGGTAAACCAGATTAATTATACATCTCCCCCAGTCTGTGTTTACCCCCCTTTCTTGTTTATATTCTTTCACGTGATTCATTTGAAGTCTGTTCCAATGATTCTTGATGGATTTCTCAATGTTGGCATGTAACAATAAACACCCATGCCATGGTGCCACGGATCCCACTTTGGGTCCCTGTTCTGATGGAAACACCCTCCACCTTGAAAGTAAATGGGAGAAATGCCCTAAAGATACATGAAGTACACACTAGATTAGTTGAAAAGTGGAAAATTAGCTGATAAGAGCAACTGTTGTTTGGGCAGTGGTGCTTTATGTCTTTAATCCTATCACTTGGTTGGCAGAGGCCAAGAATGTCTGAGTCTGAGACCAGCTTGGTATACAGAGTGTGTTCCAAGACAGCCAGGTCTACACAGAGAAACCCTCTCTCAAAAAATAAACAAACAAACAAACAAACAAACAAACAAACAAAAAGCACCTGTTCTATGAAGAGGACCTGGCACAATGCACCCACATAGTGGCTTACAATTTATGCACAGCTACAGTTTTAGAGAATCAGTGCTCTCTTTTAGTCTCTGTAGGCTATAGAGGCATAAGTGAGAGAGAGGGCATGAGCAGACTAGCACAGAAGTGAGAGAGGGCATAGCACATAGGTGAGAGAGAGGTCCTGAGCACTCTAGCACATAAGGGAGAAAAAGGGGCTGGGCATCCAAGCACATAAGTGAGGGAGAGAGGGCCTGCACATCCTAGCACACTCTTGTAATCAAGCTCAGTACTAGGAAGGTTGAGGTGGGAGTTTACCAGGGATTGTAGGGAATCTGGATGTTCTCTACTGATCTATTAGGACAGCATGGACTGTTCTGTTGTGGGTATGTACATACAGAAAAAGTACACACATTTTAATTTTTATGCACATAAATAAATAACAAAAATTATTACAGTTGAAATTAGCAGTGCCATTTCCAGTACTTTCATGTTACACATTTGTTCATGTTTTTTCAATTCTGCAAATGCTTATCAACCTAGAAACTGGAAATCATTTGTCTTAAAGATGGTAGCTCATTTCCACCTCCTGAGACCTCCCTTCTAATCAATGGGGCCTGGTACTCCATGACAGCATACACAGGGTATATTCAGCCAAAGGGTGAAATCCCTGGATGAGACCTGTTTTCTCCATCTGGCATCACAAAGGGTCCTCAGAGACATGTGGGTCTCTCCTGATAACATTTTATTTATTTGTTTGTTTGTTTGTTTGATTTTGTTTTGTTTTTTATTTTTGTTATTGTTTTGTTTTTTATTTGTTTTATTTTTGTTTTGTTTTTTGTTTTTGTTTTTGTTTTTGTTTGTTTGTTTGTTTGTTTGTTTGTTTGTTTTTCCCATTGAGCAGACAAGCAAGGAAAGGTGTGGTTGTGAAGGAGTTCACTTCTGAATGACCTGGAAGAGATAACCAGCTCTGATCAGGGTTATTGGACTGTTAAAGGATGTGTGACTGGAGGGAAATCTCAGTCGCAAGAGGCCACTATGTGAGGAAAAACCTCCCGATCTGCATTTCCTACGGCTTCTGAGGGTTAAATGAAGGAGGAAGATTATATTTATTTATTTTTCCTTTTTTTTTTTAACTAAGAAGACATTATAGTTTTTAAGAGAAGAATGGCTCTTAAGAAAATAATGGTGATTCCAAAGGAAGATTACTTATTACTTTTGGACTTTGATGATGAAGAAGATGACATAAATATTTCGGAGGAGTCTCTTTCTGAAGGTTACTGCATATTCAGTGTTGGGTATTAATTGTGTGTTGTGCAGTTCACTAGACTTTTACCTAGTCACCTGAAATGGAAGAAATCCTTTCTCAGAGATTTTATATAGTTCATTTGAAATTTTACCTATCTATCTATATCTATATATTCCTATACCCGAGTTTTAGCAACACATATAACTACTCTTGACATCGTAGTCAGAATATGTTGATAAAAAATAACTTGTTATGATTTTGCCACTGGAAAATACCTGAACATTGTTCCAATAATATGTTTGCAAAACTTGAATTTATTTCAAGAACATTACAAATTATTTATTTCATTCTTTTTTTTTATTATTTACTTTCTTTTTTTTCTTTTTTTTACATTTCAAATGTTATTCCCTTTTCTGTTTTCCCCTCCAAAAATCCCAGTCCTCTCCCCTCTATCCCTGCTTTCCAACACACCTACTCCCAATTCCTGGCCCAGGCATTCCCAAAACTTGGTCATAGTAACTTTACAAGAACAAGTGTCTCTCCTCCCATTGATGACATACTAGTCCATCCTCTGCTACATATGCAGCTGTAGGCATAAGTCACAACTTATGTTTACTTTGATTGGAGATTTAATCTCAGGGAACTCTGGGAGTACTTGTTAGTTGTTTTTCCTCATAGAATGTTCCTTGTGTACTTTCTCTAGCTCCATAATTAGGGACCCTGTGCTCAGTCCAATGGATTTCTTTGAGCATCCACTTCTGTATTTGTCAGGAAATGGCAGATCGTCTCAGGAGACAACTATATCAGTCTTCTGTCCCTAAGCTCTTGTTTGGCTGTTCAACAGTATCTGGGTTTGGTGGTTGTTTATGGTATGGATCACAGAATGAAGCAGTGTCTGGATTCCTTCAGTCTTAGTTCCAAACTTTTTCTCTGTAACTCTTTCCATGGATCTTTTGTTCCCAATTCTAAGAAGGAACAACATATCCACACTTTGGTCTTCCTTCATGTTGAGTTTCATGGGTTTTGCAAATTTTACCTTGGTTTTTTCTGAGCTTCAAGGATAATATCCACTTATCAGTGAGTATATATCATGTGCTTTCTTTTGTGATTGAGTTATCTCACTTAGGAACATATCATCCAGATCCATCCATTTGTCTAAGAATTTCATGAATTCATTGATTTTAATAGTGATGTAGTATTTCATTATGTAAATGTACTATATTTTCTGTATTCATTCCTCTGAAGACAGGCATCAGGTTTATTTTCAGCTTCTTGCTATTATAAATAAGGATGCTATGAACATAGTGATGCATGTATCCTTATTACAAGTTGGAATATCTTCTGGATATATGCCAAGGAGGACTATTGCTGGATCTTCAGTAGAACTATTACCACTTTTCCGAGGAAACCCCATCTGCTTTCCAGAGTGGTAGTACCAACTTGCAATTCCACAAGCAATGGAGGAGTGTTCCTACTTCATCACATACCCACCAGCAACTACTGTCATCTGAGTTTTAGATCTTAGCCATTCTGACTCTGTGAGGTGGAATCTTAGGGTTATTTTGACTTTCTGTTGCCTGATGATTAAGGATTTTGAACATTTATGAGGTGCTTCTCAGCCATGCAGTGTTTCTTAATTTAGAATTCTTTGTTTAGAACCGTCCCCATTTTTTAAAATAGTGTTATCTGATTTTCTGGAATCCAGCTTCTTGAGTTCTTTGTATATATTGAATATTAGTCCCTTATCTGATTTAGCATTGATAAAGACTTTTTCCCCGATTTGTTCTAATGATAGTGCCCCTTGCCTTACAGAAGTTTTGCAATTTTTGAGGTCCCATTTGTCTATTTTTAATCTTATAATAACAGCCATTGCTGTTTTGTTCAGGAATATTCCCCATTTAACCTTGTCTTCGAGGCTCTTCCACACTTTCTCCTCTATAAGTTTCAGTGTCTCTGGTTTTATGTGCAGTTCCTTGATCCAATTAGACTTGAGCATTGTACAAGGAGATGAGAACAGATCAATTTGCTTTCCTCAATATGCTAACTGCCAGTTGAGCCAGCACCATTTTTTGAAAATGCCATTTTCTTTCCACTGGGTGGTTTTATCTCCTTTGTAAAAGATCAAGTGACCACATGAGTTTGGGTTCATTTCTCTGTCTTCAGTTCTGTTCCATTTATCTACCTGTCTAACACTATTCCTGTACCATGAAGTTTTTATCATAATTGCTCTGTAGTACAGCTTGAGGTCAGGCATGGTGATTACAAAAGACATTCTTCTATTGTTGAGTATAGTTTTGGATATAGTAGGTTTTTTTTTTCAAGATGAATTTGCAAATTGCCCTTTCTAACTCAGTGAAGAAATGAGTTGGAGTTTTGATGGTGATTGCAATGCATATCAGATTGCTTTTTGAAAGATAGCCATTTTTACTATATTAATCCTGCCAAATCATTAGCATGGGAGATTTTACCATCTTCAGAGATCTTCTTTGATTTCTTTCTTGAAGAATCATGAAGTGTTTATCATACATATATTTCACTTTCTCAGAGTCACACCAAGGAATTTTATATTATTTGTGACTACTATGAAGCACGTTTTTTCCTAATTTCTTTCTCATACTATGTGTCTTTTCTGCAGAGAAATTCCACTGTTATGTTTAAATTTATTCTAAATTCAGCTCCTAAGCTGAAAATGTGTATCAGGATTAGGTTTTCTCTGTTGTAATTTTTGGGGTCATAGATACATGCTATCATATCTTCTGGAAATAGAGAAATTTTGACTTCTTCCTTTCCAATTTGTATTCATCTGTTTTCGTTTTGTTTTGTTTTGTTTTGTTTTTTTTGTTGTTGTTGTTGTTTTGTTTTGTTTTGTTTTGTTTTTTTGTGTAATTACTCTGGCTAGTATTTCAAGTACTCTATTAAATAGGTAGGGGGAAAGTGGGCAGCCTTGTCCAGTCCCAGATTTTAGTGGGATTCCTTCTGGTTTCTGACCATTTAGATTAAAGTTAAATCCTGGGCCTTCTTTTCTTTTCTTTTCTTTTCTTTTCTTTTCTTTTCTTTTCTTTTCTTTTCTTTTCTTTTCTTTTCTTTCCTTTTCTTCTCCTTCTTTTTATTTTTTTTAGGTGTATGCCTTGAATTCCTGGTCTTTCCTGGACTTATGAATGGCCATTGTATTTATCCAACTATTTGCTCAGCATCTAATCGAATAATCATGGGGTTTTTGTACTTGAGTTTTTTTGTTTTGTTTTTGTTTTTGTTTTTTTTCTATAATGGATTTAATTGATGGATTTTCGATATTAAACTCTCCCTGAATCATAAGAAGGAGGCCAACTAGGTCATGATGGTTTATCCTTTTGATGTATTCTCGGACGCGTTTTGAAAGGATTTTATTTAGTATTTTTGCATCGATATTCATAATGGAAATTGGAATAATTTTTCCTTTCTTCATTAGGTTTTGTATAGTTGTAATCTTGCTTCATAGAACATATTAAATAGTGTTCCTTCTCTTTTAATTTTGCATAATAGTTTGAGGAGTATTGGTATTAGGTCTCCATGAATATCTGATAGAATTCTGAACTAAACCCATCAGACCCTGGGCTTATTTTTGGTTGGGAGACTATTAACGATTGCTTCTAATTCTTTAGGGGTGTTATGACCCACACTACAGTCTTGCCAGAAAGAATGCCCACAGGACACTCGGATCCTTCTGCAGTAAAGCTTTAAGGCATCTCGAGAGATAGATGATCAGCTTCAGGACAGGAGACCCAGAGAGCAGAAAACCCCTCCCTTATATAGGCTGTGAAGACAGAAGTATGGTTGGAGACGTGCACCACCGGAATTGTCTGCCCACCATCAGACTGATGATGCCATTGGAGAGACAGGGCTCAGGTAATGGAAAGATACCCCAATGCCTGTGCACACTCACCACGAGCAATAGTGACAATGGTGTTGTGAGCACCATCTTGTAATGGTGGCCGTGAGGACGGCTCCTCACATCTCACCCTTTTTTTTATGTTAGAAGCAACAGGCCACACAGTATGGAGAGTGGAGATAGATGTCAAATTCCGAGTGTGCAAGCATAGGGGCCTTACACAAAACCTCCTCCCAGGCTCGTCACCCAGAGGGGTCTTGGTCAGCTCCCCTGTCGTTTTTCCTGGGGGAAGGACACTAGGACACTCAACCTTCTTGAAAGATGACATATCTCCCAGAAAGAAGCTCAAATTAGACCACAACGCCATTCCAGTGCAGTGCTTAGCCCCAAAACTCTCCTGGGCTGTTAAAGCACACCCGCTCCAACCCATGCAGCAAGACTCGCCTCAGGGTTTTGTGGAGCTGGATGTCCAGCAACCTTATTGCTTGAGCATCATCAATATTCATATATCGGGGGAAACACCCTGCTCCAAAGCAACAAGTGCCTGGGTTACTACCATCCTGTCCCTCCTTGTTTGGGATTTAAGTTTGCAGATCATCCATAGTAGGAGCAATACTCCACTGTACACAGCCACTCCAAACAAACCACCCCCACCCATTGCTTGAAGTAGGAGAATGCTGCAGAAATCCAGGTAGAAAATCCTTCCATCAATGACAGGTCAAGACATGTTGAATCGACTTATAAGATGGTGATCCTCAGCTCCCGGAGTGTCTGTTCAAATTCTATGGTCCAATTCTGTAACAAATAACAAGACAAAGCCTTTTACAGGTTAGCTGCTCTTGTAAAATTCTGAAATTGTAGTAAGGTGATACAGACGCTAGGCAGCTTATGTTTGCAACCCAGCTGAGGCATTTGCCAAAGAATATACACCTGCTCTTGGACCAGATCGATCCGTTGGTTTACCAACATGAGGCCTCTCTGTATCTGGGAGTTGGCCATGGTCTGGCTGTTCAGGGCCAATGTCACTCTTGCCGAAAGGTCATTTTATAGTTTGCGTTGTCTGAACCATAGCAGACAAGGCAAGGGCCGAAACAGTGACAGAGGCAGCTATTGCTGCTATTGCTACCAAGCCAACTATAATAGCAGAGATTCCAAAATCTCTCTTTTCTCTAAATAAGCTTAAATTCTAGAGGCTTCCACAGGAACTGGAACAAATCTAGGCACATGAGTAACCAAAGCAAAGGGATACTTAGTAGCATCCCAACACAGGGTATAGAAACTTTAATTAAGCAAGCAATCTAACTCTAATTGATTATTATTTAAACTTTTATTACTTACCACCCACAGAAAGGGGGCCAAACACAAACCGGGGTGACAGTATAATTCACCCTTTTAAATGCTTTATATTTAGTATTAGAGGAGGAGTGATCGAATGACCCCAAACCAGCACTCAAAGTGCCCTACCTCTCAAAACCCATTTGGCCCTTTTCACTATATCCACCTTCAATCATGGCCATAGGTGAAAGATCGGTACAGCTCTCATTAACCCCACAAAGTAACCATTGATCAAAAGGGTTAGCATCTGCCCGATCAGGATCCATGAAGTTAAAATCATGTCCAGCAAGGATTTCATTAATCTCTACACTTACATGTGGGGAAAAGGAAAAAAAAATCCTTCAACCACCCAAAGGGTTTTTCTAGCCTGGCACCCAGTCCAAGGAAGCATGGAGTCCTCCGAGGATCTTCCTTTACAAAAGGGTGCCATTCTGGGTTGCTGGGGCAGTGCTTTCCTGGATTTATGACTAGGCCTCCAGCCTTGGATTATCAAGGCATTGGCTATTATTTCAGAGTGGGTTCCCCAAGCAGCTGCTTTCAACCAGGCCACTGATTGATTTTATAAGGATATACACTGGCGTTGGTCTTTCAATTCAGAGATCATTACAAAGCACAGGCTTCCTTTGAGGGAGAAGTTCTGTTTTCCATCAGAACCTGAATTTGTCCATCTAATGGTAAAAAGGCAAGTCCCAGCTCCCTATCAGTAGTAAAGAAATGTGGAAAAACTTGTGCACTGTGCATGACAGGCATGAACAGAATGCTAGACATAATACCCCAACACAATTCCCCCGATATACTAGGAACCATGATCTCCAGTAGAAGGGTCATTATCCATCGTTGTTTCCAGAATTCCCTCTTTTGTCCACATCTTCTGAAGGGGAGATCCTTCAGATGAGGCATTCTGGAACCCAAAGGGGATTGTCTTCTTCCAGTGGAAAGACACAAATAACTCCTTTGGATCTTATTAAAATAGGATGCAGGCCTCTACATTTTCCAGTTAAGACAACTTTCCATTTCATAATTTCTCTAGATCTGTTTGGTTCTGAACAGTGATGATCAGCTGTAGTGTGGCCTTGCTCATCAATATTCAAAAAATTAAGAGTAAAGAGTACCATGGAGATGTCCACTCTCAGTGTTAAGGGTAAGAGCCTCATCGACTCACCCTTTCTTTTTGATAAGGTAAGTTTTAACAGTGTGGTGGGAACGTTCCACAATGTCTTGTCCCTGTATGGCAAACCAGTTAAATAAGTTACATTCTTCTGTAGACAGAATTGTTGAAAATTTTGAGAGGTGTAGGCCAGTCCATTATCTGTTCTAAGAAATTTGGTTTGTCCCCAAGCACTCCAAGCTTCAAGGCAAAGTTGAATTACATGTGTGGCTTTTTCTTAGTAGAGGATCAGTTTTACTGCCCTCTTTTCTCTCTCCCCTTCCTTCTGAATCCCTGGGAGGGCCCTTTTTCTTAGACATGTCTTTCTTTTTTCGAGCTCCCATTCTCTCATTCTGTTAGGTTTCTGACATACTGTCCTGAACCTCTTCTAGTATTCCCTGTCCCTCCACATTGGCTGTTTGGCAGGTTTCATCCTCTAGACAGTTTTATATCAGCTTGCAAATGCCTTGGTGCCCAGGCGTAAGTCTCCCTCTTCATGCTTAAGGTCAAGGTCACTTCCTAGCTTACTACATAAGGCTACAGTTAGAGACCCCGAACAAGAATACCAGGGAGAAATGCGATCCACTTCCTTAACAAAGTTCTGCAGTGTACTGGAGGCAACCTGCCTGTAATGCAGTGATCACTGACTGTGAGGAGGCCATGATAGAGTGAGTCCCTGCTACGATCTACACCCCATTTATAGTACTCCTTAAGCAAAGCGAAAGTAAACACAGTGCTCTGTTCCCTTGTCTACGGAAGGCTTAGAAGATACCTCAGTGCTGCCACTTATCTACGTCGGACTGACAACACCTCATTTTTCAGCACCAGCCTCGATGGACCTCATATTTCAGCACAAGCCTCGATGGACAGAATAAGAAACAGAATGAGGGCCAGGGCAACCAAGACTAGAGCTTCTACTGCCCCTTCCTAGGGTGCATCTAGATTAAGACCGAAATCAATAGAAATAAGAGGGTCACGATGAGACATACCTCTCCAAACTTACCTTTTCCCTGCAGTTCTGAATCCACCCCATTTCCAGGGGTTCTCCTCAATGCCAGCGATGTTGATCCTGGTTTTATGGCACCAATTGACCTGCGCTACCATCTCGCCAGCAAGAACACATGCAGGACACTCAGATCTTTCTGCAGTAAAGCTTTAATACATCTCCAGAGATAGATGAACAGCTTCAAGACAGGAGACCCAGAGAGCAGAAAACCCCTCCCTTATATAGGTTGCAAAGTATGGTTAGAAATACGGTTGGAGACGTGAATCACCGGAATTGTCTGCCCACCATCAGCCTGATGACGCCATTGGAGTGGCAGGGCTCAGGTAATGGAACGATACCCTGACGCCTGAGCGTACTCACCATGAGCAATGTTGACAATGGTGTTGTCAGCACCATCTTGTATTGGTGACCGTGAGTGCGGCTCCTCACAGTGGTAGAAGTAATTGCAGGGTTTCTCTGATCCTGATTTGAATTTGGTACCTGATATCTGTCTAGATAAGTGTCCATTTTATCCAGACTTTCAAGTTTTGTTGAGTACAGCCTTGAATAGTAGGATCTGATGATATTTAAAATTTACTAAATTTCTGGTGTTATTTCTCACTTTTCATTTCTGATTTTGCTAAATTGGATGCTGTCCTTGTGTTCTTTATTTAGTCTGTCTAATGGTTTATCTATCTTGTTGATTTTCTCAAAGAAAAAGCTCCCAGTTTGTTTGATTATTTTTGTATTGTTCCTTTGTTTCCACTTGGTTGATTTTAGCACTGAGTTTGATTATTTCCTGACTTCAACTCCTTTTGGGTGAATTTGCTTCCTTTTGTTCTATAGTGTTAAGGTGTGATGTCAACCTACTCCTATATCCTCTCTCCGGTTTTTTTTAGAGGCATTCAGAGAGAGCTATGAGTGTTCCTCTTAGGGCTATTTTCATTGTGTTCCATTACTTGCAGTATGTTGTAGCTACATTTTCATTAAACTCTGAAAAGTCTTTAATTTAGTTCTATATTTCTTCCTTGACTGTTTTGTCACTGACTACATTGTTGTACACATTCCACGTGTATGTGCGTTTTCAATTATTTATATTATTGTTGAAGTTAGTCTGTGGTGATCTGATAGGAAGCAGAAAATTATTTCAATAATTTTATATCTGTTGAGGCATGTTATGTGACTGAGTGTATGGTCAATTTTGGAGAAGGCATCGTGAAGTCCTGAGAAGAAGGGACATTCGTTTGTTTTAGGATAAAATGTTCTATAGATATCACCTAAACGTATTTGCTTCATAAATTCTGCAAGTTTCACCATGTATCTTTTTAGTTTTAGTTTCCAGGATCTGTCCATTAATGAGAAAGGGGTGTTGAAGTCTTCCAATATTATTGTGTGTGGTACAATGTGAATTTTGAGCTTTACTAAAGTTTCTTTTATGAATGTGGATGTCATTGCATTTGGAGTATATATGTTTAGATTTGGGAGTCCATCTTGGTAAATATTAACTTTAATGAATATGACATTTCCCGCCTTGCCTATTTTAATAACTTTTGGTTGAAAGTCAATTTTATTTGATATTAGAATGGCTGCTCCACCTTATTTCTTCGGATCATTTGCTTGGAAAGTTCTTTTCCAGCCTTTTAGTCTGAGGTAATTTCTGACTTTGTCCTTGGTGTTTGTTTTTGGTATGCTGAATATTGCTTACACATCCATTTTTTTATTCTATGCCTTTTTACTGGTGAACTGAGTCCACTGATATTAAGAGATCCTAAGAAAAGTCCTTGTTGCTTCCTGTTATTTTTGTTATTAGAGTTGGAATTTTGTTCATGTAGCTATCTTCTTTTAGGTTTCCTTCACCTTTAATTTCTTCTTTTTTCTCGAGTGTAATTTCCCTCTTTATATTGAAATTGTCCCTTTATTATCGTTTGATGTGCTGGATGCATTGGAAGATATTGTGTAAATATTGTTTTGTCACAGAATACCTTGTTTTCCCAAGCTATGTTAAAAGAGTTTTGCTTCATGTCTTGGCTGGCATTTCTGCTCTCTTACATTCTGTATGACTTCAGCCCTAGATTTTCTCCTTTCATAGTCTCAGGGGAGAAGTTATGTGTAATCCTGATAGATCTTGCTTTATATATTACTTGACCATTTTCCCTTACTGCTTTTAATATTCTTTCTTTGTTTTGTGCATTTGGTGTTTTGACTATTATATGATGGCAGAAATTATTTTTTTCCGGTCCAAATAATTTGGCGTTCTGTAGTCTCCTTGTTTATTCATGAGCATATCTTTCTTTAAGTTAGGGATGTTTTTTCTATAATATTGGTAAAAATATTCACTAGCCCTATAATTTGGAAACCTTACTTCTTATCTATGCCTATACTGGATTTCATGTACGTAATTATGTCATTTCTAAAAGCTGTTTCAAAAATTCACCTGGGCAGTATTTCCTGAGAAATTCAAATCATTAATACTTTATTCCCTTTTACTAATATAGCATATTATGTTTCCATTTTCTGTTGTCCATATAGTACAGAGCCCAGCATTTGACAAAGATGAGAATATATCACCTCAGGTAGAAACAGATGAAGATACGGTGTAATATTTTCAATTTTTTCCCATTTCAATAGAGTACTTCAAAAGTGGTGTTTGTGATCCCTTGACTGGAGAAGTAGATTCAGGAAAAAGAGTAATTCAGGGTCAGATGCTCTTATATGTGTAGTTCAAGACCAGATTGTGGTCCTTTAGACCTTGTAAACACAAAAACATAGCAACTAGTACAATACAACCACCTGAATGAGATGTTCCCAGATATACACACAAAGAAAAGGAGAACCATTATAAAAATAATAGAAGGACCATTTGGGAAGAAGAAGGATCTCAGCAATGGTAGTACAGTTATGAAGAAGTGCTGTGAGGTGTAAATGTATGAATTGTTTAAAGTAAATATTACAAGTTTTTTTTGGAATTCTACCATGTATTTTATATGGATATGACATATGGTTCAAATCAAATATTATATATTCATTAAAAATAATTAAAATAATTTTCTGTGTAAAGTTTTTTGTGTGGTAGAAAAAATGTCCTATGGTGAGACTCCAACTTAAAGTGTATCTCGCAAGAAGGTAAATCCCCTAGACTTTTCCCAAGCTTGTTTTCCCTGATCTCTGAAAATACAGCTAGGAAGAAGCTCTTTGTTCTCTATAGCCAGCAAAAAGGCTTTTTGTTTCTATACTTTTCAACCAGAGATGCCTGCCTTCCTGTGCCAAGGACAAGGAGATAAAAATTTAGAAAGGACTCACGCCCCACTCCTGCCTTGTAAATTTCACCAAGAACATCAGGAAGAGAAGAACTCCCTTGCCCACATTTCCCAACTCCTCCCAACTCTCCTCCCAACTCCTCCCAATTCCCCAGCTAGCTGCTAAAAGCCCCTTACTGTCACAGCTCGGTGTCAAACTCCCCTGCCCTGCTAGGCAGAGTGACTTTGTCCTCAGCCAGCTAATAGTAAAACCTCTTGCAGTTTGCATCAGTTGTGGTTTTCTCTTGGGTCATTGGGGTGCTGGCCAGCTCATCCCGGGACTTGAGAGGAGGCCCAGCTTCTGAGGTCTTACATTTGGGGGCTTCTCCACCATGATTTGTGGCCTACCCCAATTCTCAGAGACCCTGCTTGGAGGTAGGATTCTATCTTTGTCTGTATCTTTGTCTCTATCTATTTCTATAACTTTCCTCTATCTTTGTCTCTATTTTTTTGTGCCAGCTCTGTTTGAATTCACTATTCTCCGTTTGCAGTTGTAAATGCTCGTGAGAGCAACGAACTCCCTTTTTCAGATGGAAAAGGGTTACTGACAGACATGTCAGGAGAAACCGGCTGCCACCCTTTGGGACATCCCAGGAGTTCTGAGGGAGTTCTAGGGATACCTGGAGATCTCCTATCAGTGTGCCAAGTGAGAGTGTGCTCACTCGGCTGTCTGTTTCTGTTACTGGGTGCCAAGTGAGTGTGTGCTTTCTTGGCCATCTTATTGGGGCCTGGTCTTGGTTATTGTAATCTTTTTTGTGTATATGTTTTTTTTTCCCTGTATGTGACTCTGATGATGGGACCGACTATTATCATGCCCCTTGGACTGACCCTTGATCACTCGACTGAAATTAAGACTAACATTCACATTCTCTCTGTGGATGTCTGAAATCGATTTTAGTGAACTTTCTGATCTACAGAATGGCCAGCTTTGATGATAGTTGGCCACTAGAGGGCACTCTTTGTTTGGTTCTGTTTTCAGCTCTTAAAGTTGTTTTACAGAGGGGACCAGGGTCTCAGCCAGATTACGTGCCATACATTCTCATCTAGAAAAATTTACCACAGGATCCCCCCTCTCCCATCCTGTTTAGAGCCTTGGGTTAAAAAGAATAATCCAGGCTCACCAGTCCTGGCCCTCTGCCACCCAGAGGTGAAAAAAAAAGTTAAAACTGGCACAGGTTGAACTGCAGCCCTCGGTTTCTCCCAAGATCTATCCAGAGTTAGAAGAACCTCCAAAATGGCATAGCACCCCACCCCCATATTCCCAACTGGTCCCCTCCAAGAACTCTCAACAGGGTGCCACTAGATATTTGGGGAGGGACCAGTTGCTAAAGCCCAAGGCCAGCGAGCTCGAAGCCCAGAGTGACCAGATTCAACCATTGCACTGCCTTTATGTACTTATGACCCTCCTCCAGCAGGCCCCAGACAACTGCTGACCCTTCAGTAATAGCCCTTTTCCTCCTCTGAACTCTATAACTGGAAGGCTAATCACACCTCCCTTCTTTGAAAACCCCTCTAGCCTGCTAATCTAATGGAATCTCTCATATTCTCTCTTCAGCCTACTTGGGATGACTGTCAGCAGCTACTGATTCTTTCACCACAGAGGAGAAGGAGAGGATTCTGAGAGGAAAGAAAGAGCATGCTGGGGGCCAATTGACTACCAATAAAACTTCTGAATGAAATGGATGCAGCCTTCCCTCTGACATGTCCTGACAGGACTGACCATATGGAGCAATTGACAATTTTCTGCTGGGCTCTGATAATAGGACTGAAAGGAGCTGGCAGGTGCCCCACCAATTTGGCCAAGGTAAGAGAGATCCTACAAGAGAAAAAGGAGCCCCCAGCAGTGTATTTAGAATACCTCTGAAAGGTATAGAGGTGTTACACTACCTTTGACCCTACTTCGGCGTGCCAGCAGGTGACAGGTGTCATGGCTTCCATTGGGCAGTATTCTTCTGACATTAGGAAAAGGTTACAGCGTCTAGAGAGTCCGAAAACATTATCTTTACAACATCTGTTTAAGGAGTCAGAGAAAGTGTACCATAAGAGAGAGAGTGACAAGTCAGCACCAGGGTATATTATGCTCTGAGTCTGCAGACACGCTTAAGGTCCCCAAAAGACCCTCAATGGGATCATAAGACCTCTGGTGAACGGAACACAACCTCTGCTCCAATCCAATCTCACAGGTTCTGAGACTGCAATAATTAGGGAAGCAGAAAAACTGGCCTGACAATGGTCACAAGTCCCTCTGGTCTGTGCCAGCACCTGGCCAACTTGTTGGACAGAGTCTGAGGACAGCCCCAAGGTCCTCACAGAAACATCCACGAGATCTTAAGGCCTTTGTGAATGGAAAACCACTTCTGCTCCAATCCTATCATGCAGGACCTGAGACTGCATTCATTAGGGAAGCAGATAAACCGGCCTGACCAGGGTCACAAGTGCCTTCCAATCCATTACAGCACCGGGCACCTTGGGGACAGAGTCTGTGGACAACCCAAAGGTCCCCACAGGACTCTCCATGGGATCTTAGTACCTCTAGTGAGTGGATTACAACATCTGCCAGGAGGAAGGTTCGAACACCAGATATCTGGGACCCTTCTCTGCAAGAGGAGATCTTGCCTGCAGAGAGTACTCTGAACACTCAAACTCAGGAGAAAACTAGTCTCCGAAGTCTGCTGATAGAGGCTAACATAATCACCTGACCATCGTTATGGCAACTATTAGAAAACAAAGAATTTAATTGGAGACTTTGTTACATTTTTCAGAAGATTGGTCAATCATCACGGGAGGTACCCCATCACTGGAGCAATAGAGAACTATTGATCCTTAGGCAAAGAGAGAGATTCCGCCATTGTATTGGCTTCTTGAAAACTCAAACTCATCCTTGTTGACACACCTATCCTCCAATGAAGCCACACCTTCTCGTATTCCTTCTAATCTTTAAACTCACTGCCACTTCCTGGTAATGAAATATTCATATATATGTGTCTATAGGGGATTTATTATTCAAACCACCACTTTTCCCATGGCTCGATCAGCTATTTTTTTTTAAATATAACCTAAAGGGCTCCCATTTATTAAGGACTACTTATGAGCTTAGCCACAGTGATGGGCCCTCCCACATCAATCATTAGACTAGAAAATAACCCATAGACTTACCTAATGACTAAGTGATTGGAGATAGATGTTCAATTGTTCTCTCTTCTCAGGTAACTGTAGATTGTCAAGATGGGAAAAAAATAATGTTCCATCACAGTAATGTTTAACTTACTCCATAGCCTACACAAACATTACTCAACACCATCTATTGCATTCTGCCCCTGCATAGACACACTTCCATGTATGGCATAAGTGAAGGGTGACTACCTCCATCAGCAAGGATACTCAATAATATGTGACATGAACTGAATATTTCCTATAGCCTCACAACCCCCACATTCTACTGTGTGTTACACTTATTGGGGGACTTGCTAATCTGTCCAATATCCTGCCACCAAAGCTATGACAAAAAAAAAATCCTCATCATAAAATCATTTAATGATTTTAACACATTTTCACCTCCGTTCCATTTTCCCATCATTTTCTGCTACTTCATATGATATTGCAATCTATTAAAATATAGTAGTGAATACAGCGAAAGGACCAGTGTGTGAAGCAGCAAATTTCTTTATTTCTCAGACAACAGATACACTGGCAGAATCTTCCAGGTACAACTGCTTGGTAACTTTGTGTCTAATGTTAGCATGATTCTTCCAGAAAAAAGCTTAAAGAATTAAACCATGGTTACTCTGGACCAGACAAGTCAGTATCACTAGTGAAAAACATTCATGTAAATCATTTTCATCACTGTTACAATGTGCCTTAGCAGCAAGGAAAACAGGTCCATGGTCACAAGAGTATGAAAGAGGCATCAAGGAGCACAGTTGTCCAACTTATTAGCAGCCAGTAAGCATCAACACAGGAAGCGACCAAAGACAATAAATACCTTCCAAGACATGTTCACAATGACCATGTTCCTTTACAAGTGCCTCACCCCTTCCATGCACACCCATCAATCAATTAACTCATTGATTAAAGCCCTCAGGGTCCAATCACTTTTCAGATTGTATATATTGTTCTACCTTTGAACATTGTACTTCGGAACAAAATCTTCATCAAAGACCCACGACTGACATTGCAAACCCATTTCACCACAGAATTCTTTATGTTACAAAATGTGATAGGATCTATCTGTCTCTTTAAGGGTATCTCTGTCTAGCAGTTACAAATCAGAACGTCCAGGCCAACAGAATCATCACCACCATGAGCTTTTTTTTTTTTTTTTTTTTTTTAATATGAGTTCAAGAAGAAGGAAAATGCAATGCAAGTTAAGGGTCTTGATCCCGAATCCATCCATCTTAAAGCCATAGGGTGGACCCAGAAGTTTAGGTCAAAAGTGTAAATTTCACCTATACTACAAACAACTGTGATGATTTCTAGCCATCTCCAGTTTCAGTGTGGTATTTAGTCCCACCATCTACATCAAGGCATATTGCCTAATGTGAAATAATGCCAGCTGTTTATTGCAAAAACCACTATGTGTTGACTTGGATGTAAAATGAGACATCTATAATATAGATACTCTTGTACACGTACACATACTCACAGAAAGAGGCAAGAAGTAGAGGAGCTGAGTCTTAGGATCCCTCAATGAAGAGATAGTGGAAATCTTGTAAGGCAGAGAGGTCATTGAGACACTGTATGTCTCTATCTGCACAAAATCAGGCCAGTCTGCCTTCCATCAATGAGTTATAGGTTCTCACTATCCATCATCCCCATTTGAGAAGGTATGGACAGTTAATGAAAGATGGAGAGTCAGTTTTCATCAAAGGTATGCCCTTTGAAGGTTATAGGTTGGCCAGGCACTACTGGTAGCCCCATATCCAAGATTTTATGGGCAACACAATTGATTTGAATGGGTTTTATCAAAAGGGAGAAAAGGAGACATGAATTTGGAAGGAGGATTTAGGTGAAATGGATCTGGTTTTGGTTCGGGAGGAGTTATTAAGAGAACTGGAAAGTAAATTCCATCAAAATATATTGTATGAATTTCTCAAGTTATTAATGAATGTAGTTCTTAATATACAATATCTGTACTGAACCTATACAGACGACTTATATTTCCATCTCCTAAATAACAAACCCTTGTATAGCAGTTTCATTACATTAAGGGCAAAAGTAATCCAGAAATTATTTAAAATAAAGAAGGATCAGAGGTGATGGCCAAGGGGCAAATTCATGTGTGTGTTCATTTACTTACAACACCAGTGCTTAGGATTTTTTGGAGGGGCAGAGACAGGAAGATGACTGTGGCTTCCCGAAAGCCAGCCTCAATATTAGCTCAGCAGGAAACCCTATCAAAAGCAGATAAATTAGGGAGTGAAGGAGCAAATCATACTATGCCCTTCCCTAGCCTCTGAACTTACCTGTACAGATCTGTGTGCAGAAAAACATGAATATAATTAAAATATACAAGAGCTTATCTTGCATAGCTTATATGCAGTGTTTTGTTATCTTAGCCTAGAGTCCTGAGGACTTTATATCATTACAGTTCCTGAAGCAAACTCCCCAGATATAGCGGATGGGTATATCTTGTTACTATGCAAAGAGACCTCAGTTAAATGTGTGTGTCAGTGACTCCAAAACACCTTTCCTTCTCTACCTTCCTTTATATGGCACAGAACGACCTGTAAATAATTAAAATATGAAAACAAAGCTTTTTCACGAATTTAGGCTTGTGTTAAAATAATATTTATAACATTTTATTGAATGGAACAGAAATCTTCAGCTCCCAGAAGAAATACAGTGAATCCTGTAGGCTTCTGTTTTGTCCCATTATGAAAAAAATTAATTGCAAATCGACAGTTCCCACACTTTTAACTAAATCAGGATGAAGGGATATGTTTCCATACAAATAAGTAATGCCAAAGTGATTAATCAAGTAGAAATGTGGCAGGGTTAGGATGCCTTTGGCTGATGTGACAATGATGACTGATTAGTCTCTTGTTATGCAAATAACCCTAACCTCTAAGAAAAGAAAAGTAATGATATAAAATATTCCAAGAAGTGGCATGGAAAATTATTACTTGATTACAATTTCTTTTACATACTTTATTAGTTTGAATAATTGTGGCTCACAGAAGATCAAATATTCAAAGGAGTTAGTTTTCCAGGTGGTGGGACGTTTAGAAAGAATTAGGATTTGTGTTTTCATTAAAAGTGATTTGGCACTGGGCTTGAAATATCAAACAACCATTGAAATATCAAAAACTCTCTCTCATTCTCTCTCTCTCTCTCTCTCTCTCTCTCTCTCTCTCTCTCTCTCTTTCTCTCTCTATTTCTCTCTCTCTCTTTCTCTCTCTCATTCTCTGTCACTCTCTCTCATTCTCTCTCATGTTTTAAGCCATTCATCAAGTGGTTGACATCTAGTATTAATCCATTGCGTGTTAATTATACACAGTAAGGCAATCATCATTTATGATATGGATGTGAAATGGTCCTTCTTGCTTTTTTTTTTTTTTTTAGTTAACTCAACCTGGGAATATAGAACCTCAGATAAAGAACTGCCTCCATCACATTGGCCAGTTGCCACACCTTTAAGGAAGGATCTTTCTTGGATGGCTGTTGTTGAAGGGTCTAGCTCACTATGGGTAGTGTCATCATCTATGAAAAGGATATACAAAGTGTGGTGGTGACCGTGGAAGGGCCAGAAATTGATGTTTCTGGAAGAACTGAAGATCTATATGGCATGAAAAATTAAAGTGCCCGCTAATTTGTAAGTAAATTCCATACTTACCAGCATACAATATTTTGTCTACCCATATTTCAAAAGTAAAATTATCAAATATATTTCACCCTGTTTTACTGCATTTAATCTTTGAAATTACTTGTAACCAGAAATACTGAAAAAATTTAAAGGCCTTTAAAACATGACTGGTTGATATTGGGTTTGTTTAACTTTATCACAACTTTGAAGGCAGGACCAAGAGCTAGATTGTCTTCTCATTTTACAAAGAATCCATGATTCAAGGTTGCAACTGGCTTCAATACAAGGTACTTAACACTGTAAAATTTCTGCTTTGTTTGAATAAAATAGTAATTGCTCTAACTTTGGGTTTTCATAAACAGAATTTTGATGTGCTATCCAGTGTGCTGCCTCAAAGAGTCTGGCACCATTTCTGACACTAAGAACAGTTGAAAGATAACCAGGGAAAGTTTGGAACAGGGAAAATAACCACCAAGGATGTTGGTGAATCAGAAACTGAAGGCTTTCACAGGAGGAAAATAATAACAAAAGCAAAACAAAGCAATCAACAAACAAATAAACAGAAACCCAACCACCAAAAAAATAAAAACAATACAAGAGTGATTTACTTGGGCAGAATGTGACTCAGGTCATCAGGACATTTCTGCAGGGATTTCATTTTGGATTTCAAAGAGGCCATATGAAAAGGTAAAGCCTAGATGGTTAATGTTTCTGAGCGTAATTAGGGAAGGAACCAGCATGAGTGGGGTTCTATGATGCGAGCTGAACTAGGTGATGTCACAGAGCACTGGTCATAGATTGCACATCTATTCCACTTAGAGACACTAGAATCCCTAGACGGTGTGTCCACTATTTTCCCAGTGGTGTGTGAAAGGCAGGCCAGCTCCTGAACCCCAACTTGTTCCTCAAGTTTTTGTGCCCTGGTCTGTATCAAAAGACAGAATCTTGACGACTAAGACATTTTCTTTGGGTAAGAACATTTATGAAGTAACTGGGACCATCATAGCTATAGAAAGCTGAAAGTTTTCCCTCCCACACTGAGTAACTGTACATTCTAAATTCTCCCATGTTTGGGGCCAGGGGCATGGCTGATCCAGTTTAGTTGATCTCCTGAATTTATTATCCTTGCTAACGATATCTCCTTCAAAATTCCATCAAAATGCCAAAGCTCTTCTTTGTCCGTATGTATTTTAGAAAATGTTACTTCTAAATGGCTGATATTGGGCCTGGAGCGATGGCTCAGCAGTTAGGAGCACTGACTGCTCTTCCAGAGGTCATGAGTTCAAATCCCAACAACCACATGGTGGCTCACAACCATACTAATGAGATCTGACACCCTCTTCTGGAATGTCTGAGGACAGCTACAGTGTATTTAGATACAATAATAAAAGAAATCTTAAAAAAAAAAATTGCTGATATTGCCTGGACTTGTTGAGGCCGGAGTTGCAGTGGCATATAATCACCAAATAATCCTGAGTCTGGGTCAGGTAACACAATACAGAAGGCCAGTGTTGTGCTGTGTCCCTGGGATATTTGTGAATATTGCCACCTATTTGACAGCTTGCAGGTACAAGAGAGGGTAGGTAAGAACTCTGGCTCATTTTCTTTATTCTGTTCTCTCCTTGATCATTTTGGGTAAAAGGCATACCAACTTCCACATTGACATAGACATGCAAGGAGATGTTCCTCAGAAGAGGCAAATTAGCTCAGGGCTGAAGACATATTCATCTGAGTATGTTATGCTGAGCTGTGGAGAATTACTTGTTAATTTCCCTTTGATAATTTCCTTGTTTCCCTTATTTATTTGTTTGTTTGTTGTTGTTGTTGTTGTTGTTTTGTTTGTTTGTTTTTCTTTGGATGGGTGTTTAATTTTACTTTGAGTGTGTTTGTGTGTAGCTTTGACTGTTAGGAAAATCACTTTGTAGAATAGACTAGCCTTTATCTCACTAAGTTTTGCCTCCCTCTGCCTCTTGAGTACTAGGATTAAAGACTTGGGTTACTACCATCTCCTATTAACTTCTGATTTGATTGTTTGTTTTGTTTTGTTTTGTTTGTTTTTCTTTTTTGTTTTTTGTTTGTTTTGTTTTGTTTTTGTTGGTTTTTTGTTTTAGTTGTTAATGTTGTAGCTGATTTGCAGACATTTTTCCTTTGTCTACCACTGGCTGCCCTGGAACTCACTTTGTAGAACAGGCTGGTCTCTAAGTCAGAAATCTGCCTGACCCTGCCTTCTAAAAGCTGGGATTAAATGAGTGTGCCACCATAGCTAGATTATGATCTACTTATTTTGATCAAATTAAGTTTAGAAGCCCAAACATGTTTAGCATAGCCTTCTTGACCTGCTCAAAATTTCCATTAGAGAAGAGCCTTGGTCCAGCATTCTCTCCAACCCTACACCCATTGCCTTTTAGTAACTCATATATATGACAGTAGCAACAGCATTGTGTCTGGTTTAAACAGGCAATATCTTCAATCCAAGGCAATGGGCAAGTATATTTGAACACAGAATGATACCCACAAGACATCTGCCTGGGTTTGGTATGGTATACCACAGCAAGGCTACAGCCATGTAGAAGAAAATACCTTTGAAGAGGCTTAGCATGTCCTCCCTCATGAAGAAGAGGAGGAGGAAGTCTTCTTCCAACACCCTGAGGAATATTGTCGGCTGCAGAATTTCTCATTGTTGGAAGGAAGGTAATGAGCCTGTCACCCAATGGAAGGCCATAGTTCTAGGTCAACTGCCAACAAACCCTTCTCTTTACTTGGTGAAGTATGATGGAATTGACGGCATCTATGGACAGGAGCTCTACAGTGATGACAGGATTTTAAACCTTAAGGTTTTGCCTCCCATAGTAGTATTTCCTCAGGTGAGGGATGCCCACCTTGCCAGAGCCCTGGTTGGCAGAGCGGTACAACAAAAATTTGAGGGGAAAGATGGCTCTGAGGTCAACTGGAGGGGGATTGGTGCTAGCCCAGGTGCCAATCATGAAGGATTTGTTTTACATTACCTACAAGAAGGATCCAGCTCTCTATGCTTATCAGCTCCTGGATGACTACAAGGAAGGTAACCTCCACATGATTCCAGACACTCCTCCGGCTGAGGAGAGATCAGGAGGTGACAGTGATGTGTTGATAGGTAACTGGGTGCAGTACACCAGAAAAGATGGTTCTAAAAAGTTCGGAAAGGTTGTTTACCAAGTTCTAGACAATCCTTCCGTGTACTTTATCAAGTTTCATGGTGACATCCATATCTATGTCTATACTATGGTGCCAAAGATTCTTGAAGTTGAAAAATCATAGAGTACAGAAATGTAAACATATAGAACTGGAAGAAAAAAAAAGTTTTTTTTTCCTGTGTTAGCTATATAAGGGTCTTTGACAATCCCAGTATCTTTGCCAATAAAATGTATTTTGTTCTAAAAATGTAAATGTGTGACATGACATGCTGTGAGTGAACAATTTGCTGGAAGAGATGGCCTACAGTGGAAGGAACATCAAATGAAGATGAAAGTTTCATTTCAGTCGGTGTACAGTACATACACCTAAAATCATACATGCTAAAATGAACAGCTTCTCTGGTCTGCATGAAGAATAAGGAAATGGAGATGGAACTTGGAGGAGCAGGGATGGCAGAAAAAGATGGATGTTTAGGAAGTAGGGGAGAAGGACAGTACATAGGTAGAACCTCTGATGTGAAGACTGAAGGAGAAACAAAAATTTTGGGAAAGTGGGACATTTAAAAGAAATGTGGCCTTGTTGCACAAGGTGAAACCCAGAAAACTGATTGAAATAGACTCAGAAATCAGAGAAAATCAGGTTTTCTTTGAATAATGACACTTAAAGAAACCTGTCTCACATTTTAAGATTTATTATCTTTACTTATGTGGGTGGGGATATGGCATGTGCTTTTGAGTACAGGTGAACACAGAGACATGTGTTGTCAGGTCCTCTGGAGCTGCCATTAAAGGTGATTATTTGCCATTGGATATGAAATCAAGAAACCAAATCCATTTTTCTTGTGGTGCAAAAGTGCTTGCTACCATTGATTCATCTCTCTAATCCCACAAAGATATCTTTTTTAAGAAATCCAAAATTCACATGCATAAAACAGACCAGATTGAAGATAAGAAAGTTCTAATTGATGGTGACCATTAAAAGTAATAAGGGACACACAAAGAGTAGAGGACACTGAGAGACAAATGAATTCTAAGTTGGAGTTCTCAAAAAGTTAAGCTGGAGACACAGAAAGAAGAGAAATTTTAAGGAAATAGTCAAACTTGGGCCATATCCACATTGGCTTCTTTGTTTTCTTAACAAATAGCCAGCCTGTCATTACAGATGGGTGTGTTTGTGTGTGTGTGTGTGTGTGTGTGTGTGTGTGTGTGTGTGTTTGTGAGTGTGTGTGTGTGTGTCCATTTTTACACAGGCAATCTAGACTAGTGAATGTTTATATTTATGAGACTCCCTAAATCATCACAGAAACCTTGATTTTGTGTAATCAGTTCCAAAAGTAAAGTAAAACAGAAAATGAATATGCTGTGAGATAATTTTGGGTTGGAATGGATCCTGAGTTCCTTCCGTGAGCACTCTTTCCCTGTGATGAATCCTGTGATCTTTTGCAGGTCTCCAATGAGATCCCCAGATAACCATAAAAAGCCCCACAGTGGCCTGTTCCACCTAGCTCTCCTCTAAACACATGACCCCCTACATACCTATGTATAACTTCAGCCTGTCTATAGCCTAGAAATTCTAGTCTTTTACTTATATGTGACCTCATTCTCAGAAAACACTGAAGGTGTATCCAATGCATATATGCTTACCTCTTTTCTACGCCAGTTGACATGGGTTTCAAATGTTATGAGTTTGCCCACTTTGTGGGTCACTTCCTGAGGAGCCCGTGTACTTCATGGAGGTCTGCCTGGGTTCCATCTATACTCTGAGAGGTTTTTTTTTTCTTTTTTGAGGCAGGAATGCCATGGACTCAGTCATTACAATTTTCCTCTCTAGAATAAGTTTGTATGCTTCAGCATTTGATAATAATCTCTATTGTTGATTAATTTTAATATCTGGGAGAGTTTCTGCAGTAACTGATTCTCTTAGGGATTAGTTGCTGTGAAAAGACACCATGTCAAAGGCCACTCATAAGAGACAACATTTCATTAGGGCTTTTCTACATTTCATTACACGTTCAGAGATTTACTCCACGATCATCAAGGCAGAAAATTTGGCACTGTCTAGGCAGACATGGTGGTGGAGAGGAAGTTTAGAATTATGCATCTTCATCCAAATGCTTCCAGGAAAAACTATGTATTCTGTATGCAGGGAGGGTCTCTTCCACACTGGTAGAGCTTTAAAGCCCCAAAATGATATGCTTCCTCCAGCAAGGCCCGACCTATTCCTACAAGGCCACACCTCCTCATAGACATAATACATTTAGAATGCCACACTGGTTTCATAACAATTGACAAGATCTAGGTTCTTCAAAGAGGAGGAGCCTCAGTTGAGAAGATGCCTCCACAAGATCCAGCTGTTAGGAAATTTCATAATTGGTGGGAGAGCACCCACTCCATTGTGGGTGTTGACATCCTTGTATTAGTAGTCCTGGGTTCTTTAAGAAAGCAAGCTAAGCAAGACTAGAGGAGCAAGACAATAAGCATCACCACACCATAGCCTCTGAATAAGCTCCTGGCTCCAGGATCCTTTGTTGTTTCAGTTTCTGTCCCAACTCCTTTGATAATTAACAATAATGTGGAAGTATAAGCTGAATAAAACCTTTGCTATGGAATTTGCTCTTTGGACATGGTGGATCCTTACAACAATAAACATAGTAAGACATTCATCAGAAAAATGTCTAACAGTGTCAATGCCACTTATCTTAAAACCACAAATAATAATGTGTAGACATTTTATTTTATTTAAAGGTAAGATATACTCGTGTACCTACCTGAGATGTAAATGTTCTAGTTTGCTTCTTTCTCACTATGTAGAATACTACAATCAAAAATTACTTGGAAATAGAAGGGTTATAGTCTATCACCGAGGAAGACAAAACAGGAAGTTGTATCAGTAACAGGAAAAAACTGCTTATTGGCTTGCCACTGTCTTAGTCACTCTTTTATTGATGTGAAGAGATACCATGGAGGCTTGCTTACATATTCAGAAGTTTGGTCATTCACCAAGGGAGGGATCCCAACACTGGAGCAATAGAGAACTATTGATCCTTAAGCAAAGAGAGAGATTCTGCCATTGCTTTGGCTTCTTGAAAACTCAAACCCATCCTTGTTGACACACCCACTTCCTCCAATAAAGCCACACCTTCTCTTATTCCTTCTAATCTTTAAACTCACTGCCACTTCCCAGTGACTAAGTATTCATATATATGTGTCTATAGAGAACTTTCTTATTCAAACTACCAATTTTCTATGGCTTGATCAGCTTTTATTATTTTAGTACAGTCTAAAAGGCTCCCAATTAAAATGACTACTGTTGAGCTTAGCCACAGTGGTGGGCCCTCCCACATCAATCATTACCCAAGAAAATATCCTATAGACTTACCTAATAACCAAGTGAATAGAGACAGATCTTCAATTACTCTCTCTGATCAGGTATCCGTTGATTGTCAAGATTGGGAAAAAATAAAGTCCCATCACAGGAATATTTTACTGACTCCACAACCTACCCAAACATTACTGAACAGCATTTCCTCCTCTCTGCCCCTTCATAGACCCACTTCCATGCATGGCATAAGTGAAGGATAACTTCTTTCATCAGCATTGATACTCAATAATAGGTGAAATGATGTGAATATGTCCTATAGCCACACAACCCCCCACATTCTACTGTGTGTTACACTTACTGGGGTACAACCCAATCTGTCCAATTTTCTGCCAACTCAGCTATGAGAAAAAAAAATCTCCTCATCAATAGATCCAATGAATTTTACCTGATTTCTTTGTCCTGGGGCAACTCAGTGTTATCCCTTCATGCATATATTGGTGTCTTATTCATCTGTACTAAAACCACTACTATTAATAGATACATCACAGGAGATATGACAAATACCAACTCCCATGAGCAGCTGCACAGTTGGCCAAGCCTTTTCAGTGCTTTTTTGAAGTTTCCTTTGTATACTAAAAAATCAATTTATTTTTTTAAGTGTATAATTTAATGATTCTAACACATTTTCACCTCCATTCCATTTCCCCTCATTTTCTGCTTCTTCATATGATATTGCAATCTATTAAAATACAGTACTGAAGGCAGAGGGAGGATCAGTGTGGGAAGCTGCAAAGTTCTTTAATTCTAAAACAACAGATACACTGTCTGAATATTCCAGATACAACTTTTTGGTAACTTTGGGTCTACTGTTAGCATGAAATTTCTAGAAAAAAAAAAACTTAAAGAATTAAGCCATGGTTCCTCTGGACCAGAGAGTTTAGTATCACTAATGAGTCATATTCATGTTAATCATTTTCATCACTGTTACAAGATGCCTAGCAACAAGGAAAACAGGTCCATGGTCACAAGAGTATGAAAGGGGCATGAATGAGCACAATTGTCCAAATTATTGGCAGACAGTAAACATCAACACAGGAAGCAACCAAATACAATAAACACCTTCCAAGACATGTTCCCAATGACCATGTTCCTTTACAAGTTTCTCACCCCTTCCATGCACACCCATCAATCAACGCATAGATTAAAGCCCTCAGTGTCCAATCACTTTTCAGATTGAGTATATTGTTCTACCTATGAACATTGTACTTCGGAACAAAACCTTCATCAAAGACCCAGGACAGACATTTCAAACCCATTTCACCACAGCATTCTTTATGCTACAAAAAGTGATAGGATCTATCTGTCTCTTTAAGGGTATCTCTATCAAGCAGTTCCAAAAGGAAAATGTCCAGGTAAACAGCATCAGCACCTCCAGGAGCTTTTATAAATGTGAGTTCAAGAAGAGCGAAATTGCAATGCAATTTAAGGGTCTTTGTCCCCCATCTCTGCATCTTAAAACCATAGGGTGAACACAGAAATGTAGGTCAAAAGTGTAAATTGCACCTATACTACAACTAATTGGGATGATTTCTAGCCATCTCTACGTTCTGTCTGTTACGGAGTCCACCATGTCTGCCTCAAGGCATATTGCCTAGTGTTAAATAGTGCCAGCAGTTGATTGCAAACAACACTATGTGTTGACTTGCATGTAAAATGAGACATGTATAATATAGACATATTTGTACATACACACATACTCACAGAAAGAGGCAAGCAGTAGAGGAGCTTTGTCTTAGGAACTCTCACGGAAGAGATGGTAGAAATCTTGTAAGGCAGAGAGGTCACTGAGACACTGTATGTCTCTATCTGCACAAAATCAGGCCAGTCTGCCTTGCATCCCTAAGTGGTATGGTATCACTATCCATCATCCCCATCTGCGAATATATGGACTATTGATGAAGGATGGAGAATCAGTTTTCATCAAAGGTAAGGCTTTTGTATGTGATAGGTTTGCCATGCTCTACTGGTTTCCGCATGTCCAAGAGTTTAGGGGCAACACAATTGATTTGAATTGGGTTGTATCAAAGGGGAGAAAAGTAGACTTGAACTTGGGAGGAGGATTAAGGTGGGAATGGGTCTGGTTTTAGTCTGGGAGGAGTTATCAAGAGAATTGGAAAGTGAATTCCATCAAAAAAATTGTATGAAGTTCTCAAGGAATTAATTAATGTAGTTCTTAATATACAATGTCTTTACTGAACATATACAAACCACTTATATTTCAATCTCCTAAATAGCAACTCATTTTGTAGCACTTACATTACATTAAGTGCAAAAGTAATCCAGAGATTATTTAAAATAAAGAAGGATCAGGGGATATGGCCCAGAGACAATGCCATGTGTGTGTTCAAACATTCACCTACAACACCAGTGCTTATGATTTTGGGAGGGGCAGAGATAGGAAGATGACTGTGGCTTCCTGAAAGCCAGCTCAGCAAGAAACCCAGTCACAAGGGGATAAGTTATGTAGGAAAAGAGTAGATCACACTATACCCTTCCCTAGCCTCTGAACTTACCTGTACAGTTCTCTATGCAGACTCACATAAATATGATTAAAATATGCAAGAGGTTATTTTGCATAGCTTATATTCAAAAGCAATGTTGTTTTAGACTAGAAACCTGAGGACTTTATATCATTATAGTTCCTGGAGCAAACTCCCAAGATATAGATGATGGGTATATCTTCTTACTGTGCAAAGGAAACCTCAGTTAAGTGTGTGTGTCAGTGAATCCAAACAGCTTTCCTCCTCTATGTTCCTTTATATAGCATAGAATGATCTGTAAATAATGAAAATATGAAAACAAAGCTTTTTTGAGATTTTAGGCTTGTGTTAAAATCATATTTATAACATTGTATTAAATGGAAGTGAAATCTTCAGCTCTCAGGAACAATACAGTAAATGCTGTAGGCTTCTGTTTTGTCCCATTGTGAACAAAATTAATTGCACATCAACAGGTCCCACACTTTTAACTAAATCAGGGAGAAGGGCTATGTTTCCGTACAAATAAGTAATGTCAATGTGATTATTCAAGTAGAAATCTGGCAGGGTTAGGATGCGTTTGGCTTATGTGATAGTGATGACTGATTAGTCTCTTGTTATTCAAATAACCCTTACCTCTGAGAAAAGACAAGTAATGATATAAGATATACTACAAAGTGACATGGACACTTATTACTAGATTTCATTTTCCTTTACATACTTTAGTTGTTTGAAAAATTGTGGCCCACAGAAGCTCAAATATTCAAAGGTGTTAGTTTTCCAGGTGGTGAGATGTTAAGAAAGAATTAGGATTTGTATTTTTATTAAAGGAGATTTGTCACTATTCTTTGAAATATCAAAAATCCATCAGGCTCTCTCTCTCTCATTCTTACTCTCTCCTCATTCTCTCTGTCTCTGTCTCTTTGTCTCTGTCTCTGTCTCTATCTCTGTCGCTCTCTCTCTCTTTCATTCTCTGTCTTTCTCTGTCTCTGTTTGTTGTCTGTAGTATTGCTTGTGAGCTCTCAGCTACTGCTCTACACATGTGTGCCTGCGTGTTGCCATGGTGTTTACCATGATGTCCTGGAGTCGCCTTCTGAAACTGTAAGACCACAATTAAATATTTCATCTTATAATTTGGTGTGGTCATGATGTCTCACATCATTAGAACAGTAACCAAGACATCCATATTCCAGTTAATTTTTTCAATCGTTCTGTATTTATTTCATTAAAGTTACCTTTTGTCCATTGAAAAGTTTTAAGAATACTTTTAAAGATCCTGAACAAATAGTGCCAGTAGGAGTGGCACTGTTAGGAGGTGTGGCCTTGTTGAAGTATGTGTGACCCTGTTGGAGTAGATGTGGCCTTGTTGGAGAAAATGTAATACTGTGCTTGTGGACTTTGAGGTCCGTTATGCTTAAGCTGTCCCCAGTGTGACACACAGTCTCCATCTTCTACCTGTGTATCAAGATGTAAAACTCTCAGCTCCTTCTCTAGCATTGTGTCTGTCAGAATGCTTCCATATTTCCAGTCATGATAATAATGGAGTAAACCTCTGAAAACAAGTTACAAAGTGTTCAAGAGTTACTGTGATCCTGGAGACTCTTCATGGCAATAAAACCCAAACTAACACAAACACAAACATTCAAAAACACATTTGATATTTTGACTATTCTTGGCCTATGGAGTGGCACTACTGGGAGCTAATAACCTTGTTGAAGTAAGTTTGGCCTTGTTGAAAGAAATTTATCTTTGTGAACATGGACTTTAATGCCCTCTGCCTAGCTGCCTGAAAGCTAATCATTTCCTAGCACCCTTCAGATGAAGATGTAGAACTCTCAGCTCCAAATGCACGTGCCTGCCAGGATCCTGCCATATTCCTACCTTGATGATAATGGACTGAATTTCTGAACCTGTAAGCCAGGGTAAATTGAAAAGTGTCTCTGCTGATAGTTGGTTGCTATTCCAGAAAGACCAAAAGTTATGACGTACCATCCAGAGTCTGAGAATACATTGGTTTAGCTTCTAGCATTTGACAGAAACAGAATTAACAAGACAATGAGAATATAAAACTTCGTATTTCATACTTAGAGACACATGGGTTATAGATCTGCGGAACTCAAGGTTTTATGGGTGGTATGGTAGGGTGATTAGTGCCTGTATATGAGTGCAGTGTCTGTTCCCAAGTCTGATGTCACACATACACATATGTTCAGTAATGAGTAGAATATCTTCAACACTTGCTCTCTTAGAGTGAAACCCTCTCACCATTTTGACTAGTTTGACTGTCCAATACACTATTGGGATATCTACCTGTCTCCACCCCACAGTGTTGCAGATATGAATAGACATGCCTGGAATTTTACAGAGGTGCTGAGAATACATGAACTCCACTGAGCCATCTTCTCAGCCCCCAGCAGGGTATTGTTTATTGAAATCAATGATCATATCAGTAGAGAAATGAAAACCAACATGACCCTGATATTTTATCTTACCTCCACCTTACACCAACTAAATGAATTTTAAATATAAATTTAATTTATGTCCAAATGAATCCAGATTACATTCTAATGAAAGATAAAATTGGAGTGTATCCAGATGAAAGCTATGTTAGTATATTTTTGGCCATTTATATGGAGAATAACCTATATTTTCGGTACACTAGGAGAGCAAATGCATGTAAATGAGTTCAACCAAAGAAAATCTTTGTTCCAGTGAATTTCTTTGTAAAATAACGTTGAAAATCATGACATTTCAGTTATATATATTTAATTTTTTTGAGTATGTTATTATGGGAACATGTGAGTTTTCTTGGATTCCGATTGCAGAATTAGAGTATAGGGGACCTGATTATGTGGCACTATTATTTTTTATTAATTAGTTCATTCATTGTCCACCTTCCTACTGTTCCACATCCCATATCTACTGCCCATCCCCTGTCTCCAAGGGCAAGTCCCCATCCTACCGGATCTCTAAACACCTTGATGTCTCTAGTTTGTTGAGAATTTGGTACATCATTTCTGATTGAATAGAGATCAAGCAGATTTTTTCTGTGTATGTTTTAGAGACCTTCTGATAGTTCATATATGCTGCCTGTTTGGTTGTCTAGCATTTGGGAGAATTCTAGGTCCATAGTATTTGAGACAACTGGTCCTGTCAGCCTCCTTCAGTCTTTCTCAAATTAAACCAATGGTTCTGCTGATTCTGTCCATTGGTTGTTTGCATACATCTGCATCTCACTGTTTCACCTGCTCATTATTTCTTCATAAGTACAGTCATCCTAGCATTAATATTACAAGTATCTGAATTCAGAAACATACAGAGGCTGTGTACTGCAAGCAGGTCTTCTGCAAAAGCAATATATAATATAAGTACTAAAATTGATATCAGTGCTCTACAATATTCTATTCTATGTGATGAAATATCTCTCTCTCTCTTTCTCTCTCTCTCTCTCAATATATATATTCCTCTAACACTTAGTATGAATAAAGATTCTCTTATATTCTCTCCTACAAAGGGGATGATATTGGCATGTCATCTGCAACATTCATTCACTTTCCTACACAGTTTGTGCTTTCTCTTAGAAATCAACTAATATCTAAATCACACATGCACTCAGATTACAAAGTAAGGTATCTGAGCTCATGCAAACTGTTATTCTGAGTCAGAGTAGGGGGAGGACAATTCCAAACTGTAGTTACATCCAAGAGCATGGACTTTAACAACTTGTGAATCAGTAGAAGAAAAGACAATGTATAGACACGGTTGTTTCTTTTGGTTTGGTTTGGTTTAGCTTTGCTTATTTCAGTTACCCACAATCATTATAAGAAACACAGAGAAACACAGATTAATGCCTGTATCTTGAACTGAATGCAAACAGGGGCCTTAGAACCAACATTTTATTTCTGTTACAATATACAATATATATTTTTAGAGATTTTTTTTATTTATTAGCTATTATACCCACTGCAACAAGTTTAAGAAATATTCCTAGTGACCCAAATAGCAGCTTTATGATTCAGATGCAGATATTTTCACCCAATCAATGGATTGAAGCATCTGACCCCTGTTGTTGAATTAATGAGGTCAAAGATATTAAAGAGGGCATCCCTGTGGTATGATACCTGTCTCAATTGAAGTGTTCCCCCAAGATGTCTGAAATTGTGGCCCAACAAAGAGACAGAATGCACCTGCTGATATGAGGCCTCCAACACACATACAGGAGAGGATTGCTGGGAGGAGAACTCTACAATTCCACTCTCCCCACTGGAGGGCATTTCATCTAATGTTTTTTTTTTTTTTTTTTTTTTTTTTTTTTAATTCCTGAGAGTCTCTCACATCCCAGGTCTCTGGTATACTCTAGAGCGTTTTCTCATTTCCTCCTTCACAAAGTTGCCTGTTTCCATTCTTTTCGCTGGTCTTCATCAATTCAGTCCTGTTTCCCACAACCACAGTACCTGATAAAATTCCTCTATTCTCCTTCTTGTCCCATTTCCCACCCAGGTCTCTCCCTTCCCCTATCTGTATTGATTTTTTAACCTTCTTATCATTTCTAATTATGTTTATGACTAATAAAATAATTGAAGTTTATTTTTTTGATTCATTATCTTATTAGTTTCCAAAGGGATGATATACAAATACCAAAGGTACATTGGTTTAATTTTATTTCATTTCATTTGATTTTTGAGAAAGGCAGTTAGTATTTTTTGTATTCTCCAGGAAGGTCTAGAGTGTTGAGGTTCAGCATTCCATGCTAGTACCATTACAGGTATGTAAAAACTTACCTGGCTTTAATTGCTTATAATAAAATAGTCCCAAAATATCTATAAACACTATAAAATAAACAGCTTCCAGTCTGAGAGATGAAAATATTTCCTGTTCATTTACAAACCTCATTGATAGAAAGTACATTTGTTTCTTGAAACAAACTAAACTGCAAACTGAGTGCCATGATTAGCCCCCTCTCTGGTTTCCAGGCTCAGCCGCTTCTCTCTGTTCCCATTATTATTGATGCTCTCGAACAGGGGAATGCCAGGCCTACGACATGAGAGTGAGTGGGTAAGGGGAAGGGTTGGGGGAACATACAGGGGAATTTTGGGATAGCATTTGAAATCTAAATGAAGAAAACATCTAATTGAAAAAAACAACTTAAGTGTATTCACATATGTACACAGGGACATGTGGCACATATGTACATAATTTAAAATTATCATTCCTTTTCAATACTGTGTTTTTCATTTATTTTATTATTATTATTAATATATATGGCAATTCTGAAACTTACTTTGTAGACTAGAATGTCCTCAAACTGAGATTTGCCTACCTCTGCCTTCCAAAAACTGAGATAAAAGGTGTGTGCCACCACCACCTGGCTTCCGAAATATTTTTTACTTAGTGGGAGATGTCCATTATTTTTTTCCTGTTAGGATATATCAAAATCATCAAGATGTCATTTTTCCTTAATCAATTTATGAGATTAAATCAATCCCTGTAAAAATATTTCAGGTACTTTTGGAGACAGGTAAGTTTACAAGAAACATCATTTAAAAAATATTTTATTTCTGGAGCCAAAACCTTGAGTAGACCTTGCATGCAAACTCTGTAGCTAGCCTTATAACACCCGGAGGCAACTCCACTGCCAATCATCTAACATTCATAGGATCCGATGATCAGACAAGAGGAAGACACAACATCATTCCCCAACACCTGGAGTAGAGGGTACCAGAAAGACACAGGCATGCAGGAACTCCACCAGACCAGTGGTATGGATTGCATCCATTCTGTCTGGGACAGGGCCCTGAGCAGTCCTTGGATGCAAACTCAGCAGCCAGCCCCATAACACCCAGAGGAAGCTCCACTACCTGAAGATCTAATATGGCCAGGGTCAGAGGATCCCAGGATCCTAGGAGCTTAGTCACACCAGGATCTCAAGGTTCCAAGGGCAGCTTGACTCCCAGGATGTCAGACACACCCAGCATCTCATAATCAGAGTATACCATAATAACAGGATCACAGAGACAGCTAGACTTTGAAGAGTTATGACACAACCAATATCACAGGAAGGACAGTCTGATGTAGCCAGGGCATGTAGCACTTGAGATATCCAGATGGTGAGAGGCAAGGATAAGTTAATAAGCAAGAGAAACCAAAGTTATTTGGAATAATCAGCACCCAACACTTGCACCATATCAAGTGGATACCCCAACACACCCTAAAAGTAAGACATGGATCTAAAGTCACTTCTCATAGTGATGATGAAGGACTTTAAGAAGGACATTAGTAACTCTCTTAATGAAATGCAGGAGAACACAGATAAACATGTAGAAGTCCTTAAAGAGGATACACAAAAATCTGTTAAATAGATTCAGGAAAACACAATCAAACAGGTGAAGGAGCAGAACAAAACCATCCATAATCTAAAAATGGAAATAGAAACAATTGACAATTCTCACTCAGGCCATGAAGCTATGGAATATTTCCATTTACTGAGATCCAGAGGAGTAGCCATTTGGAAGATTGTGTCCCTAAATGTGAAGGTTGTGCTGAAACTCTTATGAAAATTGAGAACAATTTTAAATATGAAAGAAAAAAACACACATTAAAAATTCATGTAGGCAAAATTGACAGCCTTCTATATGTCACAAAACACACAAGCAGAGATTACAATTACAATAATTATTTTTATATCAAGGGGTCAAAACTCCTGATACAATCAATGTCCAAGAAGAGATATTTAGAGCACACACTCACCGGGGACAAACTGTCATGACTGGGACAGCATGGCAGGAAACAAAATGTTGATCTGTTTCATTGAGGGCCAGCATGGGGCCTTCTTACACTTTTGTGGAATAAGCAGCCAAGAGTTAGGTCAGAAATAGCCAGCGCCCTCAATTATGCCAAAGTAACCTATTTCTGCTAGGGAACAGTCCCAAATGTTCCACAAACTTGCTAGACTGTTCCACTAGTTTGAGACACCTGAGACTGTGGGAAAATTTCACACCCAATCTTAATGAAACTGAACCAGGCATGTGTAAAATACTTTTTGAAAATAGTTTCATTTCAATTCAGGAAAAAGGACAGAGAGCCCTGCTTTGTAATGGATGGAGTTAGTCTTTAGCTTCCATTGTGCACCCTAAATGAAACATAGTGTAAACGAAGCAGTTTTCTATGCAGCAAGTAAAGAGTGAAAACAACACACTAATGGAGATAAAATGCAAAGAACCGGGATATATAGTAACAATTCCAATTGTAAGTGTGAAAAAACAAATATACATATATGTGAGTTGTGCTTGTTATTTTCCTACTGGTTTGATTGTACAGGATAAAAAAACAATAGTCTGTCCGTATTAGCCACAGTTTCATTCATCATTGTGTTAGTGGACCCAATCTAGGAATTAATCATCAGGGTTTGACAGCAAAATCCATCGGCTCAATACACCAGACATTAGCTGGAAAGTGAGGTACAAGTAGGTCATGTCCTTTGGTTTCTTCTCTCTCAGTCTGTTAAATGGGCGTCCTGTCATTGTTTGTTATTGTTGTTGGTTGTTGTTTTAAAATTTGAAATATTGAATGCAAAAGCAAGTGGCAGGAGCCCAACAGGTCTTTGCATTCTTACTTTCTCCTTTCCATCACTCTCCAATTCTTCCAATCCCCAGCTTTCATTCAAACATAAAGAAACAATGTGAAAATAAGACTCCTTCATCATCTTTACTTTGTGCTTGCATGTTGGCTGTAATCATCTTGAAAACATTAAAAATCAGGCTAAGATTCTGCCTATGTTTGATAGGGTTTCATTGCTGTGAAGAGACACCATGACTCAGGCAACTCTTATAAAGGAAAATTTAATAGAGGTTGTCTTACAGTTTTAGAGGGTCAGGTCAGTACATTATTATCATGGTGGGAAGCATGGCAACATCCAGGTAGAAGGGGTGATGTAGAAGGAAAGAAGTTTTCTATATCTTAATCTGAAAGCATACAGGAGGAAGCTTGTGGCCAAAGCAGCAAGGAAAAGCATCTCTCTTCATCACTGGGCAGAGTTTGAGCACTAGATAAAAGCCAGCCTACACAATGATCAAGGCCACATCTGCTAATAGTGCCACTTCCCATGGGCCAAGGATATTCTAATCATCAAACTGCTACATACCTGCAAACACTCCTGTATGCATGTCTGCACACACACACAAAGACACACACACACACACACACACACACACACTTTCATGCCTATTGCACGTGATATTGCATAAAAATATATTTGTTTATTTACTCATATATTTATTTTTTACTTACTTGCTTGCTTGCTTATTACTTACTTATTTACTTATTTACTTACTTACTTAGTTTTAAATGTTTTGCTGAAGAACTTTGTACATAAACATAATGAGTTTGAGTAAATCCATCCCCATCTTCTCCTCCTTGAATTGCTCTCCATTTCTCCTGTATCACTTTTAGCTTTAATTCCATGCACATTTTAATAAAGACCACTGAGTGAATTTAGTGCTGACTACATATGTGGGGTTAGGGAAACACATCCACTGGAACATGGGCAGCCTCTGAGGAGCCAAATCTATGAAGAAAACTGGCCCTCACACCTGCAGCCACTAATTGCCAATTTTTTGGGGTGAAATTTTCTCTGCTCCCCCATCTATTCTTCAAGAACTGTGAGACAGAAAATTTAAAAAAAAGGTGTTGAGATCTGCTTAGAAAGGACTTTAATCTCAGGATATGGGAATCAAAACCAGGTAGAGATGAATTCTCTGCTGATCTGCACAGGAAAGCACAGAAATCTAGGACTATACAGAAATATCCAGTTCCAGAGAAGAAAAAAAAAAAAAAAAAAAGAAACAGGGAGGAATTGGAAAGTACAAATAAGAATTTGAATGTACAGATTGTAAATCCTGTCTCTGGGAGTAATAATCAAGATACTTTGAAAGGAACAATCAAGCCATGTTTAAAAGACTGGACACACCATTTGGCATATGTTATATAAATCAGTAAAAATAATTAAAAATGTCTCATTAAAATTCACAACAATCCCCTTAAGTTTTTTCTTCCGGTTTTCTTCTTTAAATATCTTATTGAATCTGAAGTGATGGCTCAGCATTTCTGAACACTGGCAGCTCATGCACAGCATACACTTGGACTTGCCACATTTCCATTGGCTGTTTACAACTTCTTCTATTTTAGTAACCACAGGGAATCCACACTCCCCCTTCCCATGAGACAATGTATCCATACCTATACAGAGAATTCAAAACAAACAAAATCTCTTCAATCTGTCTCACCAATCATACATTAGGTCCAATGCTTGGGTGCTTTCTGTTTCAGGCTCACAATGATCAATGGTATATACTTTCTAGGTTGTATAACTGCACTTCATTTCTCTACAGGAACCTTTCCTCAGATTCTGTCCTCATCAAGAATCCCATCTAATACCATCAGACACTTCTATGCATCAGAGGGAACAAGGTCTAGCTGTGTGCCTTGCAGTTTGGGTAGAGCACTGTCAATATCCCTTCTCCTCCAGCAAACCCTCTCAAGGCTCACAACGGTTGTCTTCCAGAATAAAATCTGATTGCCTAAGAGAAGGAGCAAATCATCTCTGCTTGCTCTAATGTCTAAATGACATTGCAGATTAAGAAAAAACCTAGAGCTTCCCTAAGATTCTCAGTCCGGGAGCATTTGGACAATCCATTACTTTCATAGGGTCCAAAATTGTTTGAATTCTACAGACCAATGAATTGTCCCATTAGAAGCCAACTTTCCAGCAGGTAGCAGCAGCTCCAACTGTTGTCTCCAAAGGCAGTTAAACAAAAGCAACCTGAAGAGGCAGGTGAACTGCTCCTGGTCCCACCAAGGTGACTTTGGTTTCTGGTGGGAGGGGGCAATTACATGCTGTGAGAACTCTGTTCTGTTGATGTGCTCACCCACCAAAACACTCCTCTTGGAAAGACCAGGAATGAGTTCCTCTTCCAAAATCCCTCCTCTTGCATGTGGTGTTCATTCCATGGGTGTGGGGAGTAGGCTCTATTCCTTGGGTACTCTGTTTCTAAATGAGGTGACACACAGTGATCACTCTCTCCTATCTTTCACAGATGATTGAGACTCCTAATCTAGACATTATTTATTTATTTATTTTTTCAATCTGCGAAGGCAGATATGGTTGTTTGCTAACATTACAGTTTGCATGGACACTTCATATATGTAATACATCAAAGGACAGAAGAGGATACAGCAGCATATGCTGCTGGAATTACATGGAGGATGAGAAAGAAAGGGGGGCCGGGAATGAGAGGGAAAGAGAGAAACACAGACTGAGACTGAGATACAGAGAGATAGCAATACAGAGAGTGGGAAAGTTAGAAGGAAAGAGAGAGAGGCAGAGAGACAGAGAGACAGAGAGACAGATAGAGAGACAGAGAAACAGTCACAATGTAATTGCTGGAAATTGAAGCCACGACCTGTGTGATAGCAGCAAGTCTGTCCAATACATACATTGTCTCTTGAGATTTTGGCTCCAATTTTAATTGGCCAAGAAAGACCTGATGCTATGTATTTTGGAGCTGACCTTTTGTATATCATCGTATTCCTGGAAACAGTTTCACATCTAGGGAACATGACCTTTAATCAGTCTTGATGCATCTCACATATCCTATGCCCAGACACCAAAGGAGACATATGGAAGGTTTCCTGTTGTGGTCTGGTAAATGCTCGCAATTCCTGACAAGAATCTCCAGAAGAATAAAGCCAATACAGTCGAAACAACCTTAGCCCTGTTCAGAGTGAGATACCTGCCTTCTTAATGCTTCTCAGTACAGCTTTATATAGTGTATTAGCTTACTCTTGGTCAGAATTCACCACAGATCACAAACATCCTATTCAGATTTCTCTCTCTTTATCAATTTTTTCTTGCTGTAGTGGTGGTGATTTTTTAAGAGAACCTTATAAGAATTATTTTACTCTTAGATGAATTTGGACCTTTTGAGAAAGATTGTATTCCTACACCATTTTTCGCTCATGAGAAAATGGGGAGGTGGTACATGGCTTAGAGTATAAGATCATTGGCCCCTGTGCACAGGTTCCAGGATTCAATTACCAGGGCCCATCTTGTTTGTCACAGCCACAGGTAAGTGCTGTTTCAGGGGATCTAATACTATCTAACTTCTGATCTCTACACGGTCCAGTTTAGTGCACAGGCAGCAGACACACCCCTTCAGGTAAAACATTCATAAAATAGAAATAATGAAAATTCTACAGTTTACCTATTGCCATATAAAACTTGATTTCCAAATGATCACACATACTATTAGGAGAGGACCTCAAAATGTGGATGTAGGTCAAAAATTTTGATATATTTGATACTTATTTTTTCTTTCTTTTCTGTTTTACACCACCTAGGACCCCACATCCCAATGACCTGGAGGAGAGTAAGCCAGAGTTCTTCCATAGTCTTTGCTTCAGTTCCTGTCTCCACTTACCAGCTCTGATTAAGGTGTTGTCCAGACTTCCCTAGATAACACAGTTTAAAACCTGAAAGTTGAAAACAGAAAGAATCCATTACATCATTTGGTAGATTTGGGTCCCAATTTTTACCTCATTGAAATCAAGACAGGACTGTATGCTTGCAATAATGTTATCTGCCTGTGCTTAAACTTCTGACTAAAAAACTCTTTGTTCAAAACAGTGCAGTGACCGATGAGCATCAGACAGTTACATAGCAATTGTTGCCCTATGAATTTGGATACATCTCTGATTATATTGAAGATTCAAATTCAATTAAATGGTTTTAGTAGTAGGTAGACAGGCACCTAGTGTTGAGGTAAAACAAATTCCACAGTAGATCAGTTCGAAAACTACATTATTCTGCATGATATCTCAGCACTAATGAATAGGCAGCTGCACAAGCAAAAGAAGAGGAAAAGGAAAAAACACAGGCAGACACAGATGCAGAGGTTGAGAAACAGGCTGAGATAGAGAATGAAGAAGGAGAAAAGGAAGGGCAGGCAGAGTCACAGGGACAGTCAAAGGGAGATTCAGAATCAGAGACAGAGTCAGAATGTGTGGTGTGCATGTACCTAGTGTGTGTCTTTCTAATTTTTAGACCTTTTAGGAAGTTACATTAACTCAAGTGTCCTGAGAGATGGAGTGATTGGTTGCAACAAATTTCTCAGATTACAACCAGTATTTAAAGACATGGTTTCTGTCTAATTGGCAACCCAGACCCAAGGAAAACTTATAATAGGAGAGATCCCAGGCTAATGGTTTTCTTTCTTATAATAAGTCTGTCTCTCCCAGTCACAGAATAAAAGGAAATTATGATTCATTGGAAAAGAACACATAAATGGCTCCAGAAACTCAGCCAAGTCTACTAAGATATATATATGTATATATATATATATATATATATATATATATATATATATATATATATTATCACAAAGCTCTCACACAACTTTTTAAAAATCCTGTACTGGATTCATCTTCTAAGTATACACTGTATGTTATGTATAGTATATCATAAAATACTAAATAGGAATATCTAGCTATGTACACTGAATGTATACTGTGAGGAGCTGCCCTTTCAATCTCCATTACAAGATGGCGCTGACATCTGTTGTTCTAACTGGTAAAGAAATAGTCTGTGTATGTGCTGGGGTATTTTTCCATTCTTTGTGCCCTTCCTGTTCTGTGGCGTCATATGGGCTGATAGTGAGCAGCCCTTAGGGTGAAATATGTCTCTAACACTTCTTGTGGTCTATTTAAGGACCGAGTTTCCTGTGTTCTAAGCCTCCTCGCCCAAAAGCTAATCATCTTTCTCTTGAGATGGATTAAAGCTATGCTGCAGAAAGATCTGAGTGTGTCCTGTGTGTGTGTGTTATCGACGGTGAGACTCTTTATCATCACAAACACAGTATACTGAATGCACAGAGCATTAGTACTGTAACTCCATGGATAAATCATGTTCATGAAGTAACACTAACAGAGATTTACACACAATATTTGCATTTCATTTGTGTTCCCGAGATGAAAATTATTTTCATCAACACACATGGCACTGCATAGAACAGGTATGACTAATATTAAAATAGTAAACAGCTGACTGCAAGAAGTATAGAAATCAGAGTTAGTAAGACTTTGGTGGAATACTATATTTACATACTCACAACATCCATTAGTGAAGAACTCCTGCTGCATTAACTTTGCACAAGATTTATTGTCAAAACTTGTACTTTTAGTCTGGTGGTTGGTGGTTGGTTACACAAGTTGGTTGTGGTTTGTTAGTAGCCATAATTAAAAGAGAAGAACAAGGAAAAAAATTAAATTCAGAGATTTTCTAATTCCTCTCTCTAATATACCCTTATTTCTGTTCTATCTAGCGTTAGGGGTTATAAAAAGAAGATCCTAGAAAATATCAAACACCAACTATAAAAATGAATCCTTAATTACTGTCCACCAGAAACCACCAATTGTGAAGAAATACACTTTATCTTCTTTATCATAAGTTTTAAAGGACTCTCTTCAATAGCTTCCTGACTGGACTGTTCTTTTTTCTTCTGTGTTCTTTTTCCTTGTGTGTGTGTGTGTGTGTGTGTGTGTGTGTGTGTGTGTGCATGAGGGTGAGTGTGTGTGACTTCCTGTGATTAATACCTTCCTGTGTTGTTAACCATTCATATTTGCTGTGGATTTACTCACAACAAACAGATAAACTGAATTGTGAGTATCTTTTTTTTTGGTGTCTGTTTTGTTTTTCTTTTCTGGTGGTGGGTTTAGCATGTATGTAAATCAAACACTACCATCGAGTCACATCTCTAGCTTAGACAGGGTTTTGAATTCTTTAACACTAGTTATTTCTCTCCATATTACTGTAACATTATAATGTTTTTATTGTACTCCTGATCTGTTACTGAAATTTTATTTCTATTTACTCCAAATTTATGTAGGTGCTAAGCAACGTCAACCCATTGCTGATATTTTTTGTCAATAAGGCAAGTTGATCAATAAATGACTTTTTTTTTCTGACTAGTGCCATATTGTGTTTTCTTGAAGACTTGTATCTTATGAGCCGGAGCAGAAACTTGTAATGTACACTTGAGGAGGGTTTTTTTGGGATTTGGAGGGTATTTCAGTGTATTAAATGAATGTCAGGTGCCTGATGTTCTATCAGGGTAATGGTGCTCCTTAAGCTACATGTTCATCTTTATTTTCTCCTACACTTTTCATAACAATATTTTTCAGTACCACAGAGCAAATGTTACAGGTTCTTAGCTTTTAAACTCTCAGTAAACACCAAAGTCTCAATTTTGGACTTCAGTGCAGCCTCTTCTCTAAAAGCTAGTCAGAGGATGCTTAGTCCTGTGAGCCCAATCCTTTCTTTTTATTCCAAGCATGGAGGGAAGCTGGCATTCCCTGTAAGGGTTTTGCAATTAGAGATTCTGGTGTCAGCAGATCTTACTTGTCACCCTATTGAGTTTGCTCATCTGTAATAGCAAGTGAAAGAGTGGTAATCAGTACCATGATGGCTCAAAAGAAGTCTAGAACACCACTGCATTCTGCCCCCTTGTGGGTGCCATCCCTGTCACATTTTGAAGAGAAACAGTGCTCCTTCCAGGAAGCTGCTGGGAATTGAACTGCACTCCTCTGCATGCTGTCAGACCCAGCCTCCAGGTCTGGACTGACTCTCCTTAAGGATAGTCACTTACCCTCCTGGCCCCAGTCCCTAATTCTCTCTCAGTTCTCCACAAAACAGGAGACTCTCTTTATTTTTTGTGCCAAATGATGCCAGCTTCATTTCAAATATCCTGATAAACTAAACTGGTTGGGTCTTAAAATAATTTCTTTCTCTCAAACACCTATTTATCAGGAAAACTGTCAGTGAGAATGGCTGAGACATCTAGTCTGGGCGAGTTTCCCATGATTAAGGGCAGGGAATATGAAGATAAGGCCAACTTATTAATATACTTCCAAAGTCTAGTTTTAATTGGCATCTCTAATGCTGTGCAGAAGAAATGTGAGATTGTGAGGTGACTTCACAGATTAATATAAGAGGTGAGTCTAGAAAATCAGGGGCTGTCTATTGAGAACAGCACTGGACCATGGCCCTCCTTTGAGGATTTACACTTTAAAGCTGAGATAAACTGTAAAAAAATTATGTCTTTCTGAAATTTATGCCATGGAACGTCCACATAATATCTTAGTTCATTTGTGTGATGTTTTTATATATGGCTGTAAATGCTTTTATGTTAACCTGTGTGTGCTAGTAAGTGTTTGCCTTCTTAACATGAAGCTAAAGTCACCTGGGAAGAGGGAACCTCAAATTGGATCTGTCTACATTAGATGAGGCTATAGCCATGTTTATTTGTTTTCTTAGAAATTTTTCTTTAAATTTTCCATCTTATGTGACCTGAAAGTATCCATCTCCCTGTTTATCCTCCTACCATCGAACTCAGAGACACAGTGAAACTAACAGAAGTTATGGGCCAAATGAATTTAACAGATACCTATAGAACATCACCCAAAAACAAGAACACACATAATATGCACTCATTCTTAAGTGTATATTAGGCAAAAAAACCATGGAATACCCATGATACAATTCATTGATACTATCCATTATCTCTACCTATGGTCAGGATTATTTTTCTGATTTTTCTTTGTATAGATTCCTGATTCTTGAAGGAGAGAGCTCGATAATGGCATCCTCTTTAATCTTTAATTCTCTGAGTCTCTCACTCTCTGTGCATTGTCCAGTTGTGTCTTTCTGTGATTATTACCAGTTTTGTAGGAAACTCACCTCTGATGAAGGCTGAGGCATATATACTAACATATGGGTGGAGCCATTAGGATTCATGAGAAGTCATTTTACTGCTGTGGTTATTTAACAAAATTTATGATGGCAGATTTTCACTTAGTGTTTTATGACCTTTCTAGTCTCAGATCTTGGCCTGATATTTCCCTCCACATTTAACCCTCCTATTTTAGTGTCTTCTTCATTCCTTTATACCACTATATTCTACTTCCCCTTCCTTGGAAGAGCTCCTCCTTCTTTATGGTTCCTTACTAGATAGCTCATCTCTGTTACCCTAAATGAAAAACAAACATATATAAACCTTACAAGCTAACTCCATACATAGGTGAAAACATTCCATTTGTGTCGTTCTGGGTGTGATTTGACTGTTGGATATTTTCCCTTTTTTTTTTTTTTTGTTTTTTTTTTGTTTTTGTTTTTTTTTGATACTTCAATCCTTCTTTTTTAAAAAAATATTTTTATTACGTATTTTCCTCAATTACATTTCCAATGCTACACCAAAAGTTCCCCATACCCTCCTCCCCAGTTCCCTACCCACCAATTCCCATTTATTTTTTGGCTCTGGCGTTGCCCTGTACTGGGGCATATAAAGTTTGGTTGTCCAATGGGCCTCTCTTTCAGTGATGGCTGACTAGGTCACCTTTTGATACAAATGTAGCTAGAGTCCAGAGCTCCGTGGTACTGATAAGTTAATAATGTGGTTCCATCTGTAGGGTTGCAGATTCCTTTAGCTTCTTGTGTACTTTCTCTAGTCCTCCATTGGGAGCCCTGTGATCCATATAATAGCTGACTGTGAGTATCCACGTCTGTGTTTGCTAGGCCTTGGCATAGTCTCACATGAGACAGCTGATTAACAGTTGATGGGAGAGGATCCAGTACTCAGTGAGTGGTGCTATCTCTGCAAAGATGGTGATAAAATATATAAGAAAGCAACCTGAGGGTAGTGTTTGAAAAATGAGTCAGTGTTTAAGAGAACTGGCTGCTCTCTTAGAAGGTCAGGATTTGAATCACAGAACTCAGGTGGCAGCTCACAGCCTCATGAAGCTCCAATATCAAGGGACCAAGCTCCCTCTTATGGACTCTGTGAACCCTGGACAAAAAAGGCCCACAGACATTCACGCAAACAAAACATTTTTATATATACATATATGTTATTAAAATAAAAGTTAAAAGGCATTTTTAAATTTTGTAAGTAGAAAAGCTGAGAAAACTGTGTTGAGAAACAAGCCAATAAGCAGCCTTGCTCCATGTACCCTGCCTATAATCCTACATGGGTTCCTGCCCTGATTTCACTCAGTGATGGAGTGTGATGTGGAAGAATAACACAAACTAATCTTTTTCAAAAGAGAAGGGAGGAGAGGGGGATTGGAATGGGGATTTGTTGATGGGAAACTGTGAAGGAAGTTATCATTTAAATTGTAAATAGATAACTAAATTAATGATGAAAAAAATAAGTCCTGTCAAGAACTCCAATGTGACAGTGTGAAACTGCTAATCTACAACCTGCTAAACTCACATGTGCGGGGTGTGGGCATGCAAGTGTTCTGTCTGAGCCTGCAGGCCACTTAAATCCTCAAAAACCCTGTGGAGTTCAACCCTGACTTCCTGGCACAGATGATCCCCAAAGTGTATTGGGAAGTGCTTGTGCAGGTAGCAGACACCTCAATCTTGGCCCAGGTACACAAATAGCCAACTAGCTGCTATAAACAGGACAAGATACTTTTGAGGAAGATGTACCCACGTGTGGCTTGAGATTGATGTACTGGATGGTACTCTGCAATGGTCAGAATCCAGTGTTCTTTTCCCCATCATCCACAGGATCACCAATATGCTGTAGAATGATGAGGAGACAGAGAGGTAACCTTGCTAGCCACCACAATGCGATGTGGGAATGGGTATCCAGTTGGAGGAAGACCCTCATGAAACAGTGGGGAGGGGATGGGATAGAGGGTTTCTGGAAGGGTGGGAAACTGAAAACGGACATCATTTGAAATGTATATAAAGAAAATATACAATTAAAAAAAGACCAACCAAAGAGTACATAGGGTGGGGCCCATGGCTGCAGCTTCATATGTAGCAGAGAATGGCCTATTTGGACACCAGTGAGAGGTGAAGCTCCTGTTCAAGAGAAGGCTCTATACCCCAGTGTAAGGGAATGTCAGGACTAGGAAGTAGGAGTGGGTATTTTGTTGATTACTGAGAGGAGGGATGGCATAGTGGGTTTTCAGAGGGGAAACCAGGGAAGGGGATAAGATTTGAAATGAAAATAAAGAAAATGCCTCATAAAATAAAATAAAATAAAATAAAATAGATTGAAAACAACCACCTAGACACAATAAGTTAATAGCAGAATAATAAATAAGACAGTGTAGTGGTGCATACCTTTTATCCCTGCTCTTGGTAGGCAGAGGCAGGGGCAGGCAAATTTATGAGTTCAAGGCCAGCCTGATCTCCAGATTGAATTCCATGACAACCAAGGCTAAACAGAGAATCCCTGCCTCGAAAAAACAAAAAACAATAAACAAATAAAGAGAAAATGAATGACACACAGGCATACAGAAGAGGACTGGTCCCAAAGACAGCTCTGTCCTAAATATACTAGAGCACATTGCTTCACAAAATGAATTCTGAACATGCTCTCACATAGTGCATTTGAATATACTTTTTAGGTTAACCCCATATGATCACAAGAAACAAAAGGTAACAAGAAGATCAGAGTCAGAAGTATATCTCAGACTCATGTCAAAGACAGTCTGGGAGGCACACCATGCTTCGGTTTTCAAAGTTCAATAGAGTGGTTCTCCACCTTTTTATTACTGCGGTTCCTTCATATATATACTTCCTTATGCTGTGTGGTGCCCCAACCGTAAAACTATTTTTTGCTGCTTCATAACTGAAATGTCCTACTGATATGAATTGTAACATACATTTCTGACATACAGATAGTCTTAGACAACTCCTGTGAAATTTGTCACAAGGACTAGCAACCTACAGGTTGCCAACCACAGTGCCAGCAACTAGGAAAACTAGCCAGCCCCTTGATTTTTACAATGTTGCCTTCCGTAACTGTGGTAGAATAGATGTGCTCTATTTTAGTGGTCTAAGCATGTTAGGATCTGTAACACTACCTGGAAACACACATACCAAATTGGATGAGGGAGTCTATTTTTTCTGTCCTGGACCTTGCAGGTTTGAGTCAGCTCTAACCAAATAGAAGAGAAAGGATACTGGATGAATTCCTACTCAAAGTCTTTGGAGACAACAGGGATTTTATTGGGTTCTCATGGAGAATGGGAGAGTGTTTGTGCTCCATTAAAAAGGTACTCACATTCACTATTTTGATGCCTTTCTTTCTATTTGAGTGTGCTTTGTACTTTTGTCTGCTATGTGTTGTGTTCTGTGTTCTTTCATACTAACTCTAGGGTTCTTCCAATACTTGGAAAATGAAAGTCAGTTTGAAAACCTTTCATATTTGTTCTCTGTATAGAAACTCTCTCTCTCTCTCTCTCTCTCTCTCTCTCTCTCTCTCTCTCTCTCTCTCTCTCTCTCTCTCTCTCTCTCTCTCTTTGAGTTTTCAAGACAGTGTTTCTCTGTGTAGCCATGTTGTTCTGGAAATCACCCTGTAGACCAGGTTGGCCTCGAACTTAGAAATTCACCTGTCTCTGCTTTTCGAGTGCTGGGGTTAAAGGTGTTTGCCACCACCACTTGGAAATATGATTCTTTTAAAAAATTAGATTATGAGTCCTTTGTACCAAAAATAAGATCAAAATTTCAAGGAAGGTACTTTTAATTGAAAATGCATCTTTCTGATAAAAAAAAATGGGGTATTCCATGGAGATACAGAAGGTTGAAAATGACCCAAAAGGTATTGTTCTTCAACTAATTCCTTATCAGCTTGTAATTTTCTGAGGATATTGGCCACTGAGGCTTGAAGTATCAAAAACCCATCAGGCTATCTCTCTCTCATTCTTTCTCTCTCTTTCTCATTCTTTCACTCTCTCTCATTTTTTCTCTCTGCTCATTCTCTCTCTCTTTCTCTCTCTCTTTCTCTCTCTTTCTCTCTCTCTCTCTCTCTCTCTCTCTCTCTCTCTCTCTCTCTCTCGTTTTAAGCCATTCATCCAGTGGTTGGCATCTAATGTTAATCCATTTCTTGTCTATTTCACACAGTGAGGCAATCAATATTGATGATATGACTGTGAAATGGTCCTTCTTACTTATTTTTTTCTTTTGCTTTTTTGAGACAGGCATGCCATGGACTCATTCATAACAGTTTTTCTCTCTAGAATAAGTTTGCATGCTTTAGCACTTGATAATAATCTCGATTGTTGATTTATTTTAATATCTGTGAGTTTCTGCAGTAACTGATTCTATTAGTTAGTGATTAGTTGCTGTGAAAAGACATCATGACCAAGGCCACTCATAAGAGACTCATTTCATTAGGGCTTTTCTACATTTCATTACACGTTCAGAGGTTCACTCCATGATCATCAAGGCAGAAAATATGGCACTGTCTAGGCAGACATGGTGGTGGAGAGGAAGTTTCGATTATGCACCTTCATCCAAATGCTTCGAGGAAAAACTATGTATTTTGCAAACAGGGAGGGTCTCTTCCACACTGGTAGAGCTTTAAAGCCCCAGAGTGATATGCTTCCTCCAGCAAGGCCAGACCTACTACTACAAAGCCACACATCCTCATAGGCCAACTATATTTAGTATGCCACACTGGTTTCATAGCAACTTGACAAGATCTAGAGTCTTCAAAGAGAAGGAGACTCAGTTGAGAAGATGCCTCCATAAGATCCAGCTGTTAGGAATTTTCTTAATTGAAGGGAGAGCACCCACTCCATTGTGGGTGTTGACATCCTTGTGGTGGTAGTCCTGGGTTCTTTAAGAAAGCAAGCTAAGCAAGATTAGAGGAGCAAGACAATAAGCATCACCAATCCATAGCCTATGAATGAGCCTCTGATTCCAGGATCCTGTGTTGTTTCAGTTTCTGTCCCAACTTATTTGGTGATAAACAGCAATGTGGAAGTATAAGCTGAATAAAACCTTTGCTATGGAATTTGCTGTTTGGACATGGTGAATCCTTACAACAATAAAAAACAGTAAGGTATTCTTAGGGAAAAAATGTCTAACAGTGCCAATGTCACTTGTCTTATAACCACAAATAATAATGTGTAGACATTTTATTTTTACTTAGAGATAAGGTATACTCATGTACCTACCTGAGATGTAATTGTTCTAGTTTTCTTCTTTCTCACCATGTAGAATACTACAATAAAAAATAACTTGGAAATAAAAAGAATACAGATTGTCACTGAGGAAGACAAAACAGAAAGTTGAGTCAGTAACAGCAAACACTGCTTATTGGCTTGCCACTGTCTTAGCCACTGTTCTATTGCTATGAAGAGACACATTTGGTGACGGCAACTATTAGAAAACAAGGCATTCTTTGTGTAGAGAAAGGCCATTGACTTGTTTGAGTTAATTTTATATCCAGCTACTTCACCGAAACTGTTTATCAGGTTTTGGTGTTCTCTGGTGGAATTTTTAGGGTCACTTATATATACTATCATATCATCTGCAAAAAGTGATATTTTTACTTCCTCTTTTCCAATTTATATCCACTTGATCTCCTTTTGTTGTCAAATTGCTCTGGCTCATTCTTCAAGTACTATATAATAAACAGGATGAGAAAGAAATTAGGGAAACAACACCCTTCTCAATACTCACAAATAATAAAAAATATCTCGGCGTGACTCTAACTAAAGAAGTGAAAGATCTGTGTGATAAAAACTTCAAGTCTCTGAAGAAAGAAATTAAAGAAGATCTCAGAAGATGGAAAGATCTCCCATGCTCATGGATTGGCAGGATCAACATTGTAAAAATGGCTATCTTGCCAAAAGCAATCTACAGTTTCAATGCAATCCCCATCAAAATTCCAACTCAATTCTTCAACGAATTAGAAGGAGCAATTTGCAAATTCATCTGGAATAACAAAAAACCTAGGATAGCAAAAACTCATCTCAAGGATAAAAGAACCTCTGGTGGAATCACCATGCCTGATCTAAAGCTTTACTACAGAGCAATTGTGATAAAAACTGCATGATACTGGTATAGAGACAGACAAGTACACCAATGGAACAGAATTGTAGATCCAGAAATGAACCCACACACCTATGGTCACTTGATCTTCGACAAGAGAGCTAAAACCATCCAGTGGAAGAAAGACAGCATTTTCAACAATTGGTGCTGGCACAACTGGTTGTTATCATGTAGAAGAATGCGAATCGATCCATACATATCTCCTTGTAGTAAGGTCAAATCTAAGTGGATCAAGGAACTTCACATAAAACCAGAGACACTGAAACTTATAGAGGAGAAAGTGGGGAAAAGCCTTGAAGATATGGGCACAGGGGAAAAATTCCTGAACGGAACAGCAATGGCTTGTGCTGTAAGATCGAAAATTGACAAACGGGACCTAATGAAACTCCAAATTTTCTGCAAGGCAAAAGGCACCGTCAATAAGACAAAAAGACCACCAACAGATTGGGAAAGGATCTTTACCTATCCTAAATCAGATAGGGGACTAATATCCAACATATATAAAGAACTCAAGAAGGTGGACTTCAGAAAATCAAATAACCCCATTAAAAAATGGGGCTCAGAACTGAACAAAGATTTCTCACCTGAGGAATACCGAATGGCAGAGAAGCACCTGAAAAAATGTTCAACATCTTTAATCATCAGGGAAATGCAAATCAAAACAACCCTGAGATTCCACCTCACACCAGTCAGAATCGCTAAGATCAAAAATTCAGGTGACAGCAGATGCTGGCGTGGATGTGGAGAAAGAGGAACACTCCTCCATTGTTGGTGGGATTGCAGGCTTGTACAACCACTCTGGAAATCAGTCTGGCGGTTCCTCAGAAAATTGGTCATAGTACTACCGGAGGATCCAGCAATACCTCTCCAGGGCATATATCCAGAAGATGCCCCAACTGGTAAGAAGGACACATGCTCCACTATGTTCATCGCCACCTTATTTATAATAGTCAGAAGCTGGAAAGAACTCAGATGCCCCTCAACAGAGGAATGGATACAGAAAATGTGGTACATCTACACAATGGAGTACTACTCAGCTATTAAAAAGAATGAATTTATGAAATTCCTAGCCAAATGGATGGACCTGGAGGGCATCATCCTGAGTGAGGTAACACATTCACAAAGGAATTCACACAATATGTACTCACTGATAAGTGGATATTAGCCCAAAACCTAGGATAACCAAGATATAAGATACAATTTCCTAAACACATGAAACTCAAGAAAAATGAAGACTGAAGTGTGGACACTATTCCTCTCCTTAGAAGTGGGAACAAAACTCCCATGGAAGGAGTTACAAAGTTTGGAGCTGAGATGAAAGGATGGACCATGTAGAGACTGCAAATCCAGGGATTCACCCCATAATCAGCATCCAAAAGCTGACACCATTGCATACACTAGCAAGATTTTATCGAAAGGACCCAGATGTAGCTGTCTCTTGTGAGACTATGCGGGGCCTAGCAAACACAGATGTGGATGCTCACAGTCAGCTAATGGATGGATCACAGAGCTCCCAATGGAGGAGTTAGATAAAGTACCCAGGGAGCTAAAGGGATCTGCAACCCTATAGGTGGAACAACATTATGAACTAACCAGTACCCCCGAGCTCTTGACTCTAGCTGCATATGTATCAAAAGATGGCCTAGTCAGCCATCACTGGAAAGAGAGGCCCATTGGACACGCAAACTTTATATGCCCCAGTACAGGGGAATGCCAGGGCCAAAAAGGGGGAGTGGGTGGTTAGGGGAGTAGGGGTGGGTGGGTATGGGGGACTTTTGGTATAGCATTTGAAATGTAAATGAGCTAAATACCTAATAAAAAATGGGAAAAAAAAAAGAAAAAGAAGAAAACACGGCATTTAACTGGAGGCTTGCTTACATTTTCAGAAGATTGTACAATCATCACGAGAGGGACCCCATCACTGGAGCAATAGAGAACTATTGATCCTTAGGCAAAGAGATAGATTCTGCCATTGCATTGGCTTCTTGAAAACTCAAACCCATCCTTGTTGATACGCCCACTTTCTCCAATGAAGCCACACCTTCTCTTATTCCTTCTAAATTTAAACTCACTGCCACTTCCTGGTGACTAAATATTCATATATATGTGTCTATAGGTGACTTTATTATTCAAACCACCACTTTTCCCATGGCTCTTTCAGCTATTTTTTTTAAAATACAGCCTAAAAGGCTCCCATTTACTAAGGACTACTGATGAGCTTAGCCACAGTGATGGGCCCTCCCACATCAATCATTAGCGAAGAGAATATCCCATAGACTTACCTAATGAACAAGTAAGTGAATAGAGACTGATCTTCAATTGTTCTCTCTTCTTAGGTAACTGTGGATTGTCAAAATTGGAAAAAAAAATAATATACCATCACAGTAATGTTTAACTTACACCATAACCTACAAAAACATTACTCAAAACCATCTATTGCATTCTGCCCCTGCATAGACACACTTCCATGTATGGCATAAGTGAAGGTTGACTACCTCCATCAGCAAGAATACTCAATAATAGGTGACATGAGCTGAATATTTCCTATAGCCTCACAACCCCGAAATTCTACTGTGTATTACACTTACTGGGGGACTTGCCAATCTGTCCAATTTTATGCCACCAAAGCTATGACAAAAAGACTCCTCATCAAGAAATCTAATGAATTTTACCTGATTTCTTTCTCCTGAGGCAACTGAGTATTATCCCTTCATGCTTATATTGGTGTTTGATTCATCTGTAATAAACCCACTACTATTTACAGCTACATCACAGGAGGTATGACAAATACCATCTCCCATGAGTTGGCCAAACCTTTTCAGCAGCTTTTTTTGTAGTATCCTTTCTATAATAAAAAATACATTGATTTCTTTATTTTTAAGTGTGTAATTTAATGATTCTAACACATTTTCATCTCCTTCCATTTCCCCTCATTTTCTGCTACTTCATATGATATTGCAATCTATTAAAATACAGTAGTGAATACAGTGGAAAAAACAGTGTGGGAAGAATCAAAGTTCTTTATTACAAAGACAACAGATACACTGGCAGAATCTTCCAGGTACAACTATTTGGTAACTTTCGGTCTAATGTTAGCATGATTCTTCTAGAAAAAAGCTTAAAGAATTAAGGCATGGTTACAATGGACCAGAAAAGTCAGTATCACTAGTGAGACACACTCATGTAAATAATTTTCATCACTGTTCCGATATGCCTAGCAACAAGGAAAACAGGTCCATAGTCACAAGAGTATGAAAGGGGCATGAAGCAGAACAGTTGTCCAACTTATTATTACCCAGTAAGCATCAACACAGGAAGTGACCAAAGACAATAAATAACTTCCAAGACATGTTCCCAATATCCAAGTTCCTTTACAAGTGTCTCACCCCTTCAATGCACACCCATCAATCAATTAACTCATTGATTAAAGCCCTCAGGGTCCAATCACTTTTCAGATTGTGTATAGTGTTCTATCTTTGAACATTGTATTTGGGGCCAAAACCTTCATCAAAGAACCACGACTGACATTGCAAACCCATTTCACCACACAATTCTTTATGTTACAAAAAGTGATAGGATCTATCTGTCTCTTTGAGGATATGTCTGTATAGCAGTTACAAAAGCAAAACGTCCAGGCCAACAGAATCATCACCTCCATGAGGTATTTTAAAATATGAGTTCAAGAAGAAGGAAAGTGCAATGAAAGTTAAGGTTCTTGATCCCACATCCCTCTATTTTAAAGCCATAGGGTGGACCCAGAAGTTTAGGTCATAAGTGTAAATTTCACCTATACTACAACCAACTGTGATGATTTCTAGCCATCTCCAGTTTCAGTGTGGTATTTAGTCCCACCATCTGCATCACAGTATATTGCCTAGTGTGAAATAGTGCCAGCAGTTGATTGCAAACCCCACTATGCGTTGACTTGGATGTAAAATGAGACATCTATAATATAGACACACTTGTACACACACACATACTCACAGAAAGAGGCAAGAAGTAGAGGAGCTGAGTCTTAGGATCCCTCAATGAAGAGATAGTGGAAATCTTGTAAGGTAGAGAGGTCATTGAGAAACTGTATGTCTCTATCTGCACAAAATCAGGCCAGTCTGCCTTCCATCAATAAGTGGTAGGTTCTCACTATCAATCATCCCCATCTGAGAATGTATGGACAGTTAATGAAAGATGGAGAGTCAGTTTTCATCAAAGGTATTCCCTTTGAAGGTTATAGTTTGGCCAGGCACTACTGGTAGCTCCATGTCCAAGAGTTTATGGGCAACACAATTGATTTGAATGGGTTTTATCAAAAGGGAGAAAAGGAGACATGAAGTTGGAAGGAGGATTAAGGTGGGAATGGATCTGGTTTTGGTCCGGGAGGAGTTATTAAGAGATCTGGAAAATAAATTCCATCAAAATACATTGTATGAATTTCTCAAGGAATTAATGAATGTAGTTCTTAATATATAATGTCTGTACTGAACATATACAGACGACTTATATTTCCATTTCCTAAATAACAAACCCTTGTGTAGCAGTTTCATTATATTAAGGGCAAAAGTAATCCAGAGATTATTTAAAATAAAGAAGGATCAGAGGTTATGGCCCAGGGGCAAATTCATGCCTGTGTTTATTTACTTACAACACCAGTGCTTAGGATTTTGGGAGCGGCAGAGACAGGAAGATGACTGTAGCTTCCTGAAAGCCAGCCTCAACATTAGCTCAGCAAGAAACCCTGTAGAAAGGGGATAAATTAGGGAGTGAAGGAGCAAATCACACTATACCCTTCGCTACCTTTGAACTTACCTGTACAGATCTGTGTGCAGACACACATGAATATAAATAAAATATACAAGAGCTTATCTTTCATAGCTTATAAGCAGTGTTCTGTTATCTTAGCCTAGAATCCTGAGGACTTTATATCATTAGAGTTCCTGAAGCAAACTCCCCAGATATAGCGATGGGTATATCTTGTACTATGCAAAGAGACCTCAGTTAAATGTATGTCAGTGACTCCAAAACAGCTTTTCTTCTCTACCTTTCTTTATATGGCACAGAACGACCTGTAAATAATTAAAATATGAAAACAAAGCTTTTTCATGAATTTAGGCTTGTGTTAAAATAATATTTATAACATTTTACTAAATGGAAGGGAAATGTTCAGCTCCCAGGAACAATCCTGTAGGCTTCTGTTTTGTCCCATTATGAACAAAATTAATTGCACATTGACAATTCCCACAGTTTTAACTAAATCAGGATGAAGGGATATGTTTCCATACAAATAAGTAATGCCAATCTGATTAATCAAGTAGAAATGTGGCAGGGTTAGGATGCCTTTGGCTGATGTGACAATGATGACTGATTAGTCTCTTGTTATGCAAATAACCCTAACCTCTAAGAAAAGAAAAGTAATGATATAGAATATTCCAAGAAGTGGCATGGACAATTATTACTTGATTTCAATTTCTTTTACATACTTTATTAGTTTGAATAATTGTGGCTCACAGAAGATCAAATATTCAAAGGAGTTAGTTTTCTAGGTGGTGGGATGTTTAGAAAGAATTAGGATTTGTGTTTTCATTAAAAGTGATTTGGCACTGGGCTTGAAATATCAAACACCCTTTGGCATATCAAAAACTCTCTCTCATTCTTTCTTTCTTTCTCTCTCTCTCTCTCTCTCTGTCACTCTCTCTCTCTCTCATGTTTTAAGCCATCCATCCAGTGGTTGACATCTAGTACTAATCCATCGCATGTTTATTGCACACAGTAAGACAATCAACATTTATGATATGGATGTGAAATGGTCCTTCTTGCATTTTTTTTTTTTAGTTAACTCAACCTGGGAATATAGAACCGCAGATAAAGAACTGCCTCCATCACATTGGTCAGTTGCCACACCTGTAAGGAATGATCTTTTTTGGATGGCTGATGTTGAAGGGTCTAGCCCACTATGGGTAATGTCAACATCTATGAAAAAAATATACAAGGTGTGGTGGTTATCGTGTAAGGGCCTGAAATTAATTTTTCTGGAAGAACTAAAGATCTATATGGCATGAAAAATTAAAGTGCCTGATAATTTGTAAGTAAATTCCATACTTACCAGCATTCAATATTTTGTCTACCCATATTTCAAAAGTAAAATTATCAAATCTATTTCACCCTGTTTTACTGCATTTAATCTATTAAATTACTTGTAACCAGAAATACTAATAAATTTTAAAGGCCTTTAAAACATGACTGGTTGATATTGTGTTTAACTTCATCACAACTTTGTAAGCAGGAACAAGAGCTAGATTGCCTTCTCATTTTCCAAAGAATCCATGATTCACGGTTGCAAATAGCTTCAATACAAGGTACTTAACCCTGTAAAATTCCTGCTTTGTTTGAATAAAATATTTATTGCTCTAACTTTGGGTTTTCATAAACAGAATTTTGATGTGCTATCCAATGTGCTGCCTCAAAGAGTCTGGCACAATTTCTGACACTAAGAACAGTTTAAAGATAACCAGGGAAAGGTTGGAACAGGGAAAATAACCACCAAGGATGTTGGTGAGTCAGAAACTGAAGGCTTTCACAGGAGGAAAATAAAAACAAAAACAAAACAAACAATCAACAAATGAATAAACAGAAACCCAACCACCAAAATGATAAAAACAATACAGGAGTGAATTACTTGGGCAGAATGTGACTAAGTCATCAGGACATTTCAGTAGGGATTATATTTTGTATTTCGAGAAGGCCATATGAAAAGGTAAAGCCTAGATGGTTAATGTCTCTGGTGTAATTAGGGAAGGAACCAGCATGAGTGGGGTTCTATGATGCAAGCTGAACTAGGTGATGTCACAGAGCACTGGCCATAGATTGCACATCTATTCCACTTGGAGGCACTAGAATCCCTAGAAGGTGTGTCCACTATTTTCCCAGTGGTGTATGAAAGGCAGGCCAGCTCCTGAACCCCAACGTTGTTCCTCAAGTTTTTTTTGCCTGGTCTGTATCAAAAGACAGAATCTTGATGACTAAGACATTTTCTTTGGGTAAGTACATTTATGAAGTGAATGGGACCCTCATAGCTATAGAAAGCTGAAAGTTTTCCCTCCCACACTGAGTAACTGTACATTCTAAATTCTCCCATGTTTGGGGCCAGGGGCATGGTTGATATAGTTTAGTTGATCTCCTGAATTTATTATCCTTGCTAACAATATCTCCTTCACAATTCCATTAAAATGTCAAAGCTCTTCTTTGTCCGTATGTATTTTAGAAAATGTTAGTTCTAAATGGCTGATATTGCCTGGACTTGTTGAGGCCAGAGTTGCAGTGGCAAATAATCACCAAATAATCCTGAGGCTGGGTCAGGTGACATAATACAGAAGGCCAGTGGTGTGCTGTGTCCCTGGGATATTTGTGAATATTGCCACCTAATTCAGAGCTTGCAGGTACAAGAGAGGGTAGGTGACAACTCTGACTCATTTTCTTTATTCTTTAATCCTTGATCATTTTGTAAAAGGCATACCAACTTCCACATTGACATAGACATGCAAGGAGATGTTCCTCAGCAGAGGCAAATTAGCTCAGGGCTGAAGACATATTCATCTGAGTATGTTATTCTGAGCTCTTGAGAATTACTTGTTAATTTCCCTTCGATAATTTCCTTGTTTCCCTTATTTATTTATTTATTTATTTATTTATTTATTTATTTATTTATTTATTTATTTATTTATTTTTTTATTTTTTGTTTTGTTTGTTCATTTTTTCTTTGGATGCGTGATTAATTTTAATTTGAGTGTGTTTTTGTGTAGCTTTGGCTGTTAGGAAAATCACTCTGTAGAATAGACTAGCCTTTATCTCACTAAGGTTTGCCTCCCTCTGCCTCTTGAGTACTAGGATTTAAGACTTGGGTCACTAACACCTCCTATTAACTTCTGATTTGATTGTTTGTTTTGTTTTTTGTTTGTTTTTCATTTTTGTTTTTTTTGTTTTGTTTTGTTTGTTTGTTTGTTTGTTTTTTGTTGTTGTTGTTTTTTTGTTTAAGTTGTTAATGTTGTTGCTGATTTGGAGACATGGTTCCTTTGTCTACCACTGGCTGCCCTGGAACTCACTTTGTAGACCAGGCTGGTCTCTAAGTCAGAAATCTGCCTTATCCTGCCTTCTGAATGCTGAGTTTAAATGCTTGTGCCACCATAGCTGGATTATGAACTTCTTATTTGGATCAAATTAAGTTTAGAAGCCCAAACATGTTTAGCATAGCCTTCTTGACCTACTCAAAAATTCCATTAGAGAAGAGCATTTCTCCAGCATTCTCTCCCATCCTACACTCATTGCCTTTCAGTAACTCATATATAGCAACAGCATTGTGTCTGGTGTAAACAGGCAATACCCTCAATCCAAGGCAATGGGCAAGTATGATATTTGAACACAGAATGATACCCACAAGACATCTGCCCAGGGTTGGTGTGGTCTACCACACCAGGGCTACAGCCATGTAGAAGACAATACCTCTGAAGAGTCTTAGCATGACATCCCTCATGAAGAAGAAGAGGAGGATGTCTTCTTCCAACGTCTTGAGGAATATTGTTGGCTGCAGAATTTCTCAAGGTTGGAAGGAAGGTAATGAGCCTGTCACTCAATGGAAGACCATAGTTCTAGGTCAACTGCCAACAAACCCTTCTCTTTATTTGGTGAAGTATGATGGAAATGACAGCGTCTATGGACAGGTGCTCTACAATGATGACAGGATTTTAAACCTTAAGGTTTTGCCTCCCAAAGTAAGATTTCCTCAGGTAAGGGATGCCCACCTCGCCAGAGCCCTGGTTGGCAGAGCGGTACAACACAAATTTAAGGGTAAAGATGGCTCTGAGGACAACTGGAGGAGGGTTATGCTAGCCCAGGTGCCAATCATGAAGGATTTGTTTTACAGTACTACAAGAAGAATCCAGCTCTCTACTTCTATCAGCTCCTGGATGACTACAAGAAAGGGAACCTCCACATCATTCCAGACACTCCTCTGGCTGAGGAAAGATCAGGAGATGACAGTGATGTGTTGATAGGTAACTGGGTGCAGTACACCAGAAAAGGTGGTTCCAAATAGTTCAGAAAGGTTGTTTACCAAATTCTAGCCAATCCTTCACATTCAATTTCACATTTGCAAAGTGTCACAGAAATGCTGCTTATGACCAGAGTGCTTAAACTTCCTTATTCTCATGAAGTTTGTCACATTACCTCCTTGATGAAGGGCACAACCATCCTACTTCTGTGCAAAATTGCCCAAGCTCCTCCCCTATCTTACTTTAGGAAGATTTAGACATTCACAACAGAGAGTACTCCAACCTGTGTTGAGCACAGTGTGTTTGAGGAAATCCCCCAGATTCACCATCTTCCCAGTGTATGTCCTACCTATAACTTCTAATTTCCATGGTCTGGGAAGCACTGTTCTGATCTAAGAGATTTCTGAACACTCTGGACTGAAATCCCAAACAGAAGAGTATCAAGGTAAGGGTAAATCAGATTACTATCTTTGTTTTGTTACCTTAGACAGAGACATCATGGCCTCCATGCAGAGGAATGTGTGGATGGACATATATTTAAGGAAGACACTAAACCAGAAAATACCACATTACACCCTCTTAAAAGACTTCTAAGATTGTTGTCATGCCTACCACAGACATTCAGATGATGTGTATTCTTGATTGTGATTTCATGTTTGGAGCTGATGAAGGAGAAAGTACCTGGAATGTCCTAGAATTCTCAAGGTATCAATCAGTGTTCAATTTCTGCTCAATAGTGCTGCAGACATAGGAATAACAGGATAAAACTATTCTATACAATCCTATGAAGCTCCTATCACCATCCTCCTATTTTAGAGAATCTTAGATCTATCACTAATCCTGAGACAGGCAGAAACAATTCTTCTCCTGCACATAGGAGTACTGCATATGTCTCCCCTTACCCAAAGTATTCAACTTACTGTCTTTTACTGAATTGGCTTTTAGACTATACCTGAAATATTCCACTTTTCACCAAAGGATCTACCAGCCCTCCCTGTTCTAATAGAGAGCTACAGTCCACCACTATCCAAAGGGTTCTCAGACATTCTAAATATGCCCCTGTGGGAGTAAACTTACTAAGTCTATTTAATTGGGCCTCAGATCCTTCTGCTTTGACCAAAAGGATTTCAATCTGCTGACTCTGAGTTACCAGGGGCCTCAGATCTCATTTTCCCCAAGTGGTCATCAGATGTCCCTTTCTGACCAATAATGACCTTTCAACGTTCTCCTCTGATGCAGACACTTAGACACCCCCCCTCCAATTTTAACTCCCAAATGGACCTCCAGACCACCCAAGCTTAAATTACCTGAGCCGAACATTAAGAAGTACAGCCCAGAACAAAAGCTCATTTCCTCAAGGCAGAAACTAAAATGATGTTCTCCTCACCATTCATACCTAGACCCAGGAGATGAACATATGCCTGAGAAGAAGAACTAGTGTGGAACTGTCAGCCAGGTTTTTGATGAGTGCTCAGACTGCTTCCTGATCCAGCACCACATTTACTATAGTGGACAGATGCTCTAGTCTCTGATGAGGAGTTGCTAGCTGTTAGGAAGAACCTGGAATGGGCTCCACTGCATGAGGTAGGCTGTGTCTTTGATCTCACGTCAAGGAAAGAACATGCAAATTTGAACTCTACCCAACCAAACATACTAGTTTACCTGTACAAAGGGGATTTAGATTTCCAATTTCTCACAAAGATACCCCTCTTACCATTGAGTTCCTATCTATTTTTCATGGCTCATAGGGTCTCATTTCTTCCCAATGTCCATTACTGGCTCACTTCTGACCACTAGCCATACATCTCTGATTAGTGTTGGGGGTGTTCTCGGTATGACACTAAGGCCAACAATAGTGCCTACATGCCATTTCTGAATAATTGGATCTTAAATTCCACCATTGTCCAAGTGTACTTCTGAAAGACTTTTCTCATTACATGGGGTCTCTACAGTAGCATCTTTGTTCATCAGGCCTCTAGTTGTACCTTCTGGCCTAAGCAGATCTTATACTTCACTTAAAGAGATGCCAAATTTACACAATGTAGACAAAGATGCATTGAGCATTCTCATACTCATTAATATAACATTCCTCCCCTCAGGTTTGAAGTCTCCAGAGCAGCAAAGAGAGTGGGGAGTAGAACTCATCATCTTTAGGTCACTCAGCATCGATGGGTTGTTTGCAACCTTAGTATACAGACATGGATGGTTGAACACAAACCTGTCAGGCTGATAAAGAACTAGACATCTACTAACGTCCTTGGAACCATGTTCAGATTGCTGCACATCCTCCTGAAGATGCCACAGATGACATGGTTCCTTGTGATTGTTGTTCTCTTCTTGTTGTTGCTGTTTTCTTTTAACTTTTGAAGAGGATACTTTATTAGTCTGTTGCTATGTTAGTCATCTCCTGGCATTAGAAACCAACATCCCACTGTTTAAATGTTTTACATTTCCTACTCTTTTTGGAAAACACAACGTATGCGCATCATTTTTTCCTATTGTTTCAAAGACATACCACTATGTAATTCAACTTTACAATTGTAAACATTTTGACCAATATTCACATGAATATAAATTTTATGTGTAAAATTCTTCCTGTGCTGTGTTATTTTTCACCAGATGACAGTTTCATTTGAGGTCATTTGAAACATCGTTCCTTACTATGTGTCTTTAAAAGATATATTTTGGAGCTGAGGGGTATGGCTGAATATCTTCAGCACAATAAACACCTTCTATAACATTACTATCTAGTGGATTATAAGTATCAGGTTGTACACAGTAGTAACTAAAATAATGGACAATTTGAGAAAGATTTTAGGGTGAAATCTCTCATAATATACAGAAAAAAAGGAAATCCTAGATATTAATCAAATCTATGCACACCAAATGAACATTGTGGGTTTTGTGGGTTTGTTTGTATATGTCTTTGTAGTTCGAATGTCCAACCTTTATGTCTTAATTGATGATTGTAAACAGTGCTCAGAGTGTGTGCATGTGAATTAAAGGGCACCATGTCTTTAGTGTTTAGATTAATTTCACATATCTGTCTATCTGTCATCTATGTATGTATGTATGTATGTATGTATGTATGTATGTATGAAGTAATGATTGAATGTATTTATATAGATATGTATGCAACTATTTCTCTATCATCTACCTATCTCTCTCTCTTTCTATTTCTCTCACCCTCTTTCTCTGTTTATCTCTTATGCATGAATATATGCATGCATGTAGCTAGGTAGGTGTGGTATTTTTAATGTAATTGTTTCCCATCGGCCCATAGGCTGTATTAGGATGATTAACCTTGTTGGACTAGGTGTTTCCTTGTTGGAGGAAGGGTGTCACTGGAGGAGGTGGGTGGTCTCACACATGTTCAAGTTAGTTATGCACAGTAGGGCTCTGTGTGTTTGCTGTCTCTCTGTCTTTCCAAGAGTAGCTGTGATAGAGTGTTCAGTGATTCAAGGAGGGGATGTTGGTTAGATGGCATATAAAGCAGGCAAGACACCTTTACATACATGGTAGAAGAAGCAAGCTTTAAGAAGCACAAACAATCACACACACACACACACACACACACACACACACACATTTGTTGGACAGTGCAAAGCTTCAACCACTTTAAATATATACTCACATTTGGTGGATGGAACAAAGCACCAACTTTATTTTTCTCACACTGCTTATAAATCTCTGCACAATCTTTCAATTAGTATAAAATTTATACTGGTTACTTTCTATTTTCTTCTAGTGAATAATTATGAGTATGTATAAGGAGAAGCATCTTCTCACTATACTTTTATGATGAGCTATTTATAAATTATGTTTATAAATATCCAATATTATTCCCAAGAACCAACACGCATTTTTAACTAAAAAACTTGTTATAGATTAACAAGTTGTAAGCAAGTAGGGTAATTTTTATTTCAGCCAGTTTCTCTTACTGGTAGACTGAAATTTGCCGTTATACAGAAAGGATTAGTTTTTATCTATCTCAAAAATTAATCCTTCAAAAATCTTAAAAGAATCACAAAACTAAACTTTTATATAAAAACCTATCATCCCTTTCTACTTTGAATCCTCAGGGTGCACATCTGTTCATTAACCATGTTTTTCTTAAATCATATCAGGAATCAGAATGAGGAAATAGGTACAAGGAAATAATAATCATCTGAACACCAGCCTGACTTTGAAAAAAAAAAGGCATGTTTTTTGTGGTAATTCTTTTCAAGATTGTGGTTGAAGTATTAATCGCATCAGCTGCAATCCTTGAGAAAGTTCGATCTAAATAACACTGTGGGTGGCAATGATATTGCCCAGTGAGGGGCTGGAACCCCCCTTAAATTTTCATACAATCCATAGATTATGAGGAATGTGATGTGAGGGCAGCAAGTAGGGAGAAACTCTACAACAGCATGAGTGGTAACAGAGTGGTACCAGCTTTTAAGTGTTTAAGAGTGGTAAGAGCTTTTAAGTGGTTCACCTCACCAAGAATCCATCAAAGCCCTGTATTTTGGAGGTAAAATGTACATTCTGGGGAGCCCCTCTGCCATGCTTAATATTCTAATAAAATTAAAAATAATATTAATTTCTCATTTAATAGACCCTGCTTACAGTCCCTCCAAATTTTACTCCCCACGGTTCTTTTACTACCTCCCATCCTCTCCAGTTCCTCCCCCTTTCGGTCATCATTCATCAAATATTTCTCTTTCAAATATCTCTTCCTGCATTTCCTTATTCAACCCCATCTCCCTCCACCATGCCACCTGATCTTCTCCTTCTTGTCCACCTTTGTACACTAATAAATCCATTCTATTTCTCCATACCATGGGCATCCATGTATGCACCCAAGTCCTTCCTCTATACCTAACTTCACTGGATCTACAGATTGTAGACAGGCCATCACATATGTAATGTTGAATGTCTTAATGTTTCTATTGCTGTCACCAAAAACTATAACCCAAGCACAAGTTGGGGAGGGTAGGACTTATTTGCAATGTGGGTACTGTAAAGAAAAGAGACACTGAGCAAGAGACTGCCCCAAGAAAGAGACAGATACCAGACCACCTAAGTCCTTTTCTCAGAGGATGATGACTACATGATATGGGGAACAGACACCCTACGTGACACTAGGGTAACCCCAGCTGTGGAAGAGACCCTTATGGCTTCCCTTCATGATATCAGAGCAGAGTTTTTAGTCCTGACAGAGCCACTGGAGAAATTGAGGACCCAGAAATCCTTAGTATTCGGGGCTACTGGTCAGAAACCATACTCTTAGACCACTGATAAGAAAGTTAATCTATGAATAAGCCAAGTAACTCATTCCTCCCTCATCATTCCTCAAGCCCCACCACATTGTTGTGGAGAGACATACTAGCATATTTAAAATCCCAAATAAGCTGCTCTTTGGAAGGAACTTCAATCCCTTGGCAAGCCTGTCCCTATAAATTTAACTTTAAAATTAGAAGAAGAATATAGATTACATGAGTCTCAAGCCCCGTCAAGAAAAGTACTAGAATGGACCTATTTAGAGAGATATCCAACAGCCTGGGCAGAGACTGGTGGTATAATTGAGACAAAAATGGTGTCCCCCCCCATCATTGTGACATTGAAAACTGGTGAGATTCCTTTCGGGGTACAACAATACACCATGAGCAAAGAGGCCAGTGAGGGCATCAGACCTCACCTTCAAAGGCTCTTAGAACTAGGCGTGTTTGGTCCTTTGTCAGTCTTCCTGGAATACTCTGTTGCTACCAGTTAAAAAGCAAGGCTTTGCCACCTGGCACTCCCTAATAATCCCCCCTTACTAAAGAGACTGGGACTTTCTCATGGACCCAATATATGGGGAGGCCTTTAAAAAGATTAAAAAATCGTGCTTAGTGCCTCAGCCCTAGTCCTGACAGATGTGACCGAGCCATTCACTCTCTATTTAGATAAAAGAGCAGAAATAGTGAGATAGGTCCTTAACTAAGCTCTGGGGACATAGAAAAGACTTGTGGCCTACTTGTAAAAAAAAAAAAAAAATAGACCCAATGCCCAGTGGATGGCCGTCTTTCTTAAAAGATATCAATACTTCTCAAAGATGCTGACAAACTGACTCTAGGTCAAGGAACTATAGTAGTAGCCCCCCTCTGCCCCCATGCCTCAGAAAGCATTGTTAGGCAGCTGCCAGATTGCTGGATGACTAATGCTCACAGGACCCATTATCAGAGCCTCTTTCTGACTGAGAGAGTGTAGAGAGAGTGTAATTTGCACCCCTGCTATCCTGAATCCTTCCACCTTGCTGCCTGAAGCTGACAACTCCCTACCAGTGAAGGTGTATAGACATCCTGGCAGAAGAAACCAAAACTAAGAAAGAAGTCATTGACCAGCCATGGTCAGGTTGCCCCAATTGGTACACAGATGGTATCAGCTTTTTGATTGAAGGTAAAAGAAAAGTGGTGCCAGCAGTGGTCAACGGAAAAGAAACCATCCGTGTAAGCAGCTTTACTGAAGAAATGACAGTCCAGAGAGAAGAGCTAATCACACATACCCAAGCCTTGCAGCTGGCCATAGAAAAGAACATCAATATCTAAACAGACAGCATGTATGCCTTTGCCACATGCATGGTAGTATCTGTAGAAAAAGGATGCTACTCACTTCTACTGGGGAAGATATTAAAAATAAAAAGGAAACCTTGAGACTATTAGAAGCCATACACTTTGCAAAAAACTGGACATCATACATTGCCATTGTCACCACAAAGTCCATGAGGCCATAGTGAAGGGAAATCTGATGCCTGAACTGACTGGCCTAAAAAAAAATAAATGAATAAAATAAAGAACGTGAAGACCATTATAAACTCAAAGATGCAGGCTTTGACTATACTCCAGAAGATCAGAAATTAACAGGCAAAATACCTGATATATGTGGGTGTACTACCCGGGGAGTCTCTAGGACCAAGATGGTTGCTCTGTCCTGCCCACAATAGAAAGGTAACAATATGTCTCCAATCTAAACCACCTCATGCACTTGGAAATTGAGAAGGTCAAAGAAAATGTTGAGAGCTCAAACTGCAATGTTATAAGATTGCCAGATGTTGCCCAGGGGATTGTTAATGAATGCCAAGCATGTGCCCTCACCATTGCTGGGCACCACAAGAACACCCCCCCCAGAAGGTGGATAAGAGTTGACTGGCCATGAGCATACTGAAAAGTAGACTTTACTGAAGTTAAACCAGCCAAGTACAGTAATAAATATCTATTTGTTTTTTTGTAAACACCTTTTCAGGCTTGGTCGAAGCCTTCCCCACTAATAACAAGAACACCCATGCCATGGGAAAGAAGATATTAGAGGAAAATTTCTCAAGATTTGGCATCTCTAAGGTACTTTCATCAGACAATGGCCCCTCCTTCATTGTCCAGGTAAGCCAAGGGTTAGCCAGACAATGGGGGATTCATTGGAAGATACATTGTTCTTACAGATTCCAGACTTCAGGACAGGTAGAGTGGATGAATAGAGCATTAAAAGAAACCTTGACTAAATTGGTTTTAGAGACCTACAGAAAAGATTATGCAGCTCTTTTTCCCTTTGCCTTGTTCTGAGTATGGAACACCACAGGGAAATTTAAACTTACACCATTCAAACTCCTCAACTTGGGACGCCCCTCCCTTTAACAGAAGCAGGTGCAATGTTTGAACTTGATGTTTCTTTTTCAGAACCCCCTCTAGCTAACTTGAAGGCTCTACAATTGGTCAGAAAAGATGCCTTGGAAATGCTGAAACACAATAAAAAACAAAAACAAAAACAAAAAAACAAAAAAACATACTAACCAGGAACCATCTTCGTGCCACATAAATTTCAAACAGAAGATCCTGTCCGGGTCCGGTGCCACCATTCTGGCAAACTTGAACTCAGATCAAAAGGATGCTCCCTGGTGCTTCTGACAAGCCCTGCTGCCGCACCTCCAGCATGTAACCGCTTCTGGCCTGCCATGGCCCACTGGCCTGGCACTGCTCACACACAGTGGGCACTGCACAGGATCCCCCCTTCTTCCCTCCTCCCACTGGCAAGAGTCTCTTTCGTCTCATTCAAGGGGCTTCTGAGGTTCTCAATCTTACAAATCCTAAAGCTGTGACCTCAGGTTGGCTTTATTTGGCAGCTGGGCCAGAGGTTTAATTTTCTAACTTATAAAATTAGAACTATGTACTAGAAGGAGTGGGAAATGTGAGACCCCAACTTAGAGCATTTCTCCCTGGAAGGTGAAGCCCCTGGACATTCTCCAAGCTTGTATTCCCTGAGCTCTAAAAATACAGCCAGAAAGAAGCTCTATGTTCTCTACAGCCACCAAAAAGCATTTTGGTTTCTGAGCCTTACAGCTAGAGATTCGAAAATTGGAGTTTTGCCAAGGACATCTGGGCAGAGAAGAACACTCCTCCCGACTCTTCCCAACTCTCCAAACTCTCCTCCCAACTCATCTCAATTCCTCAGGTAGCTAATAAAAATCCTCTTCTGTCACATCTCAGAGTCATACGCCCCTGCCCTGCACAGTGGAAGGAGTTTGTCCTTAGCTAGCTGATAATAAAAACTCTTACAGTTTGCATCAGGTGTGGATTTCTCTCAAGTCATTTGGGTGCTGGCCATCTCATCTGAGGACTTTAATGGACTTGAGAGGAGGTCCATCTTCAGGGTCTTACACATGGAGACCTAAGACCAAAATTCTTCAAACTATTATGCAAAATCAAAAGAGAAGGAACACTATTGAATTTGTTCTATGAAGCCAGATTACAATTATATTCAAACCATACAAAAACTCAATGAAGAAAGGAAACTTCAGATCATTTTCCCTTATGAATATCGAAGCAAAAATACTCAATAAAATCACTGCAAACCAAATAAAAGAATACATCAAAACGATCATCCATCATGGTCAAGTAGGCTTCATCCCTGTGATGCAGGGATGGTTTAATATATGGAAATTTGTCAACTTAATCCACTATAGAAACAAACTCAAAGACGAAAACAACATGATCACCTCATTAGATGCTGAGAAAGCATTTGACAAAATACAACACCCATTCATAATAAAAGTCCAGGAAAGGTCAGGAATTCAAGGCCCATACCTAATATTAAAAAAAAAAAAAAGTCAGCAAACCAGTAGGAAACATTAAACTAAATGAAACAATCGCATTAAAATCAGGGACGAGACAAGACTGCCCACTTTCTTCATACCTATTGAATATAGTAGTTGAAGTCCTAACCAGAGCAATTAGACAACAAAAGGAAAACAAATGAATACAAATTGGAAAGGAAGAAGTCAAAATATCACTATTTCCAGAATATATGATAGTATGTTTCAGTGACCCAAAAATGCAAAAAAGAGAAATCATAAACCTTATATACGACTTCAGTGCAGTAGGTGAATATAAAATTAACTCAAACATATCAGTGGGCTTTCCCTACACAAAGGAAAAGGAGGATGAGAAAGAAATTAGGGAAAAAACACCCTTCACAATACTCACAAATAATATAAAAAAGCTTGGTGTGATTCTAACTTAGAAAGTGAAAGATACATATGATAAAAACTTCAAGTCTCTGAAGAAAGAAATGAAACAAGATCTCAGAACATGGAAAGATCTCCCATGATCATGGATTGGAAGGATTAATATAGTAAAAATGTGTGTTCTGCCAAAAGTAGTTTAAAGATTCAATGCAATCCCCATCAAAATTCCAACTCAATTCTTTACTGAGTTAGAAAAGGCAATTTACAAATTCACCTGGAATTAAAAAAAAAAAACCCAACAACAACAACAACAAAAAAAACCTAGTATAAGAAAAACTATTCCCAACAATAAAAGAACCTCTTGTGGAATCACCATGCCTGAACTCAAGCTGCACTACAAAGCAATTGTGATAAAAACTACATGGTACAGGTTTAGTGGTAGGCAGGTATATAAATGAAATAGAACTGAAGTCAGAAAAATAAACCCACACACCTATAGTCACTTGATCTTTGACAAAGGAGCTAAAACCATCTAGTGGAAAGAAGACAGCATTTTCAACAAATGGTGCTGGCTTAATTGGCTTTTAGCATGTAGTAGAATGTAAATAGATCTATTCTCATCCCCTGTACAATGCTCAAGTCTAAGTCGATCAAGGAACTGCACATAAAACCAGAGACACTGAAACTTATAGAAGAGAAAGTGGGGAATAGCCTGGAATACATGGGCAAAGGGGGAATATTCTTGAAAAAAAATACCAGCAATATCTTGTGCTATAAGATTAAAAATGGACAAATGGGACCTCATAAAATTGATAAGATTATACCCAGAAGTTCAAACTTGTAATAAGGATACATGCTTCACTATGTCCTTATGTATAATAACAAGAAGCTGAAATGAACCCAGATGACTCTCTTTAGAGGAATGTATATAGAAAATATGGTACATTTATTTAATGAATTACTACACAGCTATTAAAAACAATGAATTCATGAAATTTTTATACAAATGGATGGATCTGTATGATATCTTTCTAAGTGAGATAACCCAATCACAAAAATCACACATGATATTCACTCATTGGTGAGTGGATATTATCCCTGAAGCTCAGAATAACCAAGGTAAAATATGCAAAACCCATGAAACTGAAGAAGAAAGACCAAAGTGTGGATAAGTACCCCACAATTCCCTGGGACTAAACCACCAACCAATGAAAACAAACAATGGGACATATGATTCCAGCTTTCTATGTAGAAGAGGATGGACTAGTCAGGCATCAATGAGAGGAGAGACACTTTTTCCTGTAAAGATCCTATGCCCCAGTATGGGGGAATACCTGGGCTGGAATTGTTAGATGGTGTGTTGGGGAGATGGGGGAGAAGGGAGAGGACAGGAGATTTTTGGAGTGTAAACTAGAAACGGGGATAATATTTGAAATGTAAATAAGGAAAATATACAATAGAAAAAGAAAGGAAATAATTTATTTGAAGGTTTTATGAGATAAATTCATGTTTGGCAAACATATTATACGAACAATGTTCAGGTCTTTTGTTGAGGCAAAATCAAGAAAGTTCTTCTTTCTCAAAATATGGTGATATAGTTCCAAGAGTAGGTATATGTGCTGCTAAACCTTGTATATAAGAATAGATAAATATAGGTAAAATTAGAAATGAAGTATATGTAAACTTAACAAGACCTCCTCCATTTCAGGTGACTAGGTAAAATCTAATGAACTGCAGGACACAATTAATACCTGACACTGGAAATGCTATACCTTCCAAAAGAGCCTCCTCTGAAACTTTTATGTCATCGTGCTCATCATCAAAGTCCAAGTGTAATAAGTAACCTTCCTTTGGTATCACCATCAATTTCTTAAGTGTCATTCTTCTCTTAAGAACTCAGTAGTCTTAGTTAAAAAACAAACAATAAAAATAAAAAGGAAAAAGAAGAACTTAGTTACCTGACTAAAAATTATCATTTAAATAATTAAAAATAACAAAACATCAAATAATTATTTTAGCTCAATGAAAGATAATTTCTTTTGTTACTTAACATGTATATTTTTAATCAATTGCCTTTTTCAGAGAGTTCTGTATACATATTCAATATGGTGATGCATATATATATACTTACCCGTACCATTTTCTCCATGTATCCCATTTATCATGTCCCTCTCCCTCACAACTTGTTTTAAAAACTTCTTTAACTCACTTCTTTAAAAACCTCCTTTAGAACCAAAGTTATCAATCTGCCATTTCTCAGTTTAAAAAAAAAAAAAAACAAAACAAAAACTGGCCAACCTTCAACATGTGAGTCCTCCCCTCCTCCCAATAAACAATGAGCAACATCCTTTAACCTTTGAGGCATCTGAATTTTGGTCCTATCTCCCACAGATTCTTTTTAAACAAAACATCAGCAATTCTGTTTAACAGTTTATCTCAGTCTAAGGTATACTCACAGTTCTATCCAGAAAGATAAAGAACATGGTAACTGTATATTCATATCAAAAAGATCCACCACTAAGTCTACAAAAAAACATGAACTACCACCACCACCCACACAGAAAGACCTTATATTGGAGAAATTAGGGATTTGGGGAAGCCGAGGATTTCAAACATCTGAAGATTGTAAGTTAAAGGCCAGACCAAGCTGGGCCAGCTGAAACTACAAAGATAGATCCCATCCTACAGAACCTAAACTGAGAGAAAAAGCTGAACTTGGTGGTGCAAGTCTTTAATCCCAATACATGGGAGATTGGGACAGAAGGATCTGTGGTCAGAATCCATCCCCAATGACTTATGAATCTCTTACAATATCTCCTCTTCTTCTTTTCATTCATCTTCCTATGTCATTCTACTGTCTGCAATGTTCATACAGTCTATACCAAAGGAACACACCATAGAGAAGACAATGAGGAGGGACGAATCCTCAGTGTGTTTCTAAGGGATCCTGTACAGCACACAGGACAAGCGCCAAGGCATCTCATCCATGGCTCCCTGTTCCCTGACCCACAGTCCTGCAGCTGGTTCTCTGATCCTATCCCCAGGCCCAAAGCTTTTCTCTTCCAAGGGTTCCGAATTCTCTATGGCCCTGACCTGTTCAATCCTCTTCCATAAATACGGTCCTCCACCTTCCATTCACCCTCAGATTCCACAGGAAATGGCGATCAGGAGGCTTTTCCTCACTTAGTGGCCTCCTGGGCCTGAGATTCCCCACCCTGTCACACCTCGATTAACTGTACAACAACCCTGATCTAGGCAGATTATCACTTACAGGTCATGTATGAGGAGAACACCTTCACAACTGCACCCTTCTGTGCTTAGCTCCTCAATGGCAAAAAAAAAAAAAAAAAAAAAAAAAGTTGTCAGGAGCCAGACCCGGACAGAAGCCTCAGAGGATCCTTTGTGATGCCAGCTGGAGCAAACAGGTCTCACCAAAGGACTGTGCTGATTGGCTAAATACCCCCTGCACATGCGTTCATGGAATACCAAGTACCAACACTTTGAAGGGAGATTTTAGAAGGTGGGAATAAGCCACTGGCTTTAAGGCAAATGATTTCCAGTTTGTTGGTTGATAAGTGCTTACAAAATTGAAAATCCAGAACAAATATGAAACATATGAAATACAGCAAATGGCTCTACTTAATTTCAGCTGTAGAGGCTCTTGTACGCATTTTTGGTTTTTTATTTATTTATGTGCATAAACATTTAATAATGTGGACTTCTGCATGTACACACGCACACCAGAAGAGTCTATGCTGCCCTAAGAGTTCAGAAGGGAGCATGCACATTTCCTTCAACCCCTGGTACTCTCCTGTCTCTACTTTCCTAGTCCTCAGCTTGATTAGAAGAGTGTGCTATGCAGTGCAGGCCCTCTCTCTCTCACTTATGTGCTTGGCCACTCAGGCCCACTCTCTCACTTAGGCATTAGGCTGGGCAGGCACTCTCTGTCTCTCTCTCTCTCTGTCTCTCTCTGTCTCTCTCTCTGTCTCTCTCTTTGTCTCTTTGTCTCTTTGTCTCTCTGTCTCTGTCTCTGTCTCTGTCTCTGTCTCTGTCTCTGTCTCTGTCTCTGTCTCTGTCTCTGTCTCTCTCTCTCTCTCTCTCTCTCTCTCTCTCTCTCTCTCTCTCTCTCTCTCACTCTCTCTCACTTAAGTGCTAGGCTGCACATGTCCTCTCTCTCTCTCTTATGTGCTAGACTGCCCAGGGCCCCTCTCTCTCTTATATGCTAGGCTTCCCAGGACCTCTCTCTCACTTAGATGTTAGTCCTTGCAGGCCCTCTTTCTCACTTATGTGCTAGGCTGGTCAGGGCCTCTCTCTCACTTATGTGCTAGCTGCCCAGGTCACCTCTCTCACTTATGTGCTAGGCTGAGAAGCCCCTCTCTCTCACTTATGCCGCAAGAGAGCACTGATTCTCTGAAACTGTGATTGTGCATATGTTATGAGCCACAATGTGAGTGCTTTGTGCCTGGTCCTCTACATAGAACAGGTGCTTTTCTTCTCTTTTTTGTTTTTATTATTATTATTATTATTATTATTATTATTATTATTGTTGTTGTTGTTGTTATTATTATTGTTATTATTATTATTATTATTATTATTATTGTTATTATTGTTATTATTATTATTATTATTAAATTTCAAGACAGGGATTCTCAGTGTAGCACTGTCTTTCCTGGAACTTACACCAGGCTGGCTTTGAACTCAAAAATCCTTGTCCTCTGCTTCCCAAGTGCTGTGATTGAAGGCATGAACCACCACTGCCCAACCAACAGTTGCTCTTAACAGCTAGTTTTTCCATTTTTTCAACTAGTCTAGTGTGTGTTTCATGTATCCTAGAGCATTCCGCCCATTTACTTGCAGTGTTTTCCTACTTGTGCATTAGATTTTCAAGGCTGGTTTAGTGAAAAGAAATGAAAGGAAGTAGTTAGGCACTTTAATAATAATAATAATAATAATAATAATAATATAAACATTTTAATGTCTTTAAGTCTATCATTTTTAAAATGTATGAGTGCTCTGTTTATGGGTTCACCTTCATGAAAGAAGGGGACATCAGATCACTTTATATATGGTAGTAAGCCACCATGTTATTGCTGGGAATTGAAATCAGCAACTGTAAAATAACAGCCCCTTCTCATAACTGCTAAGCAATCCCACCAGTTCTAGAAATATGTTTTGATTTAATTTTTATTGCATTATGATAAGAAAATATACATAATTTCAATTTATCTGAATTTGTTAACAACTAAAAACATATTTTGAGTAAACAGACTTACATCACATTCTTCTTTTTATTTTGTACCCCAACTCCTCCAGCTGATGCCCACTCAAAACCTATCAAACCTTTCATTTGTATCATGTTCCTTAATATTTATAAAATATTTAACAATAAAAATGAATATTAAAAAAGTTGTTTGATATAAAACAACAATCAATTGAATAGTCTTATTGATATGTTTGTCTGCAGCAATACTGAAAATACATTTCTCTCATAAATTTTAAATAACTCCAAATATATTAACTGTATGATATATTAAAATAATATATCACTATTAGTTTTTTTGGTGAACATAAATAGTCTTTTGGTTTGTTTGTTGTTTGTTTGTTTTGTTTTTAGGAGATCTTAAAATTCTTGACTTACAGATTATGCTAACAGGACCCTGAAGTTGTCTTGTGTGAGGATAGTCCAGTGACTGGCAAATACAGAAGTGGATGCTCACAATCATCTATTGGATGGAACACAGGTCCCCCAATGGAGGAGCTAGAGAAAGTACCCTAGGAACTGAGGTGGTTTGAAACCCTAAATAAGAACAACAATATTAACTAACCAGTACCTCCAGAGCTCATGTCTCTAGTTGAATGTGTAGCAGGGGATGGCCTGGTAGGCCATGTGTGGGGGGAGAGGCCTATGGTTTTGTGAAGGTTATATGCCTCAGCTCAAGGTACTACTAGGGCCTGGAGGTGGGAATAGGTATTTTGGGGATCAAGGAGGGGGAGAGGGGAGGCGGGAGGGGACTTTTGGAATGTAAATGAAGAAAGTATCTAATAAATATAAAATTAATATAAAATCTTGGCCTACTGTGATACAAAAAAAAAAAGAAAAAAAGAAGAACAGTTTATGGACACTGGATTTCATTGTAATAAGGCTGTACTTGAATGTCCCTCACATCACCAAAGTATTTTACCTCCATAGTAGCTAAGGGAAGAGTTGACATATCTGCTGCAGCAAGGAATGAACTGTAGGCATTATTTTTGGATACTAATTTCCTGCTATGTACAAAGCTATTTGATTTGAGTGATTGTTGTCATTCTCAGGCCACAGGTAACAGGGTACATTCACTTAAGGAATGGGTGTTTATTAAGATGGTCTATTCATGATGTCATTGATCAACAGTTTCAATGAAGAATTGTTCTGCTTCGAGAGTGTCACAGACGTTAGTTGATGATAGAATTCAGTTTCATTGGATGTGATGTTTTTTGCAAAAGCATTCATCTCAGAAAAATAGTAACTTTATTGCAAACTTGAAAAATGGAAAAACTCAGAGTAGAAGTGGAAGCTAAAATACTACCACCTTTTTGCTACTGTGATGACAGATGACTGATAAATCCTCTCTCACTCTTTGTAGGAATGTGTAAACAGGAACAATCAGCAATGGGTTTGGCTAAGATTGTTTTCCTGCTGTCCAAACCCTGTTACTCAGTATGCTTTGTGGTGGCCAGGAAGCTGAGTTCCTGAGGAAGTAAAGTTCTGGAGGAAGCATGGTAGGCAGAAGTCTCTGTGGAGGGAGTCAGTGAACTGTTGAAAGATGGTTAATCCTGGTTCAGCTGGGGGTCCCAGTGGGATGATGGTGGAGGGATGGAGGTGTTACTAAAGGAAAAAGGACAGTAGGTGACCCTCATTGGACTCCTGTGGTTAATGCTTCTGGGTTCACAATCCACTTTACCCAAGAAAAACAGAGAACTTTTTCGCTATGGGCAGGAGATTGAACAAATTATCACCTAGCTGAAACCAGGAAGGCTAGGGAATTGGAGACCCTAAAAGTATTCTTGGGGCCTGGGGATGTGAGTTGTGAGTAAACTGGCGGTCAGTTACTGGTGGAAACAGACTAGATCCTTTTCTGTACTGCTGCTGCCCACCAGGAATTCAAAAAACAAACTGAAGACCAGTCTTCATTTTCCTTTACCTGGTTTTGAAAGGCCAGATTTCCAAAATTTGCGTATATAGGCGCCAAAGTGCTTCCAAATCCAGAGGCTCCTCTCAACCTCAGAAGAGCTGGTACTTCAGACATGATTCAGGGAAGGCTGTGTTTATGTATGTGTTGTTTTGGTATAGGAAGGTAAGCTCTAACTCTGTATCTCAGTATTATCTTAGCACATGTGCAGTTTGGACTGGCCTTGAAAATGAAGTACTCAGCCTTACAAATTTACTGGGGCCTAAGGAAACATGTCTTCTATATTTTTTATACTTAAATTTTATTTTTTATTTATTTATTTTTTCATTGTTGAAGATTGAATCCAGAGCTTCTTTGTGTAGCATTAAAATATAAGTCCAGTCAGGCGAAAAGTATTTCATTAATATTTGCAAAAAAATAATAATAATAATAATTGTTTATATATCTTGTTGTATTACCAAACAAGAACAGAATCTTCAGTAACTAATGATAATTAAAATGCAAATTCTGAAGAAGTAATTGGAGATACAGTGTATTATGTTCAAACTTATTATTTCCTTCTTAGTGTAAGTATTTCAATGAAAGTATAATTGATTGTATAGCAAGTAATCTATGTTAACATTTTGTATATGATGTATATTCCAAACAATAATTCTGTATGATTAATCTTTAATTTTAATGGTTTTCTTGGAGGGTATAGTGTTGTGGGTCAAACTCTCATTGTCATGCCTGTATGTCAAAAGCTGAGCCATCAAACTCTAAGATCTGCATCTGTACTTTTTAAAACATTAATTTCTTTATAGATTTCCAGTACAAAATCTTCAGGGAAAATTTGAAGGTACATTTTTGGATATATAATTTTTTAAACTATATAGTATTAGCATAATTTCTATATTAGGAAATATTAGTTAATATACTGTATGACATCATAGTGAATTATTCTTTTTATATGTAGTATTTTGTAACTATTTTTATTTTTATTTATTTATCTATCTATCTATTTATTTATTTATTTTTACTAGATATTATGTTTCTTTACATTTCAAATATTAGTCATTTCTTTGTTTCACCCCAGATAATCCCTATTCCATTTACCCTCTCTGTGTTTTTATGAGGGTCTCCTCCATCTTTCAATTTTACCCTCCCCACCCTGGTACATGCCTACACTGGGGAATCAAGCCTTCACAGGACCAAGAACCTCTCCTCCCACAGATGTCTGACAAGGTCATACTCTGCTATATATGCAGCTGGAACCATGGGTTGGTGCTTAGTCCCTGGGTGCTCTGGACAGTCTGGTTGGTTCATATTGTTGTTATTCCTATAAGGTTGCAAACCCATTCAGCTCCTTCAGTTCTTCCTGTATCTTGTCTACTGGGAACCCCATGATCAGTCTGATATTTGTCTGTGAGCATCAGCCTCTTTTCTTGCCAAGAAATGGCTGAGCTTCTCAGGAGATAGCCATATTTGGCTCCTGTCAGCAAGCAAGTGTTGGTATCCACAATAGTGACTGGGTTTGGTGTCTGTATATGGGATGGATCCACAGGTTGGGCAAACAATGGATAGTTATTCCTTCAGTCTCTGCTCTGCACTTTGTCTCCATATTTTTTTCCAAGGAGTATTTTGTTCCCCATTCTAAGAGGGATTGAAACACCCACACTCTCATCTTCCTTCTGCTTGAGCTTCATGTGGTCTGTGAATTACATTTTGGATATTCTGAATTTTTAGAATAATATCCCTTTATCAGTGAGTGTGTACCATGTTTGTAATTTTGGGATTGGGTTACCTCACACAGGATGATATATTTTATATCCTTCCATTTGCCTGTGTATTTAATAAAGTCATTGTCTTTGTATCATTTGCATATATTTTTATCTCTATTGCTCTATTCTACAGCTTGAGGTCGAGGATGTTTCCCCCTGTACTTCTTTTATTGTTGAGAATAGTTTTTCAATATCCTGGATTTTTTTTTTATTTCAGATGATTTTGTAAATTGTTCTTTCTATCTTTATGAATAATTGAGCTTGAATTTTGATTGTGATTTCACTGAATTTATAGATTGCTTTTGGCAAGATCACCATTTTTACTGAATTAATCGTGCCAATCTATGAGCATGGTAGGTCTTTCCATTTTCTGAGATTTTCAATTTCTTTCTTCAGAGACTTGAAGTTCTTGACACACAGATCTTTCACTTGCTTGGTGCGAGTAACAGAAAAGTATTTTCTACTTTAAGTAAATGTTAATGAGACTTTAAATTTTGATTTACATTTGTTGTGGAAATATGGAAGTATTGCACAAAGTTTTAGAAATGTACTTTATAGTTTATTATGTTTAACAGTATAGAAAAAATCAGTTACATAATCAGGCAATTTGTATATTTTAATTGAATTATGTTTTACACTAAGTCTTAACTGAGTCAATATAGGAAAAAAAAATTAGACTTTCTATTTGGTAGAACAGAATAAAACCCTACTTTGAAATACAATTAATTTACTAAAAAAGATTACCTATCTATCTATCTATCTATCTATCTATCTATCTATCTATCTATCTATCTATCTATCTATCTATCATCTATCTACCTCTCTATTTTCTATCTATCTATCATCTATCTATCTATCTATCTGTCTGTCTGTAAACTTTAATTTTGAAAATCTAAAACATAAAATAAAACTTCTCTGATAATCTCTTAGAAAAAAAATCTGCAATTACTTCCCATTAGATGATTTTTTACTGCTATTTTTCTTTTTATAGTATGAAAAGAATAATTTAATTTTTTTGAGCGTTCCTTTCCTATTTGTATAAATTTGACTGCTTTCATTACTTTGCTTTACAGGGTCATGATCAACAACAAATTATATGAGCAGTATAAAAATATGTTTCAGAAGTTGTATGTGGGTGTAGAGAAATTCGATAAAGAACAAGAAAAACAAGTGGTTGGTATAGTAAGTAACTTTATAATTAACCTCGTATACCTATGTATCAATTAGGAATGGAGAAACTAGCCTTGTGTTCGACACTTGAAACTAAATTAAGTCTCATTATCTAACTATCCTTGGTTCTGTTCAAGTCCTACTGAATTGTAAATCAGAGAGGTATGGTCACATACTATACCAATGAAAACCACTAAGAATTTTAATGGAGACGAGATCATAAATTTCCAAGAGACAGACATTTGCTGAGAGATGAAGAGAGGATTACCAGTTTTTACAATATGTCAGCCTCAGGTATAGTTGAAAGATAGAGAAAGATTACTTACTGTTGTCATCTGGACTCTGTCGTTAATTTTAGAAAACCAAATCAAACTAGCAAAGTAGTTTTAAAATCCTAAACTTAGTCCCTATTTAGTAAAAAAAAAAAAAAAAAAAAAAAAAAAGTGTATGGAAACAACTTTCCTAACAACCATGGCAAAATAATCCTGTGTAATAATATCACCAAACTATTTTAGATCGTCTCCCCGTTAATGTAACAATCATTGTAGTCATCAAATGGTTTCCAAGTAAGATCTGAGGCAATTACCATATTAACCATTTTTTTTTTTGGTTGGTTAATTGTTTGGAGGGTATTCAATTTGAAATAAACAGGAGATCATTTCCTGCATGAGAACAACGTGGAGGGAGCTGCCATTTTGAGTCAGTTCAGGAAACAGATAGGGACTAAAGATAAAAAATAAATAAATACTCCAAATGAAGGCAATTTTTAAACCTTTCATAGCATGGCAAAAAACACTGTAGTCATTTACAGACCAAAAGCTAGAACCTCTTTGTAGTGTTGGCATTGGGCTTACCATCCTAGTCTCAGTATACTAACTTACTTGAAAATTATCATAAAAACATACACTGAATATTTTGTCTTTAGATCTCTAAAAACCTCAGAAAAACTTATCAAAATAACAGACTACAATAAATTCAAGAGAATCAGTTTCATTTTATTTCAAAAAAATTTAGGCTTTTTATAATATTAAATATTTGTTATGAGTAATTCTAGCTCATTTGGTCATAAATATATATGTTTTTAGGAAAATAATTCTAAAAACTTAAAATGCATGTTTCGTATTATTATGTATAACATTGGCAAATTAGATAAGACATGCTCATTCATGTTAAACTCATAAATCTACTCCTATTTTCTGAATCTCTTAAAAATCAGAAACCTCGCTAGGCAAGATCTTAAACTACTGTTCTCCTGTAGGCCATGACATTTTTAGCAGATATTTAAATGTATTAACTGATCTACTAATGAGTAGAAATCTGAAAGACCAGAATCTCTGTTGCCTTTCACATAATGACTCTATTCAATGTAAACTATGACTACAATTAGAAAAATACTGAAATCCTAAAGTCAAATCCTCACCTCTTTTATCAGTCATAGAAAATCTTTTAATAGCTATGATACTGTAATCTGTAATCCCAGCACTTGGCAGTTGAATGCAAGAGGATCAAGGCCTTTGACTGTCCATAGCTATATAGCAAGTTTGAGGTCAGCATGAGTAATGTAGGACTGTCTCAAATAAACCTGTCCCCTACAAATCAAACAGAAATATAATGTTAGTATAAAGATATAAAAATAGTAAATATTGCTGTCACTTCAGTAGGAAATTGTTGACCAGAAATACTAAAATAAAAGTACAATTGGAATTTTTTTACTATACTTTTGAAGGGAAAACTATTGAAATCTGGATATCCATAGAGTTCCCTGTTTAGAACATTATCCTGACAGCATATAGCCCAGAACTGGTAAGAAGCAAGGCTTGGAGAATCACAGGAGTTGCCTTGCCCAGACTTTAGAGATGGCAGCAAATAACTGTAAGTATCACCTGTTATTTTAGACTGAGGAAGTGCAATTGATGATGACATGTTCCAATATAATAATAGAAAAACAAACAAACAAAAAACTAGTATTTCTGCTTTAGATCTTGGCAGGGCCATTCTAGCCCCATCGTTTGACAAAAGCACAGCACACCTCAGAAAATTGTTTTGATGACATCAACAATTGTCAGACTTAAAATCTATTGATGTGCTTCAAACATCTCTCATCTTCCGGGGTTATACATGGTGGTATTTATGAGACCTCTAAATGATCCCTAGGAATAGGAGCATAGTGTGTAGAGTTGGGAGAGGATATATAGACTGGAGAGATAAAATGGGAAGCATGGTGATCCTTGGATTGCCTGTGCCATATACCTTTGCAGTTGTGGTAATAGATTCCGTGCAGATTGACACTATGAGCACTACCCTAGCACACAGTACAGTGCTTTCTTTTCTTTTTCCGGGCTTTTGCCTGTGACAGGGAATGTAGCTTGGATACTACTGGGTATTGTGTGGAAGATAACAATCTTTGGATCAGTTCAAAGCTTTGGGAGCTGCCAGTTAATAGGCTAAGCTTCAGACTACATCCTACCAATGGATAAATAGGGTCCAGTCTAGATGAATTTCTGGATCCCCAGGATACATGAATAGCATGCAGTATTCTAGAGTAGTATCCAGCTTAATGATACTTCTGTTGCTCTTGTGTCTTTCCCTCTTCTGTATCCCCCAAGTTCATTCTGCTTTCTTGGCATGACTCACAAATGAGCCTTTGTGTATTATCCTGTGGTATATGAGAGGAGTTGTCTGAATAGAGATGAAATATTGAGTCATGGCAAACACAACTGTGGAAATGGAAACCATCCAGGGGCAAATGTTGTAAAATTAACATAGTCTGTGAAAGAAAAATGCTTTTGCTTTCAGAAGGAGAGTGAATGGAGTTTTTCACTAAGCTGGAAGGGGGCTAATAAAGACCCTTTTTAACTGGAGAATTTAATAAGAATGAACCAAAACCCAGGTGCAATTATTCTTACAGGAGTGAACTGGATAGATGGGTAGAGTTTGGCTAGTATAAGATACTTGATTTAATGACTTTTGAGGTCCTTTTTCGAAATCATGATCAATAAATTCTGCCCTCTGTGACATATCTACTATATTTGTTTGAAAGATGAATAAACTAGGATACATAGATATAGCTTTATAGTATAGTTCTTGAACTTTCATGATGTGACAATTAAATCTGTATGATCAAGACATATTTAGAGCTCTGCATTAGGCACACATAATCTATAGCTCCTGGGGACATACACGCAAATGAACAAAAATGACTTTATAGTGTTTCTTGTTTTCAGAATGGAATACATTTTATAAATAATCTAAAAGCAATAGGTTCAGTTTCTATGTTCTTAGAGACATAACCTTAAAGACCCTAAAAACTCTAAAAAAGAAAAAAGAAAAAAGAAGAGAAAAGTAAATAAACTTGAAGCTTTAAATAAACAATAAAAACCCTAAAACAAACAAACAAACAAACAAACAAACAAAAACATAAAATTTTTGAAAAAATAAAACTAAAAGAACCTAAAACCCTAAAGAAAAACAAACAAACAAACAAAATCAACAAAAAAATTCTAGATCTCTACAAAGACCCAAAAAAACATAAAATAATTACCACAAACAAACAAACAAGGAAAGAACAATAGCCACACTAAGCCTTTAAAAAAAAAATCTTGCCAAATACACTGAGAACAACCCTAAAATCATTTAAAAACCGTAAAAAAAACCCCTAAAACAATAAAGCAAAACCTAAAACCCTAAAAAACCCTAAAATTATTAAACAAACACTAAATGACCCAAAAAAGCTATTTTTTAAATTCTTAATTAACATTTTTAAAACCCTAAAATTCTATAAATAAGAAAACACAAGAACTCTAAAAAGACCCTAAAAAAATTATAAAACCCTAAAAAAAAAAATCCAAAAACTCTACAAGTCTAGATCCCTAATGAGACAATAAAAAGCAATTAAAAAAAAAAAAAGAAAATGAAAAGATACAAAACCACCACCCCAACAACTACAAATTCTTCTGCCTTAAAAAATCGCCAAAAACACTGGAAAAGAAAATCATTTTCCAAACCTTATTAAAAAAATGCTTAAAACAATTTTTAAAAATTCCTTAATTAAATTAAAAAACAAAACAAAACTAAAAAATAAAGAAATACCCTAAAATTCTTTTTTTTTTCTTATAAAAGAAAACATTTATTTGGGGGCTTGCACACAGTTTGAAAGGGTTAGTCCATTATCATCATGGTGGGAAGCAGACAGGCATGGTGGCGGAGAGGTAGCTGAGAGCTTCGAATCCTGATCTGAAAGCAGCCAGGAGAGAGAGTGAGGGGGAGAGACAGAGAGAGACAGAGAGAGAGAGAGAGACAGACAGAGAGAGAGAGAGAGCGAGAGAGAGAGAGAGAGAGAGAGAGAGAGAGAGAGAGAGATACAGAGAGAGAGAGAGAGAGACAGAGAGAGAGACAGAGACAGAGAGAGAGAGAGACAGAGAGAAACAGAGACAGAGACAGAGACAGAGACAGAGACATAGTTTCAAAGTCCTGGTATGGACTTTGAAACCTTAAAGATCACTCCTTACTAGGAGTGATCACACCTGCTCCAACAAGGCCACACCTCCTAATCCTTCCCAAACACTTCCATTAACCAGGGAATCAAGCAGTCAAGCATATAAGCCTAAGTGAGGTTGTCTTATTCAGACCAAGACACTCATTAAACCTTGTAACAAAGCCAAGTTGAAAAGCAGTACTGTACAAGTGTTATGAGAAAAGTTGCTGGGACCAGGCTTACATTGCAATGCAGTGACCTGGCAACTCACTCAACAACAGTAAAAAGACCCACAAGAACTGTAAAACCCTAAAAAAAGTTCCTTTAAAAAGTTCTAAAAACACATCAAAACTCTGAAACTCAAAATAAAATCCTTGAAAACCCGCTTAAAAAAGCAAAACAAAAAAACAAACATACAAACAAACAAACAACAACAAAAAAAAACCTACAATACCCTGAAACCCTAAGTAAAATCCTGAGACTATAAAATCAATCCTACCCTCCCCCAAAATACCTACAAAACCCTGAAACATTAACTAAAATCCTAAGATAAAAAAATAATCCTAAGCCTATAAAAAAAAGCAAACACACACACAAGAAAACAAAAAACCCTTACAAAATCCTAAAACCCTATAAAACACTAAAAGTATAAAAAGAAACAAAAACAAAACAAAACACAACAAGAAGAACAAAATCACACAAAAAACTACAATTATCCTAAAATTATTTATAAACACTAAAAAGCCCTAAAACCCTGAAATACCTTAAATAAATAAATAAATAAATAAATAAATAAATAAATAAATAAATAAATAAAATAAAAATAAACCTCAACCCTACCCAAAACAAACAAACAAACAAACAAACAAAAAACTTATAAGGACAAAAAACCTACCAAATTAAAAACCATTAAAACCCTAAAACTCTAAATAACACAAAGGGCTTTACCCTCCCGCACACCCCCCCTCTAAAAAAAAAAAAACCTGAAAACTGTAAAATACTAAAAAGCCCGAAAAAAGCCTAAAACCTTAGAAAAAGTAAATCAAAAGAAAAAAAAATCTAGAATCTTTAAACAAATACTGAAATAGTCCTAAAATACAAAAAAAAAAAAAAAAAAAAGAAAAAAGAAAAAAAAGAAAAAGAAGAGAAAAATAAAATTCTGAAAACACACCTATTAGCTAGGCAGTCATTCAACTTACAAAGTTTAGCCTGCTTCTGAGTGCTGGTATTAAAGGGGAATAAAACTATACTTGACTCCTTTTTGTTTGTATAATTGTTTTCTAAAATATTTTTTTTCTCTGTGGGTGAGTATATGTGTGTGTGCGTGTGTGTGTGTCTGTGTGTGTGTGTGTTGTCCAAAGAGGTCATCAGATCGTCTAGAACTAGAATTGCAGGTGGTTGTGAACAACCATGTGGGTGTTAGAAATTGAACCCTGGTCCTGTGCAAAAGCAATCAGTGGGCCTAAGCAGTGAGCTATCTCCTCAGTCCTTTCTGCTTGCTCTAATCTCTACTTCACTATTCATCTTGCCTAAATATGTCTTTATTCCTACTTCTTCTGTCTGTTTTTATGTGATGAATTCTTGTTTGCTTTTCTCTTGTTTCTCCAATTACAGCACCAAGATTCTTCATTTCCTTTTGTTTTGGAAGATTCTCAAGGAATCTTAAATCCAGACTTTAGGGCAGTTATTTAAAATTCACACCTGGGGATTAATCTTCAGAAAATTATTTTTGGGAAAAACATATGATTATTTCAACATCTATAGTAGTGTGGGGGCATTATTCTCCCTACGTCATGTACACTTAAGATCTTTAGATACCTCCTTCCCTGTGATAGCCTTGCAGCTCACTGAGTGACATGTGCATTTGATGATAAATGATACACAAACTTTGAAGCACCTTACCATATCCTGTCACCCATATCATGTTCAACATAGCAAGAACCACAAGTGAGTTGAAAAATACAAATATATTTTTTAGTGTCTTGAAGCTATAATCCCCAAATTAATCAAAATATTATTTGGACTCTGTTACTTTATACCAGTGTTTTTTTTAAGTGTACAAGTCGCAGGCCTTTTCTGTGACCCTTTGCACAGGTTTACAGTGTCCTTTTACCATCTTCATCCTCCCCACTATCCTCCATTGCTATCAGATCTCCCCCCTCCTGCTGCGCTTACTCTTCCAAAATACCTCCTATTTTTTAATGTCCCTTATTAAATTTATATTTTTACAATAGTCATTTTGAGTTTTACTTGTCTAACCTAATATATAGTATTTAATCATTCCATCCATTTTTTTGAAAACAAAGCGCTGCACTAATACACATAGATGAGAAATATATTTCTCTCTCTCTCTCGCTCTCTCTCTCTCTCTCTCTCTCTCTCTCTCTCTCTCTCTCTCTCTCTCTCCTTCTGTCTCTCATTTTTAAGGCATTCATCCAGTAGTTGACATCTTAAATCACTCCATAGCATGTATGTTTCATACAGTGAGGCAATCAATATTGATGATATGGATATGTAGTGGTCCTTCTTAGATTTTTTTTTTTTTTGTGAACTTAAATCAACCTGGGAAGATAGAATCTCAGATAAAGATCCTCCATCACATTGGCCTGTGGCCACACCTTAAGGAATGATTTTTTTTTTTGATGACTGTTGTTGAAGGATCTAGCTCTCTATGGATAGTGTCATATCCTATGAAGATGATGTACAGGGTACGGTGGGGACCGTGGAAGGTACTGAAAAGGATTTTTTTTGAAGAACTGAAGATCTATGTGCCATGAACAATTAAAGTGTCCTCTAATTTGTAAGTAAATTTTATACATACCTGTGTCCAGTATTCTGTCTACACATATTTCAAAAGTAAAATTACCTCATCTATTTCATCCTGTTTTACTGCATTTAATCTATGAAATTACTTATAATCAGAAGTGCTGGTAAATTTTAAAAACCTTTAAAATATGACTGGGAGATATCAGGTTTTTTTTTTTTTTTAATTTTATCACAACTTTGTAAGCATGCCCAAGATCTATGTTGTCCTCTTACTTTCCAAAGAATCCATAATTCATGATTGCCATTGGTTTCAATACATGTCATTTAACCCTGTCAAATTCCAGGTTTGTTTGCATAAAAATAGTCCTCCTCTAACTGTGGGTTTTCATAAAGTGAAAATTGGTGTGCTATCCAGTGTGCTGCCTCAAAGAATCTGGCAATATTTATGATAAGAAGCACAGCTTAAAGATAACCAAGGGAAAGGTTGGAACATGAAAAATAACCACCATGGATGTTGTCAAGGCAGAAACCGAAGACTTTCTCAGAACAAAAATAAAAACAAAAATGAAACAAAACAAAACACAAACCAAACAAATAAATAAAAATTCAACAACCAAACAATAAAAACCATGCAAGGGTGTAATTCTTTGGCAGAATATTACTCAGATCATCAGGCCTTTCAGTTGGGATTTCATTTATTATTTCTAGGAGGCCATATGAAAAGGTAAATTCGAGATGCTGAATGTTTCTGAGTGTAACTAGGGAAGGAACCAGCCTGAGAGGGGTTCTATGATGTAAGCTGAACTAGGGTGATGTCACAGAGCACTGGCTGGAGGTTGCGCATCTATTCCACTTGGAGGCGCTAGAATCCATTCAAGGTGAGTTCACTATCTTCACAGTGGTGTGTCAAAGCCAGGTCATTTTTTCCCACAGGCTTTTGGTGCCTGGTCTGTATCAGGAGATCTTGACGACTAGGATATTTTTCTATGGGTAAGTACATTTATGAAGTAATTGGGACCCTCATAGCTACAGAAAGCTAAAAATTTTCTCTCCTACAGTGAGTTACTGTACATTCTACTTTCCCCATGTTTATTAGCAAGGTAGATGAATGGTCTAGGTTAGTTTATCTCCTGAATTTATTATCCTTGCTAACCATATCTAGATCACAATTCCACTAAAATGCCAAAGCTCCTGTTTGTCCATGTGCATGTTAGAAGTTATTAGTTCTAAAAGGCTGATATTGCCTCGACTTTTTGAGTTGTTCTTGAGTTCAGTGATGCAATGGCTTCATCGAATAATTCTGAAGCTGGGTCAGGAGAAACAATAAAGAAGGACAGTGGTGTGCTGTGTCCCTGGGAAGATATTTGTGAATGCAAGAACTTAGCTCAGAGCTTACGCGTACAAGAGAATCATGGTGACCACTCTGGCCTTTTTTTTTTTTTTTTTCTCTTCTTCTTGATCATTGGGGGTAATTGTCATAGCACCACCTAAATTGACATAGAAATTCAAGGAGAGGATCCTCATCAGAGACAAATTTACTCAGGTCTGAAGAAATAAATGTTGATCTGAGTATGTTATTCTGAGCTCTAGAGAATTACTTGTTAATTACACTATTTTTATTTCCTTGTTTCCCTTGTTTCTTTGTTTCTTTGTTTGTTTGTTTGCTTGCTTGGTTAATTTTATTTGAGTTTCTGTATGTTTAGATTTGGCTGTCAGGAAACTCACTGTGTAGACCAGACTAGTCTTTCTCTCACTAAGGTCTGCCTCACTCTGCCTCTTGAGTACTATGATTAAAGTTATGGGTCACTACCACTTCCTATTAACTTCTCCATTTGATTGTTTGTTTTGTTATTTTTTGTTTGAATTTCTCTTTTGTTTGTTTTTCGTTTGATTTTCGTTTGTTTTCTTTTACTTGATGTTGTTGTTGTTGTTGTTGTTGAGACAGGGTTCCTCTCTATAGCACTGACTGCCCTGGAACTCACTTTGTAGACCAGGCTGGTCTCTAATTTAGAAATCTGCCTGTCCTTGCCTTCTGAGTTCTGGGATTAAATGTGTGTACCACCATGGCTGACTTATTAACTTCTTATTTTTATAAAATTAATTTTAGGAGCTCAAATCTGTTTAGCATAATCTTCTTCACCTGCTCAGAAGTTCTCTTAGAGAAGAGTCTTGGTCCAGCATTCACTCTCAACCCATAACCATTGCCCATCAGGAATTCATATATATGACAGAGGCAACAGCATTGTGTCTGGTTTAAACGGGCAAGATCTTCAGTCCCAGGCAATGAGCAAGTATGATATTTGAAGGGAATGGAAGCCACAAGACAGTGTGATCTACCACAACAGGTCTACAGCCAGGTAGAAGACAATACATCTGAAGAGTCTGAGCATGACATCACTCAAGAAGAAGAGTAGGAGGAAGCATTCTTCCCAGGCCCTGGGGAATATTGTTGGCTGCAGAATTTCTCACGGGTGGAAGGAAGGTAATGAGCCTGTCACCCATTGGAAGGCCATCATTCTAGGTCAACTGCCAACAAACCCTTCTCTTTATTTGGTGAAGTATGACGGAATTGACAGTGTCTACGGACAGGAGCTCCACAGCGATGAGAGGATTTTAAATCTTAAGGTCTTGCCTCACAAAGTAGATTTTCCTCAGGTGAGGGAGGTCCACCTCGCAGGCGCACTGGTTGGCAGAGAGGTACAACACAAATTTGAGGGGAAAGATGGCTCTGAGGACAACTGGAGTGGGATGGTGCTAGCCCAGGTGCCATTCTTACAGGACTATTTTTACATTTCCTACAAGAAGGATCCGGTCCTCTACGTCTATCAGCTCCTGGATGACTACAAGGAAGGTAACCTCCACATCATTCCAGAGACCCCTCTGGCTGGGGTGAGATCAGGTGATGACAATGACTTCTTAATAGGTTCCTGGGTGCAGTACACCAGAGATGATGGATCCAAAAAGTTCGGAAAGGTTGTTTACAAAGTTCTAGCCAATCCTACTGTGTACTTTATCAAATTTCTCGGTGACCTCCATATCTATGTCTATACTCTGGTGTCAAATATCACTTAAATTGAAAAAAATCACAAAGTACAGAAATGTAAACTTATAGGATTGAAAAAAAAATGTTTGTTTTCCTGTGTTGGGTACCTATGGGTCTTTGACAACCTCAGTATCTTTGTCAATAAAATTTGTTTTGTTCTAAAAATTAATACGTGTGACATGACATGCTTTTAGTGAACACTTTGTTGGAAGAGATGGACTATGGTAGAAAGAACATCAAAGGAAGATGAAAGTTGCAATGCAGGCTGTGAACAGTGCATACATCTAATATCACACAGGCTAAAATGGACAGGACTTAGATTCTGTGGTCTGCATAGTGAGCAAGGAATTGGAGATATGACTTAGAGGAGCAGGGATGGCAGCAAAAAATGGATTTTTAGGAAGAAGCGGAGAAAGACAGGACATAGATAGAATCTCTGGTATGAAGTCTGAGGGAGAAACAACAAGTTGGGGAAAGAGTGATAGATAAAAGGAATGTGGCCTTGTTACACAAAGTGCAACCCAGAAAACTGATCCAAAGAGATTCAGAAATCAGACAAAATAAGGTTTCATTTGAATAATGAAACCAAATGAAACTTGTCTCTCATTTTAAGATTTATTATCTTTATTTATATGGGTGGGAGTAGGGCATGAGCTTGAGAGTATAGGTGACCACAGAGACATGAGTTGTCAGATCCCATGGAGCTGGCATTAAAGCTGATTGTTAACCATTGGATATGAATTCAAGAAAACAAATCCAGTTTTTTTTGCGGTACAGTAGTGCTCTTGACAACATGGTCATCTCTCTATTCCCATTAAGATATCTTTTTAAGAAATCCAATATTAACATGCAGAAAAGAGACCAGGTAGAAGTTAAGAAAGATTAAATTGATGGTGACCTTTAAAAACAATAAAGGACACACAAAGGACTAGAGGACACTGAGGGACAAATGAATTCTAAGATGAAGTTCTCAAAATGTGAAGCAGGAGACCCAGGAAGAATAGAAATTTTGTGCAAATAGTTAAAATTGGGCATATCCACATTAGGTTCTTTGGTTTCTTAACAAATAGCCAGCTGATCAGATCAAAGAGTAATTTAAAAGAGAAAATGAATAAACTGTGAGATAATATATGGTGGGGCGTGGATCCTGAGTTCTTTCCCTGTGCAATCTTTGCCTGGGATGAATCCTGTGATCTTTTGGAGGTCTCTGTTGAGTGCCCCAGATGACCATCAAAAAGCTCACCACTGGCCTGTTCCCCTGGCTCTCCTCCAAATATCTGACTCCCAACATACCTATGTACCATTTCAGCCTGTCTATTCCCTATAAATTCCTTTCTCAAATTTATGTGTGACCTCCTTCTCATAAAACAGTGAAGGTGTACTCAATGCATATGTGCTGATCTCTTTTCTATGCCAGTTCTCATGGGTTTCAAACTCTATGAGGTTGCCCAATATGTTGGTCACTACTCCTGAGTAGCCCCTGTGCTTCATGGGGGTCTTAATGGGTCCCATATGCACTCTGAGTGTTTCTTTTGTTTGTTTGGTTGGTTGGTTTTATTGTTGTTGTAGGTTTTTTTGTTTGTTTTTGTTTTGTTTGTTTGTTTGTTTTTTGTTTGTTTGTTTTTGTTTTGTTTTTTGTTTTTGTTTTTAGTCAGGCTTGTCATGGACTCAATCATTTGTGTTTTTTCTCTAGAATAAGTTTGAATGCCAAATGACTTGAAAATACTCTCTATTGTTGATTAATTTTGATATCTGGGAGAGTTTCTATGCTAGCTGGATGTCTTAATTAGGGTTTCAATGCTGTGAAAAACCACTATGACTAAGACAACTCATTAGAGACATTTCATTAGGGCTTTTCAACATTTCATTGCAGTTTCAGAGGTTCAGTCCACTATCATCAAGGAAGTGAACATGCAAGTGTCTGGGCATATGTAGTGGTGGAGAGGAAGCTTAGAGTCTTCTGCATGCAGGGATGTTGTCTTCCACACTGAGCAGAGCTTTAAAGCCTCACAGTGATATGCTTCCTCCAAAAAGGCCACACCCACTCCTACAAGGCCACACCTCCTCATAGGCCAACTACATTCAGAGTGCCATACTGGTTTCATAGCAACTTGAAAAGATCTAGAGTCTTGCAAGAGGAGGAGCCTCAGTTGAGAAAATGCCTCATTAAGATCAAGCTTTTAGGAATTTTCTTAATTGGTGGGAGAGGACCCAGTTCATTGTGGGTGGGGACACTCTTGTGGTGGTAGTCTTGTGCTCCTTATGGAAGCAAGACTTAAGGAGCATGTCAATAAGCATCACCACTCCATGGCCTATGCATGAGCTTCTGGCTCCAGGAACCTGTGTTGTTTCAGTTTCTTTCCAAACTACTTTGATGATGAACAGCAATGTGGAATATAAGCTGAATAAAACTTTTGCTATGGAATTAGCTCTTTGGACATGGTATGTTCTTACAACAATAGAAACCTTAAGTAAGACAATTTCTTAGAGGAACAAAATATCTAATACTACCACTGTCACTTATCCTATAAGGATAAATAATGTGTAGATATTTTATTTTAATTTAAAGGTAAGATATTCTCATGTATATAATGACATGCAATTGTTCTAGTTTGCTTCTTTCTCACACTGAAGAATACTAACATCAAACATAACTTGGGAATATAAGGGTTATTAGCTTACATGTTACAGACTATTACCAAGGAAGGCAAAACAGGAACTTGAAGCATTACCAGGAAAGAGTGCTTATTGCTTGACCCTATCTTAGTCATTGTTCTATTGCTGTGAAGAGACATCATGGATAAAACAACTATTATGAAACAAAGCATTAACTGGGGGCTTGATTACACTTACAGAAGTTTAGTCAAACATCAAGTCAGTGACCGCAGCACTGGAGCAATAGAGAACTATTGATCCTTAGACAGAAACAGATATTCTGCCATTACATTGGTTTCTTGAAAACTCAAAGACCACACTTATTGACACAACCACTTCCTCCAATGAAGCCACATCTTCTCTCATTCCTTCTAATCCTTAAACACACTGCCAATCCCTGGTGAGTAAATATCCATATATATGAATCTATAGGGTATATTCTTATTCAAACCACCAAAAATCATGTGGCTTGATCGAATATTTTATTTTAAATACAGAGTAAAAGCTTTCCTTTTATAAATGACTACTGATGAGCTTACCCACAGTTGCCTACCCTCACACATCGACCATCAATGAAGAAAATGTCCCATAGACTTACCCAAAAACCAAGTGAATAGAGACAATTCTTCAATTGTTCTCTCTCCTAAGGTGACGCTAGATTGTCAAGTTGGAGATAAATAAAATCCCAGCACATTAAGGTTTATCCTGCTCCATAACCCACACAAACATTACTCATCACAATCTCCTCATTCTGCCTGGGTGTAGACCCACTTCCCTCCATGGCAGAAGTGAAGGGTAAGTACCTCCAACAGCAAGAATACTCAATAATAGGTGACAAGTAGTGAATATGCCTTATAGCCTCACAACACCTACATTCTAATTTGTGTTACACTTTCTGGGAGACACCCCAGTCTGTCCAACTTCCTGCCAACTCAGCTTTGACCAGAAAAATTCTCATCAAGAAATCCAATGACTTTTAATTGATTTCTTTCTCCTGAGGGAATGGAGTGTAACCCCTTCATGGATGTATTGGTGTCTGATTCATAAGTAATAAAACCCACTACTATTAACAGCTAAATCACAGGTGCTATGACAAATAACAACTCACATGAGAAGCATCACATTTGGTTAAGCCTTTTCAGAAGTTTTATTGGAGTTTGATTTATATACTAAATAAATCCATTGATTTATTTATTTTTAAGTGTGTAATTTAATGATTCTAAACACATTTCACCACTGTCATTTTTCACTCATTTTCTGGTACTTCATATGATATTGAAATCTACTAAAATACAATAGTGAATTCAGAAGAAAGACCAGTGGTGTGGGTAGCAGCAAAGTTCTTGAGTCTCAAAGACAACAGATACCATGGCTGAATATTCCAACTACAACAACTAGGTAACATTGGTTCTACACTTAGCATGCCGTTTCTAGAAAAAAAAATTAAAGAATTAAGCAATGTTTCCTCTGAACCTGACATGTTACTATCACAAATGAAAGAAGGATCCATGATCACATGAATATGAAAGGGGCATGAAGCAGCACAATTGTTCAAATTATTGGCAGCTAGTCAGCATTAACACAAGAAGGGACCAAAGACAATAAACAGCTTTGAAGACATGTCCAAATGACCGCGTTCATTTACAAGTTTCTTACCCATTCCTTGTATATCCATTGATTGATTAACTCATTGATTAAAGCCCTCATGTTCCAATGACTTTTCAGAGTGCATATTGTACTACCTATGAACATTGTACTGTGGACCAAAGCCTTCATCTAAGACCCATGACTGACATTTCAAAACAATTTAACCACAGAATTCTTTATTTGAAACAAAGTGATAAGATCCATCTATCTCTTCAAGGATATCTCTGTTTTGTTCAAAAAGGAGAAAAATGCAATCCAAGTTCAGGATCTTGATCCCTTATCCATGCATCTTAATCCCATAGGGGCTAGCCAGAATGTAAGGTCAGAAGTCTAAACTTCACCTATACTACAACTAACTCTGAAGATATCTAGCAATCTCCAGTTCCTTTCTGGTACTTACCCACACCAAGTCTGCATTAAGGAATATGGTCTAGTGTGAGATAGTGCCAGCAGTTAATTGCAAAATCCCACTATGAGTTGAGTTGTATATATACTGAGACATCTGTAATATAGACACACATGCATATTCACAAATACTCACAGAAAGAGGCAAGAAGTAGAGGAGCTGAAACTTAGAAATCCTCAAGGAAGAGAATGAAAATCTTGTAAGGCACAGAGGTAAGAGAAAAACTGTGTCTTTCTGCACAAAATCAGGACATTCTGTCTTCCATCACTGAATGGGAAGGCTCACTATCCCTTATCGCTATCTGATAAGGTATAGAGAGTAGATGAAGGATGAATAGTAAGTTTTCATCAAAGGTATTGACTTTGAAGGTTATAGATTGTTCATGCTCTACTGGAAGCCAGATGTCTAAGAGTTTATGGGAAACACAAATGATTTGAATGGGTTGTAACAAAGGGGAGAAGACGAGATATGAAGTTGGCAGGAGGAGTTAGGTGGGAGTGGGACAGGTTTTGTTCTGGGAGGAGTTACTAAAATAATTGGAAAGTAAATTCCATCAAAATATTTGTATGCAATTCTCAAGGTATTAAGGAAAGTAGTTCTTAATATACCATGTACTGAACACACACAGACCACTTATATTGCCATCTTCTAAATAACAAATTCTTATAGAGCAGTTTCATTACATTGAGGGCAAAAGTCATCCAGAGGTTATTTAAAATAAAGAAGAATCTAGGGAGATGGCCCAGTGGTAAAGCCAAGAGTTTGGTCAAACATTCACCTAAACACCAGTGCTTAGGAATTGGAGTGGCAGAGACAGAAGAATGACTGTGGCTTCCTGAATGTCAGCCTCACTCCTAGCTCAGCAAGAAACCCTGTCATAAGGGGAAAATTAGGGAGTGAAGTAGCAGAAAACAGTATACCCTTCCCTATCCTCTGGACTTACCTGTATAATTCTGTATGCATACACACATCAATATGATAACTGTATAAAAGAGGTTACTTTGCATAAATTATAGGCAAAAGCAATGTTGTTTTAACCTAGAGACCTGAAGACTTTTATATATTAATGGTCCTGGAGAAACTCTCCATATATAGAGGATTGATATATCTTCTTCCTGTGCAAAGGAAACCTAAGTTAAGTGTGTGTGTCAGTGACTTTAAACACCTTTCTTCCTCTAGATTCCTATTTATACCACAGAATGGTCTGTAAATAATGAAAAGATGAAAATAAGACTTTTTCAGGGTGTTGCCTTCTTTTAAAATCATATTTATATTTTACTAAATCGATGGAAAATCTTCAGCTCCAAGGAACAATGGATTCAATATTGTTGACTTCTGTATTATCCCATTATGAATAGGAATTAATTATACATCAACATTTCCCACGATTTGAACTAAATCAGGAATAAGGGATATGTTTCCATAAAAATAAGTAATGCCAATATCGTTAATCAAGTAGAAATGTGTGTGTGTGTGTGTGTGTGTGTGTGTGTGTGTGTGGTGGGGTTAGGATGCCTTTGGATTATTTGAGAATGATTGCTGATCAGAAATATGTTATGCAAATAACCCTAACCTGAGAGAAATGAAAAGTAATGATATAAACTATACTACCAAGTGTCATGGCCACTTATTAGTTGATATCATTTTCTTTTTCATTCCTTTATTCGTTTGAATAATTGTGTGCCACAGATGATCACACGTTCAAATGTGTTAGTTTTCCGGGTGATGGGCTGTCTAGAATGAATTAGGAGTTGTTTTATTATTAAAGGAGATTTGTCACAGAGCCTTGAAATATCAAAAACCCATCAGACTCTCTCTATCTCTCTCTCTTTCTCTCTTTCTCTCTCTCTCTCTCTCTCTCTCTCTCTCTCTCTCTCTCTCTCTCTCTCTCTCTCTCTCTCTCTCTCTCTCTCTCCCTCTTTCATTACTCTCTGCCATCTCCATCATAAGTTGTTCGCTCTCAACTACTGCTCTACATGTTTTGCCTCTGTGTTGCCATGGTGTCTACCATGATATCCTGGACTTGCCCTCTGGAACTCTAAGACCACAATTAAATGTTTCCTCTTATAAGTTTGTTTGGTCATGATGTCTCTCACAGCATAGAACAGTAACCAAGACATACATACTCCTGTTTATTTTTTGAAACATTCTTTATTTCTTTCATTAAAGTTACCTTTTGTCCATTGAACAGTTTTAAGAATAATGTTAATGGGCCCAAATAAATAGTGCCAATAGGTGTGGCACTCTCAGGAAGTGTGAAATAGTTTCATGAGGTGTGACATTGGTGGAGTATCTTGGTGTGTCTTTGTTGAGTTGGTGTGATCTTGTTGGGAGAAATGTAACAATGTGGTGGTAGGCTTGGAGGTCTGCTGTCCTTAAGCAATCCCCAGTTTGACACAGTCTCCATCTGCTTCCTGTATATCAAGACCTAAAACTCATCTCCTTCTCCAGCACTTTGTCTGTCTGAAGGCTACCATGTTTCCAGCCATGACAATAATGGAGTAAACCTCTGAAAAGAAGTTACAAAGTGTTCAAGATTTACTATGATCCTGGTGACACTTCATGGCAATAAAACCCATACTAATACTCACATAAACACTCAAAAACACATTTGGTGTTTTGTGGGAACAGACTTTTCAGGCCCTCTGCCTACTGCCTGGAAGCTATTCATTTCCAAGCAGCTATCAGATGAAGTTATAGAACTCTCAGCTCCAAATGAACCATGCCTGCCTGGATCCTGACATATTCTTACCTTGATGATAATGGACTGAACTTCTGAACCTGTAAGCCAGCCCCAATTAAATGGTTTTCTAATAAAACATGCATTGATAAGTGTGTCTGTTTACAGCAATATAATCCTAACACACACATGTACATATACACCTAGATATACTGAGTCACAGACACACACACACATGGAAACATTCACACACACACACACACACACACACACACACACACACACATTCATTTACAGGGACTTTAGATTCAGCCAGTACCCATGCAATTTAATTGGGGTGTTGAATACATGTGTTTGTGGAACATGACTATTGCTCTTTCTTTTAGGAGTTATGTGGACAAAATCTGCACACTCACTTCATTCCTCTTCAACATCAGAAATCTCAATTTAAAGAAAGTGAGATAATGAGAAGTAGTTTTAGATACCTCTCTTTTTTTTCCTGTGAGTAGCTTCCACTTCAAATCACCAAAGAAAAATAAACATAACAGGAAAGAAATTCATATTCAAATGCTCTTGACAAGCTCATAATACATTCTCCATAATGAATATAAACTTTTATTTAGAATTCCCAAGGAAATGAGACTTTTGAAAAATCCTTACTTTCAGATAGGCTTTGGTATTTCATTTCCCTGCAAAAGAACACAAATGTAAAAAGACAAAATGTAGATTGCTTTGTGCACAAGTTGAATCAGAAACATTTGATAATGTGCATACAGAGACTCACCACATTTTTACAAACATATATATATATATATATATATATATATATATTATATATATTGGGAGGGTGAAAGGAGACATCTGGAGAACAATAAGACCCTCATTAGCATTAAACATTCCTGAAGTCAAGTAATAACATCTAACAACATCAATAACAACAACAACAAAAACAACAACAAGAATAGATGTTCATTAGGAAGAATTTTTTAAAATAACCTTCCATTAGCCACATAAAGAGGGGGCATGATCCATCTGCAACACTTTATAGATACTTATTACAATTACCACTAAAATTTTTAAAATAATACGGATTTTTAAAAATGAAATTGAAGTAAAATAGATTTTTCAGCTGTTAAAAGGGGGAAAATGTGTTCTAGAACGAAATAAAGAGTGTAAGATTTTTTAATAAAGAACATCCTTATAACTCATGTGTCAGTAAGTATCAGGATTATAATGCAGTTGATTTTCTCATTGTAGAATAATTTTAATGTGTTTGAATATTTCCAGTTGTAAGAATGGATCTCAGAATTTTCACAGGACAAGAAGAAGACACCAAGTAGTTCCTCACTTTTGTTTCAAAATTCTTAATTCCTTTTTTGCAGAGTCCCAGACATTCCAGGGAAGGGTTTGAAACATCCAACAACTTCTGAGACCATAACCTCAGAGAGAAGCTACCTTTCTCAGTAAATGGAACTAGGAAAGCTGAAAAGATCCATCAAATCGCATTAGAACAAAAATGGCAGCTGGTTCACAGAACAAGGTATCATTTAGCAACTCAGCCAAGAAATAAGAGGATTTGAAATGATAATAACACAGAGTAATAAAAACCACTATGCAGTTGTAATTTAATCGTATATATATACTTTGGACAGAGAAAGCAATCAAATCTTGAGATCTCTCTGCTCAGCCCAATGAAACTCTGGGTCATGCTGCAGATGTTCCAAGTTCATGGCTCATCACAGATACTGGAAGTCTCTGGGAAACTAGATCTACATCACGTAAGTGCTGTGAGTCCAAAGACATGATTTCAGAAATTGTTCAAGTCCTCATCTTGCTTGAAAAAAAAATCACATAGCACCAGAAGTAATAAGAAGTTCATGGTATCAATGTCAACAGGTAAGCACTACTAACAAATATCTGTTAAGCATTGGATTGTTACCAACTCAAATGAGGAGATGATTTTTAAATTTAAATGCAGTTACATTTTAATAATTTGTAGTAATGTTAAGTGTCCAGTGTGAAACTGTGGGTGTAGGGCAAGTTGGTGAAGTGAGAGAGAACATGGACGGCAGAAGGTTCTGTGCTCTGTGAAGGCTGACATGGGAGGAGTGAAGGATAATTACCATGCATACCTGATTGTGCATCTGGCTGTGTAAATCCACTGAAACTACACGGATGGGGGTGAACGAGGGGAAGACAATGGTACCAGATTCTTTGTCTCTGGCATCCCATATTGGGCCTAAAAAACATAGACAGTCTAATGTTTTAGAGCTTTATTTTAGACAGCAAGGAGAAAAAAAAGAGTAAAAAGATTGTTAGACTTGCCATGGCCAAAAGGAGAGATGGGGAAAGACATAGAAGGAAAGACAGAAAGCAAGTTAGAGAGTAAGAAAGTTGAACGCTTAGAGAAAGAGGTAAAAGTTTACAGAGAGTACGGATTGTAAAAGTTAGAGAGAGAGAGAGAGAGAGAGAGAGAGAGAGAGAGAGAGAGAGGGAGAGAGAGAGAGAGAGAGAGAGAGAATGAGAGACTGATGTAGGGCCAAGTAGCCTCTCATATATTGGGCTCGTTATCTTGCTGTTGCTAGGTAACTAGAAGTTATCTAACCTGAAGATCAGAACCTTTGGTCATTTTGTATGTGACTGCTAGCCATTAGCCACTGCAGGGCGGGAGTGCTTGTGGGTATGGTAAATTCACCAGGAGCCAGGGTTCCAGAAATACGGAGGAAATGCCTTCCTTCCCATGTAGGTGAAAATTACGACCCATTAGGTTTCATCAGGTTTAAGGACTTCAGCATGACTGGAGACCAGGCATTTGGTACATAGCACAATGCCCCAAGCTCAATGATCAAATTTAACTCTAGCCTCCAGATTTTGTGGTTTCTCAGGCAGAACACCATCAGAGAGGATGTGAGTTTGAAACTCTGGAGACTCCCACCAGAAGAAATCAAGGCATGGAGGTGGGGTGGGGTAAAATGATCTTAGAAGAAATCTGTAAAACAGTGAAAGGACAATTGAAAAGACATATGGAAAAGACCAGTAACAGGGGATGCCTCAGGAGACCATCCTTGTCTTCATAGCTTGGCAAGACAAAATTCAAATTACCAGTAGTACTGGAGGAGAGTCTGTGAATGCATCAGGGAGGGTAGGGTAAGGGTAGGAGGGAGTGAGGGAGGGTGAGATAGAGAAAAAAGTAGAAGGAGAAAAAGAAAGAGAAGGAGAAGAATATGGAGAGGAAGAGGAGAAGAAGGAAGGGAAGAGGAATGGGTGGAGCAGAAGGACAAGGAGAAGGAGAAGGAAGAAGAACAAGAGAAGTGGAAGAGGAAGAGCAAAAGGAAGGAGGAGGACTTGGAGAAGTAGAAAAGGAGAAGGTTAAATAAGGAGGAGAGAAGGAGAGAAGAAGAATGAGAGAAGGAAAAGTCAAAGGCATAGAAGAAGAAGAAGAAGAAGAAGAAGAAGAAGAAGAAGAAGAAGAAGAAGAAGAAGAAGAAGAAGAAGAAAGAAAGAAAGAAAGAAACAGGAGTAGGAGGAGAAGGCGAAGGAGAAAAGAATAAGGAGGAGAAGGATAAGGCAAAGAAGGAAAAACAATAGAAGAAGAAGGTAAGCAAGGAGAAGAAATGAGTTTAGATGTGAGGCATAGATAGACAGACAGAGACAGAAAGACAGAGAAACTTAGACATACAGAGTGAGACATGCACATAAACATTCACACAGAGACACACAAGTAGGCACAGAGACAGAGAAAAATATACATAGAAAGAGAGATATGCACAGAGACATTCACAGAGTTACACACATTCACACAACTTAAGAAGTATTTAGAAAAATATATCTATGAAATCACGAGGATATTAAGTACTAAATTATGTGAGCAATGAGGAGGAATGAGATCCAAACAAATTTTGCAAGTCCTCCAACATTCTCCATGCTTCCACACAGCTTTAGCTGTGGAAGTATCAGTTATAGGGCTGTAACTTTTGTTTTCTTCATTTATAATTTACTGTGAATCTCCTTTCTCCACCATTCAATATGGTCCGTAGTTTCCATGTGGAAGGACTTTCCAATGCATGGCATCTAGTGAGAAAGAGAAAACAATTTTAAAGAAGAGTCTCTATGCTAGAGCCAACTGTACAAACAATTTGTAGTTATTCTCCAAATGCAGGGCTCAAAGAACACAGAGGCTCCTCTAGCTGCTACACAGATCTTAAGTATGGCCCCACAGCATCACTGGGAACCTATTGACAATTCTCACTCAGGTCATAAAACTATGGAGCATTCCAATTTCTTGAGTTCCAGAAAAAAAGCCATTTGGAAGCTTATCTCACTAAAATTGAAGATTACACTGAAATTTATGAAAAGTGAGAATAATTTTTAATGTGAAAAATCATTCCACACACACACATTAAAAAAATACATGAAGGCAAAATTGACAGCAATATATTTGACACAACACCCACCCACACACACCTACACACACCCACACACAGAGAGAGAGAGAGAGAGAGAAAGAGAGAGAGAGAGAAAGAGAGAGAGAGAGGGAGGGAGGGAGGGAGGGAGGGAGGGAGGGAGGGACGGGGAAGAGGAAGAGGTGGAGAGACAGATGTACACTTACAATACTTATTTTTAAGTCAAGTTGTCAAAACTCCTGACACAATCAATGTTCAGGAAGAGATGTATATGGCAAACACTCACGAGGAACAGACTGTCATGATAAAGAGAACATAGGAGGAAACAACAAGTTCATCTGTGGCATTGAGAGCCTGAATGGGCCCTTCTCACATTTGGTTGGATTTAGAATCCAAGATTTAGTTCAAAACCACCCAGCTCGCTCCTTCTTGCCCCACGGATCTACTTCTCCTAGGGCACAGTCACAAAGGTTCCACAACATTTCTAGACAGTTTTCCCAGTTTTAGACAACTGGGACTGTGGGAGAAATAACCCCCCCAATCTTAATTAAACTAAGCCACACAACTGCAAAATATATTTGAAAGCAGTTTAAATTCAATTTTGGAAAGAGAACAGAGAGCTCTACTTTGAAATGGACTGAAATAGTCTTTAGGTTCCATTGTGCACCCTAAATGAAATATATTGTAAAAGATTCCGTTTTCTATGTAGCAAGTGAGGGCTGAAAACAACACACTAATGGAGATAAAATGCAAAAAAAAAAAAAAAAACTGGGAAATATAGTAACAATTCAAACTGACTGTGTGAAAAACGATGTATTTATACACGTTAACTGTCCTATTGACCACAGTGTCATTCATCATTGTATTAGGGGATACAATCTAGTGATTAATCATCAGGGTTTGACAGTAAAATCCTTAGGCTCAATACACCAGACATTAGCTGAAAAATGATTTACAAGAATGTATTGCCCTTTGGTGTCTTCTCTGTGAATCTGTTGTATGGATGCCCTGTCGTTGGTTGTTTTAGTTGTTGGTGTTGTTTTAAAATAGATATATTGAATGCAAAAGCAAGTGGCAGGAGCCCAAAAGGTCCTCTCTCTATCTCCTTCCCAAAACTTTCTAATTTTCCCAATCCCCTCATTCATTCAAAAATTCAGAAGTTCAAAAAATACAGAAACTCATTCATCATCTTTACTTTGTGCTTGCATGCTGGTTGCAATTATCTTGTAAGCATTAAAAATTAGGCTAACATACTGCCTATGTTCAACAGGGTTTCATTGATGTGAAGAGACATCATGACACAGGAAACTCTTATAGGGAAAACTTAATTGAGGTTGTCTTACAGATTCAGAGGGTCAGTACATTATTATCTTGGTAGGAAGCATGGCAGCATCCAGGAAGAGGAGGTGCTGGGGAAGGAAGTAATTGGTCTATATCTTAGTCTGAAGGCAACAATGTGGAAGCTTGTGGCCACAGTTAGCAAGGAAGAGGATCAATTTTTGTCACTGGGCAGAGATTGTGCACTACATAAAAGCAAGCCTACACAATGATACACTTCCTCAAACAAGCCAACACCTTGTAATAGTGCCACATCCCATGGGCAAAAGATATTCTAATCAACACACTGCATCATAGGAAAATGGCAGAGAGAAATAAAGACACTGCATGATTGCATTCCTCTGGTCACAAGTGCTACATACCTACACGCTTATATGCACACACAAACACACACACACACACACACACACACACACACACACACACACACACAAATGCCTATTGGATGTGCATAATAATAATGTGCAGTCTAGGGTCCTGGGCAATTTGATTGGACCAGGCGCTGTGTTCCACCCACCAGAGGTCTTAGGATCCCGTGGAGGATCCTGTGTGGGTCCTTGTGGGTGTCCACAGAATCCCCCGGTCCAGGGACCATGGTGCTCCCTTGATCTACTTCTGTTGTCCAATTGCTCTGGCTAGGATTTCAAGTGATATATTGAATAGATAGGAAGAAAGTGGCAGCCTTGTCTAGTCCCTGATTTTAGTGGGATTGGGTTTAGTTTCTCTCCATTTAGTTTGATGTTGACTACTGTTTTGCTATATACTGCTTTTATTATGTTCAAGTATGGGCCTTGAATTCCTGATCTTTCCATGACTTTTATCATGAATGGGTGTTGGATTTCGTTAAATGATTTCTCAGCATGTAAGGAGATGATCATGTGGTTTTTGTTTTTCAGTTTGCTTATATAGTGGATTAAGTTGATGTGTTTCCTTATATTAATCCATCCCTGCATCCCTGGGATGAAGCCTACTTGATCATTATTGATGATCTTTGTGATATGTTCTGAGATTCAGTTTGCATGGACTTTATTGAATATTTTTTGCATCAATATTCATAAGGGAAATTGGTCTGAAGTCTTCTATTTTGTTGGGACTTTATATGGTTTAGTTATCAGAGTAATTGTGGTATCTATAGAATGAATTGAATAGGGTACGTTCTGTTTCTATTTTGTGAAATAGTTTGAGAACAGTTGGAATTAGTTCTTTTTTGAAGGTCTGATAGAACTCTGCACTAAACCCGTGTGGGTGGTCCTGGGCATTATTTGGTTAGGAGACTATTAGTGACTGCTTCTATTTCTTTAGGGGATATGGGGCTGTTTAGATCTTTATTCTTATCTGGATTTAACTTTGGTACCTGATTTCTGTCTACAAAATTGTCCATTTTGTCCAAGGTTTCCAGTTTTTTTAGTATAGCCTTTTGTAGTAGGATGTGATGATGCCTAGGATTTCCTCAGGTTCTGGTCTTATGTCTCCCTTTTCATTTATGATTTTGTTAATTAGGATACTATCCCTGTGCCCTCAAGTTCATCTTGCTAAGGGTGTATCTATCTTGATACTACTTTCAAAGAACAGGCTCCTGGTTTGGTTGATACTTTGAATAGTTCTTTTTGTGCCCACTTGGTTGATTCCAGCACTGAGTTTGATTATTTTCTGCTATCTACTCCCCCTTGTAAATTTGCCTCCTTTTGTTCTAGAGCTTTTAGGTGTGCTGTCAAGCTCTTAGTGTGTGCTCTCTCTTGTTTCTTTTTGGTGGCACTCAGAGCTGTTGGTTTTCTTTGTGGGACTACATTCATTGTGTCCCATAAGTTTGGGTATATTGTCCCTTCATTTTCATTAAACTCTAAAAAGTGTTTAATTTCTTCTTTATTTCTTCCTTGACCAAGTTATCATTGAGTAGAGTGTTGTTCAGCTTTCACATGAATGTTGGCTTTCTATTATTTATGTTGTTATTGAAGATCAGCCTTCCTCCATGGTGATGTGATAGAGTGTATGGGATACTTTCAATATTTTTGTTGAGTCCTGTTTTGTGACTGATTATATGGTCTATTGTGGAGACGGTACCATGAGGTGCTGAGAAGAAGTTATATGCTTTTGTTTTAGGGTAAAATGTTCTGTAGATATCTATTAAATTCATTTGTTTCATAAATTCTTTTATCTTCAATGTGTCTCTGTTTAGTTTCTATTTCCCCGATCTTTCTATAGATAAGAGTGGGTTGTGAAGTCTCCCTCTATTATGGTGTGCAGTGCAATGAATGATTTGAGGTTTACTAAAGTTTCTTTAATGAATGTGGATGCCATTGCATTTGGAGCATAGATATTCAGAATTGAGGGTTCATCTTGGAAGATTTTGCCTTTCATGATCATTAACTGTCCCTTCTTGTCTTTTTTGATAACTTTGGGTTGGAAATTGATTTTATTCTATATTAGAATGGCTACTCCAGCTTATTTCTTCAGACCATTTGCTAGGAAAATTGTTTTCCAGCCTTTTACTCTGAGGTAGTGTCTGGTTTTGTCCCTGAGGTGGGTTTCTTTTTTTTTTTTTTTTTTTTTTTTTTTCTTTTTTTTTTCCATTTTTTATTAGGTATTTAACTCATTTACATTTCCAAGGCTATACCAAAAGTCCCCCATATCCACCCACCCCCACTCACTTGCCCACCCACTCCCCCTTTTTGGCCCTGGTGTTCCCCTGTACTGGGGCATATAAAGTTTGCAAGTCCAATGGGCCTCTCTTTCCAGTGATGGCCGACTAGGCCATCTTTTGATATATATGCAGCTAGAGTCAAGAGCTCCGGTGTACTGGTTAGTTCATAATGTTGTTCCACCTATAGGGTTGCAGATCCCTTTAGCTCCTTGGCTACTTTCTCTAGCTCCTCCATTGGGATCCCTATGATCCATCCATTAGCTGACTGTGAGCATCCACTTCTGTGTTTGCTAGGCCCCGGCATAGTCTCACAAGAGACAGCTACATCTGGGTCCTTTCAATAAAAACTTGCTAGTGTATGCAATGGTGTCAGCGTTTGGATGCTGATTATGGGGTGGATCCCTGGATATGGCAGTCTCTACATGGTCCATCCTTTCATCTCAGCTCCAAACTTTGTCTCTGTAACTCCTTCCATGGGTGTTTTGTTCCCAAAACTAAGGAGGGGCATAGTGTCCACACTTCAGTCTTCATTCTTCTTGAGTTTCATGTGTTTAGCAAATTATATCTTATATCTTGGGTATCCTAGGTTTGGGGCTAATATCCACTTATCAGTGAATACATATTGTGTGAGTTTCTTTGTGAATGTGTTACCTCACTCAGGATGATGCCCTCCAGGTCCATCCATTTGGCTAGGAATTTCATAAATTCATTCTTTTTAATAGCTGAGTAGTACTCCATTGTGTAGATGTACCACATTTTCTGTATCCATTCCTCTGTTGAGGGGCATCTAGGTTCTTTCCATCTTCTGGCTATTATAAATAAGGCTGCTATGAACATAGTGGAGCATGTGTCCTTCTTACCAGTTGGGGCATCTTCTGGATCTATGCCCAGGAGAGGTATTGCTGGGTCCTCCGGTAGTACTATGTCCAGTTTTCTAAGGAACCGCCAGACTGATTTCCAGAGTGGTTGTACAAGCCTGCACTCCCACCAACAATGGAGGAGTGTTCCTCTTTCTCCACATCCACGCCAGCATCTGCTGTCACCTGAATTTTTGATCTTAGCCATTCTGACTGGTGTGAGGTGGAATCTCAGGGTTGTTTTGATTTGCATTTCCCTGATGATTAAGGATGTTGAACATTTTTTCAAGTGCTTCTCTGCCATTCGGTATTCCTCAGGTGAGAATTCTTTGTTCAGTTCTGAGCCCCATTTTTAATGGGGTTATTTGGTTTTCTGAAGTCCACCTTCTTGAGTTCTTTATATATGTTGGATATTAGTCCCCTATCTGATTTAGGATAGGTAAAGATCCTTTCCCAATCTGTTGGTGGTCTTTTTGTCTTATTGACGGTGTCTTTTGCCTTGCAGAAACTTTGGAGTTTCATTAGGTCCCATTTGTCAATTCTCGATCTTACAGCACAAGCCATTGCTGTTCTGTTCAGGAATTTTCCCCCTGTGCCCATATCTTCAAGGCTTTTCCCCACTTTCTCCTCTATAAGTTTCAGTGTCTCTGGTTTTATGTGAAGTTCCTTGATCCACTTAGATTTGACCTTAGTACAAGGAGATAATTATGGATTGATTCGCATTCTTCTACACGATAACAACCAGTTGTGCCAGCACCAATTGTTGAAAATGCTGTCTTTCTTCCACTGGATGGTTTTAGCTCTCTTGTCGAAGATCAAGTGACCATAGGTGTGTGGGTTCATTTCTGGGTCTTCAATTCTATTCCATTGGTCTACTTGTCTGTCTCTATACCAGTACCATGCAGTTTTTATCACAATTGCTCTGTAGTAAAGCTTTAGGTCTGGCATGGTGATTCTGCCAGAAGTTCTTTTATCCTTGAGAAGACTTTTTGCTATCCTAGGTTTTTTGTTATTCCAGACAAATTTGCAAATTGCTCCTTCCAATTCGTTGAAGAATTGAGTTGGAATTTTGATGGGGATTGCATTGAATCTGTAGATTGCTTTTGGCAAGATAGCCATTTTTACAATGTTGATCCTGCCAATCCATGAGCATGGGAGATCTTTCCATCTTCTGAGATCTTCCTTAATTTCTTTCTTCAGAGATTTGAAGTTTTTATCATACAGATCTTTCACTTCCTTAGTTAGAGTCACGCCAAGATATTTTATATTATTTGTGACTATTGAGAAGGGTGTTGTTTCCCTAATTTCTTTCTCAGCCTGTTTATTCTTTGTATAGAGAAAGGCCATTGACTTGTTTGAGTTTATTTTATATCCAGCTACTTCACCGAAGCTGTTTATCAGGTTTAGGTGTTCTTTGGTAGAATTTTTAGGGTCACTTATATATACTATCATATCATCTGCAAAAAGTGATATTTTGACTTCCTCTTTTCCAATTTGTATCCCCTTGATCTCCTTTTGTTGTCGAATTGCTCTGGCTAATACTTCAAGTACTATGTTGAAAAGGTAGGGAGAAAGTGGGCAGCCTTGTCTAGTCCCTGATTTTAGTGGGATTGCTTCCAGCTTCTCTCCATTTACTTTGATGTTGGCTACTGGTTTGCTGTAGATTGCTTTTATCATGTTTAGGTATGGGCCTTGAATTCCTGATCTTTCCAGAACTTTTATCATGAATGGGTGTTGGATCTTGTCAAATGCTTTTTCTGCATCTAACGAGATGATCATGTGGTTTTTGTCTTTGAGTTTGTTTATGTAATGTATTACATTGATGGATTTTCGTATATTAAACCATCCCTGCATCCCTGGAATAAAACCTACTTGGTCAGGATGGATGATTGCTTTAATGTGTTCTTGGATTCGGTTAGCGAGAATTTTATTGAGGATTTTTGCATCGATATTCATAAGAGAAATTGGTCTGAAGTTCTCTATCTTTGTTGGACCTTTCTGTGGTTTAGGTATCAGAGTAATAGTGGCTTCATAAAATGAGTTGGGTAGAGTACCTTCTACTTCTATTTTGTGAAATAGTTTGTGCAGAATTGGAATTAGATCTTCTTTGAAGGTCTGATAGAACTCTGCACTAAACCCATCTGGTCCTGGGCTTTTTTTGGTTGGGAGACTATTAATAACTGCTTCTATTTCTTTAGGTGATATGGGACTGTTTAGATGGTCAACTTGATCCTGATTCAACTTTGGTACCTGGTATCTGTCCAGAAATTTGTCCATTTCGTCCAGGTTTTCCAGTTTTGTTGAGTATAGCCTTTTGTAGAAGGATCTGATGGTGTTTTGGATTTCTTCAGGATCTGTTGTTATGTCTCCCTTTTCAGTTCTGATTTTGTTAATTAGGATTTTGTCCCTGTGCCCTTTAGTAAGTCTAGCTAAGGGTTTATCTATCTTGTTGATTTTCTCAAAGAACCAACTCCTCGTTTGGTTAATTCTTTGAATAGTTCTTCTTGTTTCCACTTGGTTGATTTCACCCCTGAGTTTGATTATTTCCTCCCGTCTACTCCTCTTGGGTGAATTTGCTTCCTTTTTTTCTAGAGCTTTTAGATGTGTTGTCAAGCTGCTAGTATGTGCTCTCTCCCGTTTCTTCTTGGAGGCACTCAGAGCTATGAGTTTCCCTCTTAGAAATGCTTTCATTGTGTCCCATAGGTTTGGGTACGTTGTGGCTTCATTTTCATTAAACTCTAAAAAGTCTTTAATTTCTTTCTTTATTCCTTCCTTGACCAAGGTATCATTGAGAAGAGTGTTATTCAGTTTCCACGTGAATGTTGGCTTTCCATTATTTATATTGTTATTGAAGATCAGTCTTAGGCCATGGTGGTCTGATAGGATACATGGGACAATTTCAATATTTTTGTATCTATTGAGGCCTGTTTTGTGACCAATTATATGGTCAATTTTTGAGAAGGTCCCGTGAGGTGCTGAGAAGAAGTTATATCCTTTTGTTTTAGGATAAAATGTTCTGTAGATATCTGTCAGGTCCATTTGTTTCATAACTTCTGTTAGTTTCACTGTGTCCCTGTTTAGTTTCTGTTTCCACAATCTGTCCTTTGAAGAAAGTGGTGTGTTGAAGTCTCCCACTATTATTGTGTGAGGTGCAATGTATGCTTTGAGCTTTACTAAAGTGTCTCTAATGAATGTGGCTGCCCTTGCATTTGGTCCGTAGATATTCAGAATTGAGAGTTCCTCTTGGAGGATTTTACCTTTGATGAGTATGAAGTGTCCCTCCTTGTCTTTTTTAATAACTTTGGGTTGGAAGTCGATTTTATCCGATATTAAAATGGCTACTCCAGCTTGTTTCTTCAGTCCATTTGCTTGGAAAATTGTTTTCCAGCCTTTCACTCTGAGGTAGTGTCTGTCTTTTTCCCTGAGATGGGTTTCCTGTAAGCAGCAGAATGTTGGGTCCTGTTTGTGTAGCCAGTCTGTTAGTCTATGTCTTTTTATTGGGGAATTGAGTCCATTGATATTAAGAGATATTAAGGAAAAGTAATTGTTTCTCCCTTTTATTTTTGTTGTTAGAGTTGGCATTCTGTTCTTGTGGCTGTCTTCTTTTTGGTTTGTTGAATGATTACTTTCTTGGTTGTTCTAGGGCGTGATTTCCGTCCTTGTATTGCTTCTTTTCTGTTATTATCCTTTGAAGGGCTGGATTCGTGGAAAGATATTGTGTGAATTTGGTTTTGTCGTGGAATACTTTGGTTTCTCCATCTATGGTAATTGAGAGTTTGGCCGGGTATAGTAGCCTGGGCTGGCATTTGTGTTCTCTTAGTGTCTGTATAACATCTGTCCAGGCTCTTCTGGCTTTCATAGTCTCTGGTGAAAAGTCTGGTGTAATTCTGATAGGCCTTCCTTTATATGTTACTTGACCTTTCTCCCTTACTGCTTTTAATATTCTATCTTTATTTAGTGCATTTGTTGTTCTGATTATTATGTGTCGGGAGGAATTTCTTTTCTGGTCCAGTCTATTTGGAGTTCTGTAGGCTTCTTGTATGATCATGGGCATCTCTTTTTTTATGTTTGGGAAGTTTTCTTCTATTATTTTGTTGAAGATATTAGCTGGCCCTTTACGTTGAAAATCTTCATTCTCATCAATTCCTATTATCCGTAGGTTTGGTCTTCTCATTGTGTCCTGGATTACCTGGATGTTTTGAGTTAGGATCCTTTTGCATTTTGTATTTTCTTTGACTGTTGTGTCGATGTTCTCTAAGGAATCTTCTGCACCTGAGATTCTCTCTTCCATTTCTTGTATTCTGTTGCTGATGCTCGCCTCTATGGTTCCAGATCTCTTTCCTAGGGTTTCTATCTCCAGCGTTGCCTCGCTTTGGGTTTTCTTTATTGTGTCTACTTCCCCTTTTAGTTCTAGTATGGTTTTGTTCATTTCCATCACCTGTTTGGATGTGTTTTCCTGTTTTTCTTTAATGATTTCTACCTGTTTGGCTGTGTTTTCCTGCTTTTCTTTAAGGGCCTGTAACTCTTTAGCAGTGCTCTCCTGTAATTCTTTAAGTGACTTATGAAAGTCCTTCTTGATGTCCTCTATCATCATCATGAGAAATGTTTTTAAATCTGGGTCTATATTTTCGGTTGTGTTGGGGTGCCCAGGACTAGGTGGGGTGGGAGTGCTGCGTTCTGATGATGGTGAGTGGTCTTGATTTCTGTTAGTAGGATTCTTACGTTTGCCTTTCGCCATCTGGTAATCTCTGAAGCTAGCTGTTTTAGTTGTCACTGTTAAGAGCTTGTTCTTCAGGTGACTCTGTTAGCCTCTATGAGCAGACCTGGAGGGTAGCACTCTCCTTAGTTTCAGTGGGCAGAGTATTCTCTGCAGGCAAGCTCTCTTCTTGCAAGGCAGGTACCCAGATATCTGGTGTTCGAACCAGACTCCTGGCAGAAGTTGTGTTCCACTCACTAGAGGTCTTAGGATCACGTGTGGAATCCTGTGTGGGCCCTTGCGGGTGTCAGGCGACTCAGCTGGCAAGGTAGCCCGGGGCTCGAGTGGAGTGGAAGGGGTTTGTGCCTCAGATCAAGCCCGGGTAGCCTACTTCCCTACGTACCGCAGTCTCAAGTTCCACGCGATTGGATTGGAGCAGGCGCTGTGTTCCACTCACCAGAGGTCTTAGGGTCCCGTGGGGAGTCCCGTGTGGGCCCTTGTGGGTGTTGGGCAAGACTCTGCTGGCAAGGTATCCCGGGGCTCGAGTCTCGAGTCGAGGGGAAGGGCGAGGTGGGTTTCTTTTATGCAGCAAAATGTTGTGTATTGTTTATATAGCCAGTCTGTTAGTCTATTTGTTTTTATTGGTGAATTGATTCCAGATTAAGGCAACTTCAGACCAACTTCTTTTATGCATATCAATGCAAAATACTCAATAAAATTCTCCCCAAACTAAAAGGGCTATTAGGTCATTTTCTGATAGTCAAAACTGCAATGAGAACTGCCAGTTTTCCTAGTGTCACTGGCTAATTGCTATTAGATAGTAACTAGGCTTTCTCCTATTCAGAGCACATTCCAAGAGGTTGTATAACAATTAACCAAAGGTCATCAGAAGGGAACTAATGATTTATTATAGGTTCTAGGGTAAAAGATAAAATATTGATTGGGTTTACCTATACAAAACTTCACTAATATCATAGTTATGTTTTGATAACTTCAGTGAACCTGTTGATCTGAGACAGTTGATGAACTTTGTAACATGAGGTCATGTATTCTGAAATATTTATAAGTGCTGAGGACAAAGAGACAAGGAAAATCGAGAGAGAAATTTTTTTTTTTTTTGCCTTTCTCCACTTAGACTATTTTTTTTTTCCTTTTACTCACTTAGAAGAATTTTTCCCTTTCCGCACTTAGGATCTTTCTGCTTTGCCCTTATATAACTTTCATAAAAATATTTTTATAACTTAGTAATAACTTCTATAATCACTTCTCTAAATTCCTTCTTTTCCAGTGACACCTGGCTTGTTGGCTCAAAGTTAGAGCCCAGCAATTCCTGCTGAGCTAGAAAAAAGGCTGCATTGCTTAATCCTCCTCTGTTAGGCTACAGGTGTTAATCACCTAAGCCAGCCTACCCTCAGAAAAACCAAGTACTTTTTAGAAGTTATCATCAGCATTTCAGTACAATTTGAGAGCTAGAAAGCCCTGAGACATTTCGATTTTAAAGCCATTGCCAGGGTCCTACTCTGTGACTCCACTGCTATCCTGGCTCAGAGCAATCCTGGACCTCAAACTCTAGTATAGAGCAGTAGTGATAAAAAAAAAACCTACATGGTATTGATACAGAGACTGACAGATGGATCAGTGGACTAGAACTGAAGAACCAGAAAGAAAACCACACATTTATAGACACTTGATATTTGGAAAGAAGCTATATATATATATATATATGATGGAAAAAAGAAAGGATTTTCAATAAATGGTGCTGTTCTAATTTGCAGTCTGTATGTTGAAAAATAAAAATAAATCCATACTTATCACCTTGCACAAAGCTCAGTTTCAAGTTGATCAAGATTATCAACATAAAATAAGATCCACTGAATCTAATAGAAGATAAACTCATTGACACAGAGAGGGAAATGTCCTAAAAACTACTCCCATGGCTCATGCTCTAAGATCATCAATTCATAAATGTGACCTCATGAAACTGGAAAGCTTCTGTAAGCAAACCATATAGGCAATGGTACTAATCATCAACCTACAGACTGGAGAAAAAAATCTCAACTAACCTCACATCTGATAAAGGGCTAATATCCAAAATATATAAAGAACTCAAGAAACGAAATAAACCAATCAAATATGGGGTATATATCTAAATAGAGATGTCAAGACAGAAGAGTCTAAAATGGCTAAGGAACACTTAAAGATATGTTTAAAGTCCTTAGTGCTCAGGTTAATTCAAATCAAAACAACCCTGAGATTGTACTTTACACCAATCAAATTGGCTAAGATCAAAACCTCAGATGACAGCACATGTTCGTGAAAATGTGGAGAAAAAGGAACACTCCTCCACTGCTGGTGGGACGGAAGCAGGTACAACTTCTCTGGAATTCAGTGTGGAGATTCCTCAGAACATTGGAAATAGGTCTACCTGAAGACCCAGATGTACCACTCTTGGGCATATACCAAAAAGATGTCCCACCATGCCCCAAGGCACATGTTTTTCTATGTTCATAACAGCCTTGTTTATTATAGCTAGAAGCTGCAAATAACCCAGATGTCCCAAAACAGAAGAATGGATACAGAAAATGTGGCTCATTTACACAATGAAATACTACTCAGCTATTAAGAAACGAAGACATCCTGAGTTTTTCAGGCAAATGGATGTAACTCAGAAATATCATTCTGAGTAAGGCAACTCAGAACCAAAAGGACATGCATGGTATATCCTCATTAATAAGTGGATATTAACCAAAAAAGTGCAGAACACCCTGTATTCATTCCGCAGAACTTAAAAAAGTTATCAAGCCACAACTCCCAAGTGAGGACACCTCAATCCCACTTGGAAGGGAGAAAAAGAAATCACAGAGCGAGTGGGGGTGGTGGGAGGGTCTCAAGTGGTAATGGGGACCAGGAGTACTAGAGAAGAACATGATCAGGTATTGGTTAGAAAAAAAAAAACTGAAGCCCTGAGGTACAGCAGAAAGAATGAAAACAGGCAACCTATGGAAGTATGGCGTTGGGGACCTCCCAGAATGTACCAGAGCCCTGGGAGGTGAGAGACTCTCAGGACTCAAATAGATGAAATGCCCTACAGTGGGGAGTAGGAACTTGTAGATGGGAAGCAGGAACTTGTAGAATCCACATCCAGTAGAAAGATAAGGAAGGCATGAAGTGAGTGATGGGGTTGCCATCCCACGTCAAAAGCTCTGACCCAGAACTATTCCTGTCAAAAAGAACTTCAAGAACAAAAACAGAGAAGAGCCTGATGGAAATGAGGTCCAGTGAATGGATCAAGGTGGGGCCCAGCTTGGGGAAAGGCCCCAAGGCCTTACACTACTACTGAGGCTATGAAGTGCTCACAAAAGGGGGCCTATTATGACTGTACCCGAATGACCCAAAAAGCAACTGGAAGAGTCAGGTGCAGATATTTACACCCAACCAATGGACAGAAGCTGCTGATCCCTCTGGTTCAATGAGGGAAAAGCTGGAAGAAGCTGAGGAGGAGGGCAACCCTGTATGAGGACAAGCAGTCTCATTTAACCTGGATCTCCAAGACCTCTCTGACACTGAGCCACCAATCAGGCAAAATATACAAGCTGACATGATGCCCCAAACACACATACAGCAGAGGACTGCCAGGTCTAGGTTTAGTCAGAGAAGATGCACCAAACCCTCAAGAGACTGGAGGCCACAGACAGTCTCTTGGGTAGTTCTGGTGAGGTGGGGGTTGAAGACAATTTTGTGGAATTGGTGGGCGGTGGTATGGAATGTGGAACAATCAGAGGGGGGACCTAGAGGGGTATAACACCTGGAGTATGAAGAAAAGATTAAATAAATCAAAAAAGATAAATAAATAAATAAATAAATAAATAAATAAATAAATAAATAAATAAATAAATAAATTCTTAATGAACACTGGCTTTTAAAGGTTTCTTTCTTTTGAGTACATTCTCTCTCTCTCTCTCTCTCTCTCTCTCTCTCTCTCTCTCTCTCTCTCTCTCTCTCTCTCTCTTTCTCTCTCCTTTCTCCTCTTCCTTCTCTTCCTATTTCTCACTTGCTGCTTTGCTCCAGAATATTTATCAACAGTCACCTATTATTCTACCTATGTTTAGAAGGGGTGAGTCTCTGCCTCTTTAAGGTATCTAAGGGAGTTTTTTTTTTTCCTACAAAATTAAAATGAGAGTATTGTCCTGGAAATTTCCCAATGCTTGTTTTGTAGTGTGTAGCACTTTCCTGATACTTACAGAGGAGTTCCTATTAATTGAAAATTTTGCGTCTGTGTATCAGAGGGAGAACAATAAATGGAGAAAGAGAGGATAAGGTGGGAGTTCTCATTGTTTTTTATTTGCTGAGAAATAATCTATGCACTAGACACACCAGTGCTTTGGTCATTTCCCAGATAAAACACCTGCTTTTAGCTATCAATGATTACAAACAAATATAGTAAAAATATGTAAGTATATTTTTGTGAGAATATGTTTTCCATTGATTTAATTATCAGAAATAATATTTTTCAGTCCTGTACTTAATTTGTTTAGCCCCTAGATATGAATCCCTGAAATATGTGTACTTGGGCTTTTGAAATATATTGAGATAGCTATCCAGGCTCTATTCTAATTTATCAGAACAATGTATGTCAGTTATAATAAGTATATAATATCCCTAACATAATTACTGAATAATATATAGATAAAGCAAGACATCAAACTTTATCCCTTAGAGATGCCCAGACAAAGATAGCTGATAATAAATAACTCTGAAAAGATAGTTAATAAAATTTATATTTGTCCACTTTGGTGAAGTAAAACCCCTCTGCACAGATATTTCTTTCATGATATAGAATAGAGGTCCTAACTGTCACAGGAACAGATTTATATAGTTTGTCAAAGAATTCTTTACAAGATTACAAAAGAGGTCGAATATAAATGACATAGTCTTTAGTTGAATTGACCTTTTATAAATAGAAATTTGACAAAAAATAATATTTACTCTATGGGTGCTTTCAAAAATAGAATGGTTTGCATGGAACAAGTTAGTATTGGAAGGATTAGAAGTTCGAAGCTATCCTTGGTTACATTCTAAGTTGGGGCCAGCCTAGGCTATATGACATCCTGTCTGAAAATATGAAATTACTGGAACCAGTAGTTTATCTTTATGAATCCTCTACTTTGGATACTGAATCATGAGCAATATCAGAAGTACAAGGTCTATCAGTACCAGAAAGTATAAAAAGAATTTCCCCAAACAAAAATAATTTAAGAGTTATTTTTAGGGGCATGATTATGTTGCCAGGGAATAAAAGCACTTTGAGTTTAGAGTGGTCAGTAATGAGGAGTGAGTATTGCTCTTACACAGGACTCACATTGGTTAGCTCACAGTCACCTTTACCTTGAGGTTCAGGAGGCCTCTGGCAACTGTAGGCATGTGCATTTCCTTACATACATATGTACGTACGAACACATACACACACACACACACACACACACACACACACACACACACACACATTTAAATAATAGGGAAAAGTACTTTGCTTTATCTATCAGTTTAAAGGAAGTTTGAGTTGAATGTACTTAAAAGAGGTGCCTCATAACCAAAGTATGAAATCTGCTAGTCTTCCACAAATTAGGTGACTCAGAGCCACTACTCAAATAAATTACACCCTATAAAATCAAATAACCCCATTTAAAAATGGGGCTCAGAACAGAACAATGATTTCTCACCCGAGGAATACCGAATGGCAGAGAAGCACCTGAAAAAATGTTTAACATCTTAATCATCAGGGAAATGCAAATCAAAACATCCCTGAGCTTCCACCTCACACAAGTCAGAATAGCTAAGATCAAAAATTCAGGTGACAGCAGATGCTGGCGCAGATGTTGAGAAAGAGGAAAACTCCTCCGTTGTTGGTGGGATTGTAAGCTTGTACAACCACTCTGGAAATCAGTCTGGCGGTTCCTTAGAAAATTGGACATAGTACTACCAGAAGATTCAGCAATAACTCTTCTGGGCATATATCCAGAAGATGTCCCAACCGGTAAGAAGGACACATGCTCCACTATGTTCATAGCAGCCTTATTTATAATAGCCAGAAGCTGGAAAGAACCCAGATGCCCCTCAACAGAGGAACGGATACAGGAAATGTGGTACATTTACACAATGGAGTACTACTCAGCTATTAAAAAGCATGAATTTATGAAATTCCTAACCAAATGGATGGACCTTGAGGGCATCATCCTGAGTGAGGTAACCCAAACACAAAGAATCTCTCACAATATGTACTCAGTGATAATTGGATATTAGCCCAGAACCTTAGGATACCCGATACAAGATATAATTTGCTAAAAACATTAAACTCAAGAGAACGAAGACCAAAGTGTGGACACTTTGCCCCTTCTCAGAATAGGAAACAAAACACCCATGGAAGGAGTTACAGAGACAAAGTTTGGAGCTGAGATGAAAGGATGGACCATGTAGAGACTGCCATATCCAGAGAACCATCCCCTGATCAGCTTCCAAATGCTGACGCTATGGCATACACTAGCAAGATTTTGCTGAAAGGACCCAGATATAGCTGTGTCTTGTGAGACTATGTCAGCGCCTAGCAATCACAGAACTGGATGCTCACAGTCAGCTATTGAATGGATCACAGGGCCCCCAATGGAGGAACTAGAGAAAGCATCCCACGAACTAAGGGAACTGCAACCCTATAGGTGTAACAACAATATGAACTAAGCAGTAACACGGAGCTCCTGTCTCAAGCTGCATATGTATCAAAAGATGGTCTAGTAGGCCATCACTGCAAAGAGAGGCCTATTGGACTTGTACACTTTATATGCCCCAGTACAGGGGAACGCCAGGGCTAAAAAGGGGGAGTAGGTGGGTAGGGGAGTGGGGGTGGGTGGGTATGGGGTACTTTGGTATAACATTGGAAATGTAAATGAGCTAAATACCTAATAAAAAATGGAAAAAAATAAATTACACCCTAGACATGTGCAGCCATGAGGTCCACTGGTAAACTGTGGATAGAGATCAATGGTAGAGCTATTGGATTATGTAAGGGGAGGCTTAAATAAAACTGAGAGAGTCACAGTCTCATGTGATATAAGCTGGCTTTTGTTTGTGTGTTGGTATTATATAGTATTATAATCCTTACTTGCTTTCGAGATATATTCCATATAGTTCAGACTGTCCTTTATCTCACTTAATAGCTCAATATGACTATGAACCACTGATCCTCCTGCTTTCATTTTCCAGAACAGCTAGTATTAAAGAGAGGTACCAGCATGCTCTACTTGATACAGTTTTAGAGATAAAACCCAAGGCTTCATGCATGAGAATAAAGTACTCTACCAAATCTACTTCGGCAGCTGCAAGCCTTCCTGTTAATGATAAGTCCAAGACAACATTTCTTACCCTTAACACATCATGCCTATGGCTATAATCATTAATGTCCTCTTCTGTCTAAATCAATATCAACTTCACACAAGACAGAACCATTTGAGAATATTGAATTTCAATTGAGAAAATAACCCCACCAAACTTTTGCCTGGAAAAGGCTTTGTTGAATTTTATTAATTAATGATTTCTATAGAAGGATATCCCAGTTGGCAGTATCAGCTCTGGACTGATGGTACTGGATGCTATAAAAAAAAAAGTAGGATGATCAAAACATGGGGAATATGCCAGTATGCAATTTTTCTACATGTCCTCTACTTCAGGTCTTACCTGCTCCAAATTCTAGTCTAGGGTTTCTGGTGTGACTTTCATGTATGATGAATTACAAACTGAACTATGAACCAAAACATTTTCTCTCCCAGTTGATGTTGTTCATAATGTCTTATCACCTAAATACAATCCCTTACTAAGGCAAGTTAGTATGCCAATGTAGCTCATATGGAATACCAAGTACTGAATGTTCACGGTGGTCCAGATAGACCATAGAAATAATGAACTTCACTGGTCATGATAATGCATACCTAATATCTATGTACGTGAAAGACAGGAGGATGAGTGTAAGTTCAATGCAATGCTGAGCTACATAGGGAGGTTCTGAGTCCAAAACAAAACAAAACAAAAACAAAAACAATATCAAAAACAAAACAAAACAAAAACACAAAACGGGAGGTTAATGAGATGCTAAACAAATAAAGCACTTGCTAAGCAATTGTGATGGCCTTCATTCCATTCTCAGAACATACATGAATGTAAAGAGGGAACTGCATTCAGCAAAGTGATGCTCTGACTTCCACATGTGCTATAGATCACATATGCTACCACATAAAAATAATAGTAGTAGTAATAATAATAATAATAATAATAATAATAATAATAATAATAATAATAATAAATGTGTTTAAAAATGAAAAGAAAATTTATTCAGTCATATTATATTAGGCTTATAAAAAAACTAGCACTGAGGAAGAGAAATTGGAGTAGTATTGAAAGTTTGAGGCAAGCATGAACTGCATTAAGAATGTTAGCACCTTATAACTTTCTGTAGGTATCCTGCCCAAAACAAGATACATGAAAGTTTATTTTACACACAAATTCAGACTATAGTCCATCACTGTTGGGGCATCAGTGCAACAGGAAGTAGCAGAAACTTGACACAAGTCAAGAGTATAGATCAAGGAATTGATGCGTGTATGGTTACTAGAACTTAATTTGCTTTCTTTATTCTCATACACTCCAGAATCCCCATCGTAAATAATGGTGCCACAACAAGGGAAGTTCTTCCCATATAAATTAAAAGTAATCAAGATGCAGGCACACAACCATGCTCACAGACTAAGTAGTATAGACAATCCTTCATTCTGATTTCCCTCCCAGGCAATTCTATATTGTTTTATGTATATAACATTAACCATCACAGCTTCATTCATTGTTAACCGGTCACATAGACACATCACATTATGTTTTAGACATGAACTACCAACCCTTATTTCCAAAGTTCTCTGTGTGTTTAATAATGCAAAATACAGTTCAACTTTAAAAGTCCTCATAGTCTTTAAAATTTTTACCACATCAAAAAATGTATTGTGATATCTTGTAAAAAATTATGTTATTGCTATGCGTAATAGAATAATGTAAAAATTATTATCACAAAATAAAAATAAGTATTAGGAATAGAAAGTGATGATTATACAAAAAGCCAAAATCAAGCAGAGAAAGGAAATCCTCCATTTCTGGGGCTTTCCATGGAGAAATCAGCTTTGGTGTCCCAATTCCTCTACATATGCTATCTTCAGCACACACAGAATTTCTCAGCATTTCAACTGATTCCATTTCTCACCTTCAGATGTCCTTGTCCAGATATTAGATCATGTCCCATCATCCTGGCCTTTCTAATACTCTGGAATCTCTACAGTAGCTTAAACTTTACCTTCATAACTTCATGCAACAGCCTCTTGGGGCTTCTTTGCCAGGATTCAAACTCTGTCACACAGTTCTGGCCTCAGCTGTTCTTAAAGACTGTCTTAGTATTGCATCTTTCATATATTAAATTTAGAAAAATGTAGACATTGCCACCAAATTTCATGACTGGTCCAAGAGGTAACCTAGTTTCACTGGACCATAGCTGTAACATCATATCTCAGTTAATGTATCTGAAACGTTTGACCATGTTTCATTAACACTAGTATCATTGGCGAATGTAAAACATACAGAGTTCCCAAAGCTTTTTAATCATTCCCAATTCTAAGGTATGTTAATTTATTTTTAAACAAATTCAACATATATATTTTTGGTATGAACTTCATTGTACAAAGTTCCATTTCAAGGACTTGTGACTTTGTGATTAAAAATATGAACATAAGATGTTAAAAAAAACATAAAATGTATGCACAATGAAATGTTTTGTCCACAGACATCCAAATTCTCTCAATATGTCTTACATTTTCTAGCCTCCATTCTCCATTTAATGTTGCCTTAACTCAAGGGGATTAATGATAAACACCTTCTTTCTGAAAATATTTTTTTCAAAATTCAATAAAATAAAATAAAATAAAAGCCAATTCAGTTTAAAAGAATGCATTTCTGTTTGATGGAAAACTCAAGTTGATCGTGCTGTGCTTTAAACTATTTCGAGTATTTGATATGCTCTCTACTTTATAGAGTTTGACTCACATTTAAGGGTACCCTGAGAAGTTCTGGTAAGTAATTTTATAATATTCAGTCAAGTTCCTACAAATCCAAAGTAACCAAAATATCTTTAGAAATCTGCAACCCTTGAAAAAACATATTGTCTTGCAGATTTTATAGTATATAGACCTGTACTGGCTAGTTTTATGTCAACTTCACACAGCTAGGGTTATCACAGAGAAAGGAGCTTCAGTTGAGGAAATGCCTCCATGAGATCCAACTCTAAGACATGTTCTCAATTAATGAACAAGGTGAAAAGGCCGTTTGTGGGTGGGACCATCTGTGGGCTGGTAGTCTTGGGTTCTATAAGAGAGCAGGCTGAGCAAGCCAGGGGAAGCAAGACAGTAAAGAACATCCCTCCATGGCCTCTGCGTCACCTTCTGCTTCCTGACCTGTTTGAGTTCCAGACCTGACCTCCTTAGTGATGTAAGCCAATAAATCTCTCCTTCCTTCCCAAATTGCTTCGTGGTCATGATGTTCTGTCCAGGAATAAAAACCCTGACTAAGACAACACCCTATCCTGTTACATATATTATGCTATTTTTTTCTAAGCCCAGTTTATAGAGATAATTATGTCTGACAGAAAATAAAGCTCATTAATTTGAACAAAGAGTTTCAATAACAGAATTTACTCTAGTTTTGGAGGGTTAACATGGTGAGTCAAAAAATGAGATGAACTGCCTTGTTGCTGCTCTAAGAACTTAAGAGGTTTTTTTGCAATGATGATTTGTGGGAATTTAAAAGGTATACATAACTACATGTGTATTTGTGTTTGTGTGAGAGAGAGAGAGATTAGGATAAAGTAATTTGTATTATTATTATTATTAACAATTTTTCATACAATATATTTTGAGCATGTGTCCCATCCCTGAATACCTCCCAGATTTTTTCCAACCATCATACCCAATTTAATGTTCTTTCTCTTTCTTTCTCTCTCTTTTTCTTTCTCTCTCTAAATGAAAAAAAAACAAAAAAGCCTGAATCAACAACAACAAAAAATCATGAAATCAAAAAGCCTCAGAAAATCACACACACACACACACACAAAACACACACACATATACACACACACACACAGAGAGAGAGAGAGAGAGAGAGAGAGAGAGAGAGAGAGAGAGAGAGAGAGAGAGAGAGAAAGCCAAAACAAACAACATCAAAGAAGTCCACAAAAATAACATGTGTTGGTCAACTCTCTGTAGGTATTAGTCAACTCTGGAATTTGGTTGACATGCACAGCAATATTCCATCAGAAAAAAAAAGAGTTCTTTCATATGCCTGAGGGTCTCAATTTAGAACAGAGTCTATGTACATTTCCCCATCTAAGTGTTGGGATCTCATCTATCTTGAACTTGTACAGGTTTCATTTGTGCTACCACAGTCTTGTGAATTCTTATGTTCAACACCATTTTGTCTGGAAGAGAATGAAGAGGAAACCATATTTTTATGAAACTTAATAAATAAGTTTTCTCCACTTAAGAATAAGAACAAATTTGTTGTTAGAGTTATAACATCTCTCTTTTCAAAGAGACCATCTCATTACAGACATGTGTTCATTCCAACTACGAAATAACTAATATAATAATGTAAACTTTTAGTTATCTTCCAATATTGGTAAATATTTACAATTCAACTGATTTGGTAAATCAATTCAAAACTGACATTACCAATTTGAAAATTAAATAACTGTTTATTAAAATTACTAAGGTATAAAAATAAGTATGATTGCTATCAGAAAATATTGCCTTAATAAAATTAACATAAGTGAAGTAACAATTTTACTTAATATAGATTGTATCTCATATTCATCAATACTATTTTAAGATATTATAGTCTTCATTTTATGCATCTGGGATTAGATGACATGCTGAATTTCAGTGCCTGAAATAATAACTAGAGATGTTAGATGACTGGGAGGAAACTGGATTTGATTTTTATACTTATTGTGTTTTTATAATACTAATATTAAATCAATTGGTTACTACACTAAAGCTTTTTGAATCACTTTTTTTCAAATTTTAAAATCTTATGCTACCTCTTATACTACATAGCAAGGCATTATTCAACAGATTCTTAATTTGTTAAATTGTTCTTTGTGAATGACAATGATGTGTAAGAATATTAAAATCATCAATATACTCACCAAATAACTACAATGTTTTTAATATGTTGAAGGAATTTTTATATTCTGCATCTGTTAGAAAAATATCTTAATGTTCATTAGACACAGCCCTGGAAGGAATTAGGGTAATTTTTTTCTTTGAGCTTAGAGATGGGTGAGTCCTTCAGTAACATTTAGAATTTCTTTTTACCATGAGCATTCTTGAATCTCGACAGTCCTGACCCATGAAACAATCGAACAGGGTCTGAGAAACCACCTAAGGAGAGAATGGGGAACAAGAAACACAAAGAATGGACAGCAAGACAAAAAAAAAACAAAAAAAAACAAAAAACAACAACAACAACAAAAAACCTGATCAAGCTGACAAATTTTGTTTTTCCCAGGCAGGTTTTATACCAATAGAAACAGGAAATGGGGAGTGAAAATGATGCGAAATCACTTTGTTTCTGGGGGAAAGCACCTGTTCCCCAAAGCAGGATATTGACTAGGTAAAAAAAGTTCAGCAGGAGGAACAAAACAGAGTGGGTTGCTAAGTACCTGTCCACAAGATCTATAGCTATTTGTTCTTAACTGGGACTAGTACTTTCCTATACAGGCCTCAACTTTTCCCACAGAAATCTCAACTAAGATAGGACTTTTCCACTAAGGCCAAAACTTTGTTAGTAAGGACTTCTGGCTGACAAGGCAGTTAACTTCACCCACAGTCATTCCCAACACTTGACTATAAATACTGCACCTGGAAATTAAAAATAATATTTGTTTGCATGAGATGCAAGCATGAACATGTCTTGATTGGATTAACAACTTTTGGATTAGAATGGCTAGAAGATAAATACAACAAGACAAATTAAAATTAAGTTAACTATTGGGTAAGTAAACCTAATTAATATGCTTTATTGGCAAAACCAGATACTAATATTGAGAAAACCAGCAAAGTTTCAACATTAAGGTCAAAAGAGCTATGAAACAAAAAACCTTTTTAAAAGTAGGGATGTGAAAATTTTAATTTCTCATTTGTTTAATGTTGCATGAGACTGTAGAAAAAATAGTGACAATGGGATAGAAGTCAACATAAGATTCAAAGTCACACAAAACATTAAAATAGACAGCATTTGCTAAATAAAATTGTAATTTCTAAACTTAGTGAAATATTTATTAATAAAAAACTATTTGAAAGCATGTGGCAATGAGCAGACTAAAGCCCACACTAAAACGTTAGCTTATCTTTGGAGTTATTAATAGTATGCCAAAATTGGAATGCCTTCTTTTGAGACACGGATGCATTTAATGAAATCATATTCTCTCTAAAATTTTCATAACATCAACACTGCTGACAAGTTTGAAGAAAACAATGACTTGACTAGCTATTGATGCTGCAGTAAGTTTGTATTTTATTTTAATTTATTTACATTCCAAATATCCCACCTCCTGATCCCACTTCCTACAGTTCTTCAACCCATTCATCTTCCCCATTTCCTCTGAGAGGGTGTTCCACAAGACACCCACCCCATCTCACCTCAACATATCCCACACGAGCATCCCTGATGCATCAAGTCTCTCCAGGATTCAGTCTATCCTTTCCCACTGGGCTGGAAAAAGCAATACTCTGCTACATATGTGCCAGGGGCCATGGACTAGCCCAAGTATGCTCTTTGTCTGGTGGCTTAGTCTCTCAGATCTTCCTGGGAGTTTGGGTTAATTGACACTCTTGGTAATCCTATGGGGTTGTCATCTTCTTCAGTTCTTTCAAACTTTTCTCTAACTCTTCTGTATGCGTCCAATGATTAACTATAATTATCTGCATGTGTCTCAGTCAGTTGTTTTTAGAGACACTAGGGGCCCTGTCTATTAACTGGAGGTGGTCTTTCCAGGTTCCATCTCCTCACTGTTGGGCATTTTGGCTAAGATCACCACCCAGTTCCGGGAGCCTCTCACATCCCAGCTCTCTGGGACTTTCTAGAGTTCCTAAGAGCTCCCCACCACCAGATTACACGTCTGGTACATGGATCAGACCGCCTGAAATTGGAATCATGGATGATTTCAACTTACAAAGAATGTGTAGAGAAACAAATGTTTTCTCTGGAAGAGTACTGGCTATCACTCCTAACCACTGAGCAATCTCTCCAATTCAAGAATATTATTTCTTTAAGACAAGATGTCTTTTCTTGAAGTTCTTATATTGGAAATTATAGATAAAATCTTTTGTAACATGATGCTAATTGTCTGAGAATATGTTTCCCATCTGTACCTTAAATACTAGATTAATTTAAAATGTTAACTGTCACTAAACAACATTAATAACTATTTTTCATTTCATTTTTCATGCAGGTTATTGTAGACTAAATAAATAGTCTGATGTTATGCTGGGCATGGTTGTGCACGCCTTTATTCCCAGCACATGGGAGGCAGAGGCAGGTGGATTTCTGAGTTCAAGGCCAGCCTGGTCTACAAAGTGAGTTCCAGGACAGCCAGAGCTATAGAGTGAAACTCTGTCTCACAAAACCATAATAAATAAATAAATAAATAAATAAATAAATAAATAAATAAATAAATAAATAAATAAATAAAAATTAAAAAAATAAAAAAGAAGTCTGATTTTATTGTGTGAATTGATGCATTTAAAATTAATGCAAAATATAACATATGATTATTCTCACAATGAAGATATCCATAAGATACCTTATGTGATAAAATGTTTTAGCAGTGAACTATATTTTAACAGAGAGATCATTGAAAAGCCCTTAACTTGTGTCCTTTATTATCTGAAATAGGGTGTATTATGTGTATGTATGTATATATGTATGTATGCATTGTATGTGTGTGTCTTTCTGTGAGTGTATTTGAACTTTGTGAGGGTGCGAAGAGAAAGCGTTATGAACCAAGCAGTCCAGGAAGGTTAGGTTGGGGTGTCTCCTCTGGAGTTATACACCCCAGGATTTGGCTATATTTGAAGCCAGCAAACTCTAACAATAGCATTGCTAATATCCCCTTCTAAATTTGAATCATATCCCTACACCCATTGCCCAAATTGTTGCTGTATGAACAATATGGATGCTGTAAATTCAAACTCTGCCCTTGTCATTCAATAGCAATCTCAGTTAACTACTAAGACATCTCTTTAAATACTCTTTTGTGAACACAGACAAATAATAAAATTCTTCTAGTTTTAGAGCTTTATGATTGCTATGAATTTCAACAAGATATCATAAGGACCTATTAATGATTAGAGGTTTGGCAAAGGTAAGTGCTTGATCATAGACCATTTTCCACTTTGGTTAATGCTTCACATGTTGAATTATACCATATCAGAATATACATGAATATTTGTCTTAAGCATTACACAGAATAAGAAAATAAACAGAATAGGAAAGTGAATGGAAGATAGTTTTGACATTACTAATTAATTTACAAAATTATTTTTAAAATGGAATTTAAAATGAGAGATAGTAATTGTTAGTGAAGTTGTTAAAAAACGAATTTTTTGTGGAGAAAATAATTTTCTACACTAGATCTTTAGGCTAGTCTGTTCCAATAGGGGAAAGTAACTGGTATTGGTAAGACATAATTTTTATTTCCAGTATTCAGTAGGCTAATGCAGCAAAATCATACTTTCCAAGGAAATTTGAGCTATGTAGTGAGATCCTATGGCTTAATAAGTGTTCTATTAATACAAGATACCATCACCAGGAAAATATTGTAAACTGAAACCATTTAATCATGACTTGCTTACAGTTTCAGAGATTTAGTTCATTCTTACTGTGGTGGGAGTGCAGTAGCATGTAGACAGACATGTTAATTGAACAGTAGCGAGAGAATCTTCAGGTAGAAAGAAGAGAGAAACTCTGGTCTTGTAATGTACATTTTGAAATATCAAAATAATACCCAGTGTCAATACTTCCAAAAATGTTATACCCATTTCAACAAGGTCATACTTATTCCAACAAGGCCATACCTGCTTACTCTTTCAATTATGTTACTCAGTACTTATTCAAATATATGAACCTTATGGGGGCCATCCTTATTCACACTGTTTCTAAATACTTTCTTTTTAATTGGACACTTTACTTATTTGCATTTCAAATGTTATCTCCATTCCATGTTTTCCATCTACAACCCCTATATCCCATCTCCCCTTTCCCTGATTTTATGAGGGTGATCCTCCAACCTCCAACCCACTCCTACCTCACCGCTCTAGCATTAGGCATAGAGTGTGGAATAACCACGATACAACTCATGAACTACATGAACTTCAGGAGGAAGTAAGACCAAAGAGTGGATGCTTCCATCCTAATTAAACGGGGAACAAAATAATCAAGGGACGTAGATGATGGGAGGGAATTGTGAAGAAGAGAAGAGGGGGGGGCAAAAAAGAGGGGAAGAATCAGGAATGGGAGAAGACAGGAGAGTTGTTCAGAGGGTAAGGACATTGAACAGGGGTGTATAGCACCTGGGGGATGAGGAACTGGTGGTAAAAAACAGAAAGTCCCAGATGCTAAGAAAGCAAGAGCTTCCCAGGACTCCAGAAGGATGGCATTAGCTAAAATACTCCCACAAAGGGGACGGGAAAACCTGTCGAGACTAAATATATTATTTAAAGAGAGATAATGAAGTATTCTCTCCATCTTTCTCTGTTTCTGTCTGTCTGTCTCTGTCTCTGTCTCTGTCTCTCCCTCTCCTTTCCTTCATCTCTCCCTCCATCCCTCCCCCTCGGTTGTGTGGTTTGGTATGGTGGTGGTTGTGGTGGTGGAGATTGTGTGTGTGTGTGTGTGTGTGTGTGTGTGTGTGTGTGTGTGTGTTTGTTTGCATGTGAACACACACATGCCTGTGAAGAAATGCCATGGTGTGCATGTATAGCTCAGATGACATCAGATGTCACTTTTATTTCTCTACAATATAGGACATAAGAGTCAAACTCAGGCTGTCAGGGTTGGCAGGAAACACTTTACCAGTTGAACCATCTCTACTGCCCATAACATAAAGGTCTATATCTAGTTTTGTTTAGTCTATGTATAGTTTAGCTGACTATGGATTTACTTTCTTGGTGTATCCTGGCATAAAGACATTCTTCATATTTCTTTATACTTTATACTTTAGCAAGTAGTATAGTAGTGATGTTACTTTCAGAAATGTACTATGGTTATTTAAAGTATTACTATTAAAGAAAAAAGAGATAAATGGTATATGAAAACTTTATCCTGACAATGTTTCTGCATATGTAAAAATAATCTAAAACAAAAATTGAAGATTAAATAATTAAGCTTGAGATATACTTTCCTTTTATGAATATTCAGTAGGGACGTATAATTTAGGAGAAATAACAGATGTTTCAAGCCTTTGTTTCATAAGGCTTCTGCTACTCTGAAAATGTTTATGCAAACTAAAACGCCCAAAATAAAAATCAGTAAAGAAAATTGTATTTGAACACTGACATTCTTATTATGAACCACACATATGTAAAAAAATTAAAATAGTAACAGATATTTATCTTGCTAACATTTAAAATATTGAGTAATGAAGTATTTGTGCATATTTTACTGTCTTGAAAGAGAATCTCAACAATTACCTTAGGCTTTTTTTTTTAACTCAAAGGTCTTCCAATTATGGCTGTAGCTATGAGTATTAACTACCATACCAGCAAGAATTGTTTTAGATATTTACAAGAAAACTATTAGCTGGGATATAGGTATCTGCACCGTAGATTTTGTAAGAAAAAGAAGAATAAAATATTAATAAAATAGAATATGTTAAAAAAATTCAGTTTTGTTGCACATTTCCTGAACAGAAAAAAAATATCATGATTTATATACCATATATCCAGGATTATGTGCATAAGCTTATGTGTATTTGTGTGTGTGTGTCCGCACACACATGCACAGGCACACACTTGTGCACGTATCTAACTTATTTCTAAACCTATAGCTTACTATAACTCTTCAAAATAAAATATGTTAACTCACAAAATGTCATGTTTACATGATATTAGTTCAATTTTTAGGGTAGAAACCTACATGTCAGAAAAGTTAGTATTTTTTTATTTTTATATTATGAAGATAGTTGTATACCCCTGTGTATGTTTTACTTTTTCCCTTTAACATAGAAATGAATAATGGTTTGAAAATTTGGTACTCTTTTTCAAACTTTTTGTTTGATCTTCCTGAGTTTTAAATCATGCACCCAGTCCCACTTATCTCCTCATCACCTTGTATTCCGCTTCCATCATTGCAACCACCCCACCAGAATAAGAATCTCATCCTGGAATTTATAATGTCACAGTGTATATCCCACAGTGTGCACTTTTATCTACACTTCTTTGTTTCAAATTGTTGTTCATTTTAATGAGTCTTAAGAGCTCTCTGCCTTCTACTATACTATCAGTACTAATGCATAACTGTAACTCCTCTCAGATATCCTGTTGTTGCCCTTTTTTATGGAGATCCTGTAGTATGGGATCTGTAGGGTGGCCATTTTAATCTACTTCAGCAGTTCACCAATGGGGGTCAATGTTGTGGTGGGGCAATTCAAACCCCAGGATCTGGGCCTGAGAGAGATCTGACTAATCAGACCACCAGCTCTGCCACACTACCACCATCTGGGAGAGATTTTCTGCCCTTCCCAAGCTTCCCTTTCCAAAGTTGCAGCCAAAAAGGGGCAGAAACAACTTTCATGCTACCATACCCTCAGTGCTCTCTCATTTGTGACCCTGCCATCAAAGCCAGCTTTACTGTGCTTCCCAGACAAGGTAGAGGGGTCATACTCTACAGTGCTACAGCAGGTAAGGGATGGAGCCAGGTCTCTAATTCTCACTCCCTCTGAGCATGCTCACCAGTAACCCCCCAAACCAGGGCCAACTCCCTCCCTGCTGCTCAGATGAGGTGCATGGCCTAATCTCCCAAGTGCTGCAAGAGGTGATTGGGCTCATGGCCCCATCAGGGACAGCTCTCTTGCCAAGGGTGGTGAGGGCAGAAGGGATGGAAAGGGTCTCTCCTTTGTCCAAACCACTGCACATCAAACAAGAGGCAGGACCAGGTACCCATGCCCATGCCCACCAGGCAGCTCATCAGAAAGCCCCAAATCTAGGGCCAGCTCTACTCTGCTGCTCAATCAAGGAAGGCTGTCACTAGAGGCAGGTTTTGAGATCATATATGCTCATGTCTGGCCAGTGTGTAGACAGCCTCTTTTTGCTGCCTGTGGATGAAAATTTATAGCTCTTGGATTCATCTCCGGCTCTAACAAAAATCTTCCTGAAAACTACCATGATTCTTGGCAAGACAATAATGAAATTAACCTCTGAAACTGTAAGTCAGCCCCAGCAACGTTCTTTGCTTTATAGGAATTACTGTGGTAATAGTGTCTCTTCATAACAACAAAACTGAAATTTCGACACCTTCCATCCTTACCCTCCAATTCATTCTCTAAATTTCTTTCTCACATTCACATTTTATTTTATACTCTATGATAATGATTAAAACGTCCAGGTAATAGTAAATAAACAGTAAATTACTAAGATTTCTTTTTGTGAATCTATTCAACATTTTATCATTTTTATCATAAATGTAACACTGTTCTTGTTTCGAATACAAATAAAATCTCAAAGAAAAATGAACTGTAATAAGAGGATATTAGCCAAAGACGTACAGATTTCCTAAGATACAATCCACAGAACTCAACAAACTTAACAACAAGAAGGGTCCAAGTGAGAATGCTTCAATCACACTTGTAAGGGAGAAGAAAGAAATCACACGAGGCAGAGAGAGAGAGAGAGAGAGAGAGAGAGAGAGAGAGAGAGAGGGAGAACTAGGTGGGAGATGGGAGGGGGAGGAAAAAAATGAACACATTCAGGTAATGGAAGGCAGGAGAGAGGCCGTGAGGGTTAGCAGCTCTCCCAAGTCTGCCTGCCCAGAGCATAGGAGGAACTCTGGCCAGATGTGGGCTATCCTTCCTACCCTTCCTTCCCCTGCCCTCATTAGTTTCCACATATTTGGTGCTAAATTTTCATTTTTTATGAAGTCTATGACAATCCTAGAACTAAGGTATCACAAAACTGGTTCATCCTTGTTTTCTGCAATGATCACTTTTCATACTATTAAAAGAGCTGGAGTCCTATTCATCCCTCCATGTTAAAATTAACTAGGTCCTAAGATTGCTGTTTTTACTGACTGCATGTGCTGCTGTTCCCAGTCCATGTCTCCATTCAGAGATCAAAAACCAGCAGCAGCCTTATGACTTGACTAGGACAATTGAGAATCCTGAAATGGGTTATTGGGCCCAACTGGCTAATAAAGAAAAACCACTTGGGATGTCATGATTTCCACATTTAACGTTTGATCTGTGCCGGCTGGCTGATAACTCATGGCCTGACTCCCAACAGACTTTACAACATTCATACACTAAGTAGACTTAGGGAGAATTTTGTATATGTCTGGGGAAAAGAGAACTGTGGCATATGGGGAACCAGAACAATTCTATTATGCTTTTTGGGATTGTGAAACATCGGGATAGAAGGCATCAATGGAAAATTTTATTACAGTCACCTGACAGGGGAGGGAATCTGAAGTTCAACTAAAGTTCACCAGCCTAGGAAAGCAGGAAAAGGGCTGGGAAACTGGGAAACCTTGGGGCCTCCGATTTTATATTATTGGGGGGAAAAACCTCAAACTCATTTTCACAATTAGGCTCCTGATAAAACCAATAGTAAACCCCCTGAATGTGACTGTAGGACCAAACCGAATTTTGGCAAACACTAAACCTATACCAAGAGGTCTTGCCCTGAAAAACCTATGCCAAAGTCTATTCTCAAACCAGTGTTTGTTGACCTCCCAGTCCTTCCCCAGCAGGCTCTGCGCCCCCGTAGATCTGATCTGGTCAAGGATGCTAAAAACCTTTGAGATTTTGACCAGTTCCCAACCAGAGCTAACCATCTTCTGCTGGCTGTGTTATTATGCCAGAAACCCTTTTTATGAAGATGTTGGTTTTATGTCTAAATATAATGAGTCCGAGAGAGACACTGCATGCATATGGTCCCAAGAGAAGAACCTTAACCATACAGACCATATCAGGACAGGGGACCTGCCTGGGAAAAGTTCCCTTGTCACATCAACATATTTGTAACCAAAATACCCTCATGGTGCATTCCAAATGGGTTATTTCCCCCTGAACAGGCATGGTGGGCCTGTTCAACAGGGTTGACTCTGTGTGTGCATGGAGAGGTTCTTAATTCCCCTACTGCAAAGGAGTTCTCTATTCTAGTCCAATTGGTGCCATCCATAACCTATTATTCAGAGGAAATAGTGCTGAAGAACCTAATAGGGCATGTTGGGGGAGACCTCAAAAGACAGAAGAGAGAAACTATTTCCCTAACGTTGGCTATAATTTTGGGAGCAGGGCTACCTAGTGCAGGCACTGGGATAGCAGCTCTAACATTGTAAGAGAATAACTATACAGCCTTATATTAGATACAGATCAAGACAGCCAATGCTTTGAAAAATCCATTGCACACCTAGAGTGAAATGTAGATTCCCTGGCTGAGATAGTTGAACAGAACATACAAGGGTTAGACTTTGTGTTCCTGCATCAGGGATCCACTTAGACTTGAACTACTTTTTCTTTCTTTTCTAGATATATTGGATTTTTTGCTAATATTCATTATAGAACAATATGTGAAATGTTCATAAAAAACATTCCTAAATGTTCCATAACCTTCCCAAACACTGTCTCTACCTGGAGACCAACTGTTTAAATATATTAGCCTACTCAAAATATTATATATTCAAATCATAATAAGACTGAAGCTATGGTGACAGCTAGAGGCGTAAATTGCTTCTGAGTAAAATTTTCACACTAAATGGACAACTGTGACCATAGAACAGGCACTGAGTTAACATGTCAGTGGTGGGCATAAATATACCACCTCCTGTTTAAATGTGTACACTGTGTTTAAACTGTAAGACAGAATTTGCAACACCTATTCCCTTGTTTGTCTTCCCAATATTTTATTATTGAATAAAGCTTACTTGTCTGAACTTTATTACTTGTCTATTTGGTTGTTATATAGGAGATAGGTTGCCAGGCATATTACTTCTATGACTTCTACCTTTTTGATTGCTAGTCTTAGTTGTTAACTTTACTGAATATTGAATTAACTGAAAGTGAAAAGCACTGGATATAAGTGATTTTCGGTTCATTACCTCATTTGAGGTCTAAAAACCTATCCTAACTCTGGGACACATATTCTTGTGCTAGCCTATGTAAAGCACATAGAAGACCCCTTTGGTTTTTGCCTTTTTGTCTTCATTCTCACAGGTATGCTTGTTCTTTTGAAGGTTTTAGAGTTTATTTCTTTGAGAGCCCAACATATATTGAAGAACATCTGGGAAACTCAGTCTTGTGGACAGAAGATCTATTGGATTCCTTTACTATCTGACCATAGACATCTATTTTTAAATACCTGGGCTGGACCACAGTGTATAAATCCCTCTACAAACACACACACACACACACACACACACACACACACACACACACACACACACACACACACACACACACACATAATTATTCCAGTTTTTTCTTTAAAGAATTTTGACTACCATACCTAAAATCTCTAAAATTAAATTTATCTTCCTATATCCAATTACTTTCATGCTCCTGTTTTGAAGATATTCTAAACTATATCATACTATCAATTTTACTAATTATTTTATTTATTTATATTTCAAATGTGATCCCCTTCAGCATACTCCCTCCATGAGGCCCCTACCACACTTCCCTCCATTCTCTAAAATGTTACTCTCCCACCCACCTCTCTAGAATTCAACTTTTCTGGGGACATAAAGCTTCCACAGGACAAGCACACACCCTCATCGCACTGAGGCCAGACAATGCAATCCTCTGCTACATATGTATAGTAGGGGTTATGTACTAGTACATGTATGCTTTTTGGTTGGTGGCTTAGTACCTGAGAATTCTGAGAAATCTAGTTTTTTCATGGTGTTGTTCTTCCAATAGGGTTGTAATTCCCTTCAGTATCTTCAGTCTTTGATCAAACTCTTCCATAGGGGTTCCTGGGTTTAGACCAATGATTGGCTGTAAATATCTGCATCTGTCTCAGTCAGTTGATGGCATAGCCTCTTTTAGGACAGTCATGCCATGTTCATGTCTGAAAGCATATCTTGGTCAATTAACAAATGGGACCTTCTGAAACTGAAAAGGTTCTGTAAGGCAAAGGACACTGTCAATAGGACAAAATGGCAACCTAGTAATGGAGAAAAGTTCTTTACTAACCCTACATCTGATAGAAGGCTAATATTCAAAATATACAAAGAATTCAAGAAGCTAGACTCCAAAAAAAAAAAAAAAACAAAAACAAAAAACAAAAAACAAAAAACAACCTAATGAAAAAATGAGCTCTAGAGCTAAACAAAATTCTCAATTTAGGAATCTCAAAAGCCTGAGAAGCACCTAAAGAAATGTTCAACATCCTCATTTATTGTGAAATAAAAATCAAAACCACGCTGAGATTCCATCCTAAACCAATCAGAATGGTTGAGACCAAAATGTCAGGTGAAAATAGCTGCTAGAGCAAATGTAGATAAAAAAGAACACTTTATCTTTGCTAGTGGGATTGCAAAGTGTTTTCCAGATTCCATAATCTGGAAAATATTCTGGCATTTCTTCACAAAATTGGAAATAAGTCTATCTGAATATTCATATATACAACTTCTGGGCATATACCCCAAAATGCTCTACCATATCATGAGTAAACCTTCAGTGTTTACAGCAGCCTTAATTATAATAGCGGGGGTTCAGGGACTATGCCGAACTTAGGAAATTAATCTGAACAGGTAAGAGAGTGCACCACAGAACTGGACAGCTTCTGGGACAGGCGGAGCCACAGAACCACTGAGGCAGCACGCTTTTCAGGCAATAGAAAGCCAGCCACCCTCCCAACCAAAGGACAGGTATCTGCCTGGTTAGGAAGGCCTAAGCCTCAGGAGCAGCAGATGCCACTTTGGATCTGGGACGCCACCGAACTTAGGAACTTAGTCTGCACAGGTGAGAGTGTGCACTTCTGGGACCTGCCAAGCAACACAGCTTCTGGAAAAGGTCCTGTTTTTGGCCCACTTCTTCAGCCAGGAGGAGGTCCAAACACAAGATAATCTGTGCACCTTCCCTGTAAGAGGAGAGCTTGCCAGCAGAGAGAGCTCTGAGCACTGAAACTCAGAGGAGAGAGTCTGTCTCCCAGGTCTGCTGATAGACGGTAACAGAATCACCAGAAGAACAATCTCTAAACAGAGTCAACTATAACAACTAACTCCAGAGATTACCAAATGGTGAAAGGTAAATGTAGGAATCTTACTAACAGGAACCAAGACCACTCACCATCATCAGAACCCAGCACTCCCACTTCGCCTAGTCCAGGGCACCTCAACACACCTGAAAACCTAGACCCAGATTTAAAAGCATATCTCATAATGGTGGTAGAGGACATCAAGAAGGACTTTAATAACTCACTTAAAGAAATACAGGAGAACACTGCTAAAGAGTTACAAGTCCTTAAAGAAAAACAGGAAAACACAATCAAACAGGTAGAAGTCCTTACAGAAAAATAGGAAAACACATCCAAACAGGTGAAGGAAATGAACAAAACCATACTAGACCTAAAAAGAGAAGTTGACACAATATAGAAAACTCAAAGTGAGGCAACACTGGAGATAGAAATCCTAGGAAAGAAATCAGGAACCATAGATTTGAACATCAGCAACAGAATACAAGACATGGAAGAGAGAATCTCAGGTGCAGAAGATCCCATAGAGAACATCGGATCAACAATCAAAGAAAATGGAAAATGCAAAAAGATCCTAACTCAAAATATCCAGGAAATCGAGGACACAATGAGAAGACCAAACCTACGGATAATAGGGGTGGATCAGAATGAAGATTTTCAACTCAAAGGACCAGCAAATATCTTCAACAAAATTATTGAAAAAAACTTCCCAAATCTAAAGAAAGAGATGCCCATGAACATACAAGAAGCCTACAGAACTCCCAATAGACTGGACCAGAAAAGAAATTCCTCCCGACACATAATAATCAGAACAACAAATGCACTAAATAAAGAGAGAATACTAAAAGCAGTAAGGGAAAAAGGTCAAGTAACTTATAAAGGCAAGTCAATCAGAATTACACCAACTTTTTCACCAGAGACTATGAAAGCCAGAAGAGCCTGGAAAGATGTTATACAGACACTAAGAGAACACAAATTCCAGCCACGGCTACCATACCCAGCTAAACTCTCCATTACCATAGATGGAGAAACAAAAGTATTCCACGACAAAAACAAATTCACATATTACCTTTCCACAAATCCAAGCCTTCAAAAGATAATAACAGAAAAAAGAAAAAAAACTAGGAAGGGAACCTTGCCCTAGAAAAAACAAGAAGGCTATCCCTCAACAAACCTAAAATAAAACAGCCACAAAATCAGAATGCCTACTTTAACAACAAAAATAAGAGGAACCAACAATTACTTTTCCTTAATATCTCTTAATTTCAATGGTCTCAACTCCCCAATAAAAAGATATAGACTAACAAACTGGCTACACAAACAAGACCCAGCATTTTGCTGCTTACAGAAACTCATCTCAGAGAAAAAGATAGACACTACCTCAGAATGAAAGGCTGAAAAACAATTTCCCAAGCAAATGGTATGAAGAAACAAGCAGGAGTAGCCATCATAATATCTGATAAGATTGACTTACAACCCAAAGTCATCAAAAAAGACAAGGAGGGGCACTTCATTCTCATCAAAGGTAAAATCCTCCAAGAGGAACTATCAATTCTGAATATCTATGCTCCAAATACACGGGCAGCCACTTTCATTAAAGAAACTTTAGTAAAGCTCAAAGCACACATTGCACCTCACACAATAATTGTGGGAGACTTCAACACACTACTTTCACCAATGGACAGATCAAGGAAACATAAAGTAAACAGGGACACAGTGAAACTAACAGAAGTTATGAAACAAATGGATCTGACAGATATCTACAGAACATTTTATCCTAAAACTAAAGGATATACCTTCTTCTCAGCACCTCATGGTACCTTCTCCAAAATTGACCACATAATAGATCACAAAACAGGCCTCAACAGATACAAACATATTGAAATTGTCCCATGTATCCTATCAGATCACCATGCACTAAGGCTGATCTTCAATAACAAAATAAATAATAGAAAGCCAACATTCACGTGGAAACTGAACAACACTCTTCTCAATGATATCTTGGTCAAAGAAGGAATAAAGAAAGAAATGAAGGACTTCTTAGAGTTGAATGAAAATGAAGCCACCTCATACCCAAACTTATGGGACACAATGAAAGCATTTCTAAGAGGAAAACTCATAGATCTGAGTGCCTCCAAAAGGAAACTAGAGAGAGCACACATTAGCAGCTTGACAACACACCTAAAAGCTCTAGAACAAAAGGAAGCAAATTCACCCAAGAGGAGTAGATGGCAGGAAATAATGAAACTCAGGGGCAAAATCAACCAAGTGGAAACAAGAAGAACTATTTAGAGAATCAACCAATCGAAGAGCTGGTTCTTTGAGAAAATCAACAAGATAGACAAACCCTTAGCCAGACTCACTAAAGGGCACAGGGAAAGCATTCTAATTAATAAAATCTGAAATGAAAAGGGAGACATAACAACAGATCCTGAAGAAATCCAAAAAACCCTCAGTTCCTTCTTCAAAAGGCTATACTCAACAAAACTGGAGAACCTGGATGAAATGAAGAAGTGTCTAGACAGATACCAGGTACCAAAGTTGAATCAAGATCAGGTTAATGATCTAAACAGCCCGATATCCCCCAAAGAAATAAAAGCAAACTTTAATAATCTCCCAACCAAAAAAAAAAAGCCCAGGACGAGATGGGTTTCGTGCAGAGTTCTATTAGACCTTCAAAGAAGATCTACTCCTAGTTCTGCACAAACTGTTCCACAAAATAGAAACAGAAGGTACTCTACCCAACTCATTCTATGAAGCCACAATTACTCTGATACCTAAACCACAAAAAGACCCCACAAAGATAAAGAACTTCAGACCAATATCACTTATAAATATTGATGCAAAAATCCTCAATAAAGTTCTTGCTAACCAAATCCAAGAACACATCAAAACAATCATCCATCCTGACCAAGTAGGTTTCATCCCAGGGACGCAGGGATGGTTCAATATACGGAAATCCATCAATGTAATCCAGTATATAACAAACTCAAAAACAAAAACCACATGATCATCTCATTAGAAGCTGTGAACACATTTGACAAAATCCAACACCCATTCATGATAAAAGTCTTGGAAAGATCAGGAATTCAAGGCCCATACCTAAACATGATAAAAACAATCTACAGCAAACCAGTAGCCAGCATCAATGTAAATGGTGAAAAGCTTGAAGCAATCCCACTAAAATCAGGGACTAGACAAGGCTGTCCACTCTCTTCCTACCTATTCAACATTGTACTTGAAATCCTATCCAGAGCATTTAGACAACAAAAGGAGATCAAGGTGATACAAATTGGAAAGGATGAAGTCAAAATATCACTTTTTGCAGATGATATGATAATATGTATACGTGACCCAAAAATTCCACCAGAGAACTCCTAAGCCTGATAAACAGCTTCAGTGATGTAACTGGATATAAAATTAACTCAATCTAGTCAATGGCCTTTCTCTTCAAAAAGGACAAACATGCTGAGGAAGAAATTAGGGAAACAACACCCTTCTCAATAGCCACAAATAATATAAAATACCTAGGCATGACTCTTAGGAAGTAAAAGATCTGTATGACAAGAACTTCATGCCTCTGAAGAAAGAAATTAAAGAAGATCTCAGAAGATGGAAAGATCTCCCATGCTCATGGATTGGCAGGATCAATATAGTAAAAATGCCTATCTTGCCAAAACAATCTACAGATTCAATGCAATCCCCATCAAAATTCCAACTCAATTCGTCAACAAATTAGAAAGAGCAATCAGCAGATTCATCTGGAATAACAAAAAACCTAGGATAGCAAAAACTCTTCTCAAGGATAAAAGAACATCTAGTGGAATCACCATGCCCAACCTAAAGCTGTACTACAGAGCAATTGTGATAAAAACTGCATGGAACTGGTATAGTGACAGACAAGTAGTCCAATGGAACAGAATTGAAGACCCAAAGAAAAACCCACACACCTATGGTCACTTGATCTTTGACAAGCAATCTAAAACCATCCAGTGGAAAAAAGACAGCATTTTCAACAAATGGTACTGGCACAACTGGCTGTTATCATGTTGACGATTGCGAATTGATCCATTTCTATCTCCTTGTACTAAGGTCAAATCTAATTGGATTAAAGAACTCCACATAAAACCAGAGACATTGATACTAATAGAGGGGAAAGAAGGGAAAAGCCTCGAAGATATGGGTACAGGGGAAAAATTCCTGAATAGAACAGCAATAGCTTGTGCTGTAAGATGGAGAATCGATAAATGGGACCTCATAAAATTGCAAAGCTTCTGCAAGGCAAAAGATGCCTTCAATATGACAAAAAGACCACAAACAGATTGGGAAAGGATCTTTACCTATCCCAAATCGGTAAGGGGACTAATATCCAATACATATAAAGAACTCAAGAAGGTAGACTCCATATATTCAAATAACCCCACTAAAAATGGGGCTCAGAACTAAACAAAGAATATGCCCCAGTACAGGGGAACGCCAGGGCCAAAATGGGGGAGTGGGTGTGTAGGGGAGTTGGGGTTGGTGGCTATGGGGGACTTTTGGTATAGCATTGGAAATGTAAATGAGCTAAATACCTAATAAAAAATGGAAAAGAAAAAAAAGAAAAAAATATATATCATAAAATTCTGAAATATATAACCTAAGGTTGCTCTTTAAGTCCTTGAAAAAAAATAAAAACAAAAGTTATAGTAAGAAGTAATAAAATCAAAGGCAGACATGAATGTGAACTAGAGCACAGAATAAGGCAACTCAAACAAAATATACATTCTTTTAAAAGCTTAAAATAATAAAATCAAATAAAAAGTATAAAATACAAAAGTGGGTGGTGAGTGGGAGATGCTAGATATACAAATGACATGAGAAAGAGAGACCAAGAGAGACGAAAAAAGGATTTTGGAGCTCTCCCAGGAACAGAAGGAAATTTGGAGATGTACTGTTTCTCTTTGCCCCATACAGGAGACATCCATAATTCTGGTTACATCAAGTTCTCTACCCTCTCTGTATTGTCTGTGTTTAATGCACCAGTCTTTCCATGTGTCAATTCGTGTCTGTTTTTGTTTTGTTGTCTGAACAACTGTTGTTCTGTTTCATGTTGAATAAAAATAGTTAAAACTTAAAAAAAAAAAAAAAAAAAAAGTTCTCACCAGAGGAATACCGAATGGCAGAGAAGCACCTGAAAAAATGTTCAACATCCTTAATCATTAGGGAAATGCAAATCAAAACAACGCTGAGATTCCACCTTCACACCAGTCAGAATGGCTAAGATGAATAATTCAGGTGACAGCAGATGCTGGTGAGGATGTGGAGAAAGAGGAACACTCCTACATTGTTGGTGGGATTGCAAGCTTGTACAACCACTCTGGAAATCAGTCTGGCGGTTCCTCAGAAAATTAGACATATTACCACCAGAAGATCCAGCAATACCTCTTCTGGGCATATATCCAGAAGATGTCCCAACCGGTAAAAAGGACATATGCTCCACTATGTTCATAGCAGCCCTATTTATAATAGCCAGAAGCTGGAAAGAACCCAGATGCCCCTCAACAGAGGAATGGATACAGAAAATGTGTTACATTTACACAATGGAGTACTACACAACTATTAAAGAGAATGTGAGTTTCCTTCATTCGGATTCCAGATTTGGAGTATAGGGGATGTGATTACTTGGCATTATTCTATTTTAATTCATTCATTCATTCACTCAACCCTGTCCACCTTCTTATTATTACACATCCCATATCTACTGACCATCCACTGTATCCAAGAGCATGTCCCCAAGCCACCTGATCTCTAAACACCCAGGGGCCTCTAGCCTCTTGAGACCTCAGTGCATCATCTCTGATTGAACAGAGATCAAATTTTTTTCAGTGTATATTTTGGGGATAATCTAATAGTTGGTATATGCTTCCTGTTTAGTGGTCTATCATTTGGGAGAATTCTGGTCCAGAATAATTGAGACAGCAGGTCCTCCTAAAGGGATACTCTCCTCTTCAGCCTCCTTCAGTCTTTCTCCAATTCCCCAATGGTTCAGCAGATTCTGTCCATTGGTTGGTTGCAGACATATGCATCTGATTGTTTCAACTGCTCATTAGGTCTTCAGAAGTGCATTCATGCTAGTATTCACATTACAATTATGTGAATTCAGAAGCCAGCAGAGTTCGTGGACTGCAAGCAGGTCTTCTGAAAAAGCAATGCATGATATAATTACCTGAATTTTCTGGCAGTGCTCTTCAATATTGTGTTCTACGTGATGCAATATTCCACTCTCTTTCTCTATCTCTGTCTCTGTCTCTGTCCCTCTCTGTCTCTGTCTCTCTCTGTCTCTTTGTCTCTCTCTCTGTCTCTCTGTATCTGTCTCTGTCTCTGTCTCTGTCTCTGTCTCTCTCTCTCTCTCTCTCTCTTTCTCTCTCTCTCTGTCTGTCTCTCTCAATATCTATTCTTCTAACACTCAGTATGACTAATGATTCTCTTATCTTCTCTTCTACAAAGGGGATGATATTTTAATGTCATCTGCAAATTGTTATTCTGAATCGGAGTAGGGAAAGGACACTTTAAATCTGTTGTTACACCCAAGAGCATGGCTTTTAAAACCTGGTGAATCAGTAGAAGATGAGACAATGTATAGAAGAGGTTGCTTCTTTTGCTTTGGTTTGGTTTAGCTTTGTTTATTTCTGTTACACGCAATCATTAGAAGAAACTCTGTGAAATACTGCCTAATGCAAATTTTCTGAAGGAAAATAGGTACCTCAGAACCAAAATTATATTTCTCAGTTACAATATATAATATATATTATTAGAGATTTTTTTTTCATTAAACCTTGAACAGAATTTTTCTCTGATCTTAACAAAACTGCAAAGTACATGGGGGATAAAGGTGCACACTCTCAGGTGTGCATGGAATGACAATATGTTGAAGACCTTATTAGCCTCCATGTCCTTACCCTATGTGCCATCTTGGAAAAAAAATATGCTGAAAGTCAAGAAAATGGCTTACTTGAATATGCCAGGGAGATTTCTAACCAAAATGTCACTGTGTATATCTCTAACACAAGGTAGACCTGGTATTGCAAGAGACAGTAAATGGCAGTAACATTGGTGCACTCTAGGATATGGGCCTGTTCTAAGTGTACATCAAAAACAACAAAGAGAACGAAAATTTGCAGCCTAATTGCATAAAGGATATAGATATATCTATCTATTTATCTATAGATTAGATAGATAGATAGATAGATAGATAGATAGATAGATAGATAGATAGATAGATAGATAGATAGATAGATAGATAGATAGATAGTTATAATAAATACACAATGATACACACACACATACATATATATTATATATAATATAACACTTATAAGCATATACATATAATACATATATACACATATCCATCTGTTAAACAAATATGATATATGATATTTGTGCACAGCAAGATTTCAGTTTCATAATGATGATCACCTTTACATATAATCAAATGAATCTGACTTTTTTGTCTACTTCAATCTAATTTATATCACTCTTTATATATTAGAAACTCTTGATACATTTTAATAAATATCAGTAATCCTATTGCTGAATATAGAAAGGTTTGTTCCATTTTCTCTTCATTTTTGTCTTGGTTATATTGTTTAATTTCATATCCCATGTTATCTCCTGTTTTAGATTTCCCCCTGGAAATCCCTCATCTGACCACCTCACCTGCCTCCGAACCTGTGCTGTCCCATCAATTCGCCCACTCCATTTCTATACTAGAAAATCCTACCGCCTGATTTTACTGGACTTAGGATCAGTTATCTACTTTCTCATTCACCAATGCTATCTCTGTGAGATGTAAACTTTACTGTTGTATAGTAAATTTGATATTGGTAAATGATCATGTCAAGAAAAACTAACTACAATCAAGCAGGATTGGTCCAACAGATTGTATATGTTCAGCAAGTTTACCCCATTCACTAGGTATTATGCCCATTGCAACAAGTTTAAGAAATGTTCCTGACCCAACTAGCAGCTGAAAGAGTCAGATGCAAACACTTGCACCCAACCAATGTCTTGAAGCAGTTGAACACTATTGTTGAATTAACTAAGTTTAAAAGATGGTGAAGAGGAGGGCAGCCCTGTAGAAGGACCAACAGTCTCAATTAACTTGCTCCCCCAAGATGTCTAAAACTCTGGACAACCAAGGAGACAAAATATGCCTGCTGATATGAGGCCTCAAGCACACATACAGAAGAGGATTGCTGGGTGTGTGTTCCATCTGAATAGATGCACCTAATTTTCAAGAGAATGGAAGTTCCAGGGGGTTTAGATTTCTGGTAGTTTAGAGGTGAGGTGTGGAGACATTTTTGTGGAGAGTATGAGGTGTGAAGGTGGTATGGGATGTGGAACAATTGGAGGGTAGATAGGGTGGGGAATAAAATCTGGACTGTAAATAGAAATAATTATAAAGAAAGAAAAAAAAGACAAAAGTTATTGCAATTGCACTGAATTGTGGAATATTAGTGGAGAGTGGTGTGTTCAAGGGTTTTATTTCCTTTTCTCTATAAAAATGCATTCATGGAAAGCAAGTATTAAGATTTTTAAAGATCCAGGACTATTTTGGAAACTGTTCAGAGAATGTTCTGCCAATGCTGAATATCTGAGTTCTGTTCCTCTATCGTCGTCTGCTATTTCATAACTGTTTTTGTGTCCCTTAAACTGCAGTTTGAGTATCAAGACGTTCTTTGCAAACATGACATCTTCAATCCAGTTTCAATGAGTAAAATGTGGATTTTAATGCAGGATGTATTCCTTAAAGGGATGTTTCTGTGGAGACTAACATGAAGAGACATTTTTTTAAATGATGATGCATTTTAGACCAAATTCTCATGCTGTTGATGGATGAATGTGAAGGATTTAGTGTAGCTGCAAACATACACTTATCTTTTTGGAAATGTTATTTTCTAGGATGTAGTAAAATCAAAATGTTGCCTCCATTTTCATCTATTTAGAATTTTCGGAGTCCAGGACCTCAATCTGATCCGGAAAATGAGGCCAGATTATCATAAAAATTGAATACACGATAATATCAGTTTTAACATTTTCTTTCCTAACAAAATGTTAATTGCTTGTTGACATATTTACAAACTTTCTTTATTTTATTCTGTTTTTGTTTACATTCCTTTATCATATTTTTACAGTGGAGTAGTTATCCCAGTCTCAGCCTGCACCCTGACTTCCTCATCACATACCTCTGCCCTCATCAGCAATAGGATATCCACACATCCCAACCCCCACATATTCCCAATGCCTAGGACCTCAACTTTCTCTGGTGTTTAGGTGTGTCTTCTTCCATTGAGGCCAGGTCAGGCAATCCTTTCTGTATATGTGTCAGGGTCTCATATCTGCTGGTGTATGCTGCCTAGTTAGTGGCATATTATCTAAGAGATCTTAGTTGTCCAGAGTAGCTGACAGTGATGTTAGTCATTCTATTGGTCACACTCCTCAGCTTCTTCCAACTAGCTCCTTATTTCAAAAACAGGGTTCCCCAAATTCTGTCAATTGTTGGATAAGATATGTGTATATTTGAAAGCAGAAAAAAAAAAGAATGATTTCACCTTAGAATACAGAGCCATATTTTGGAGAACACTGAAAAAAACAGAGAGTATTCTCTCATGAATATGTTCCTACTGGAAATAAGAAAAAGTGTTCTTATTTCATATTTGTTGATTCTTTAGGTTGATTTTTTCCTCTGATACTTTTATTTATAGCCCTATTTGACCTGGGACTTAATTTCTATGCAAGGTCATAGATTCAATTGCCAAATCCAATTTAATTGGAAAATAGCAGGACAGAAATCTTCATGAAAAAAAAAAATGATGAATAACATTGAAATAAAAATTTGAGAACTTTATTTCTTCCAAAGGAAAAACGAAAGTAAATGAGTAAAGATTTTATGGAGAATGTACATTAGATTGGTGGATAAATATTTCTAGACATCACTGGATGAATAAATGTGAATTATTCCAAAACAAGATAAATGCAGTGTAAGTCAATAATTTAAAGAGATGTACCAAATTAATATTTGACAGTATTCCTGAGCTATGTGTTCAGATATCTGACTTCTATCTGACACCTTGGATAGAATTCAAGTCTGGTCTTATTTCAATGATGTAGATCTTGGGTGTAAAGATGCATCCAAGCATCACTGTACTGGATGCCAAGATTGAGAAGACCTCTACAGCAGCCATGACCATGCCCTTAGTCCTATGTGAGTCATGGAGGAAGGTGACATAAACACTGCAGAATCCTAGCACGACAAAGGTCAGGAACTTGGCTTCATTAAATGTTTCAGGAAAATTCTTTGCCACGAAATCCACAGTGAAGCTTCCAAGGGCAAGGCAGGTCAAGTATCCCAAAATTCAGTAGAATGCAGTAACTGAACCCTTGTTGCACAAAATGATTATCATTATCATCAATATCAACAAATATCAATATCAACAAAAGGAGGAGAACCTGAGAGCCAGATTACCCACAGAATACATTGATATGGAACATATCAGAAGGATGTATTTCATTGAACCTGATAAAAGGAGGTTCCTTAAACCTCTTCCAGGTTCTGTGATTATGAAAGCCAAACTACAATGATTGTTTTGGCAAGCAATGTGGAAACAGACACCATGAATACAATTCCAAAAGTGATTTGTTGTAAGGCTACATTTTTTTCTGTTAGGAAGACCAATGAAGAAAAAGGAGCATGAGAAAATGGAACATGAGTGACATGAGTAGCTGATGAGAAATGTGGAAAGACATAGAAGGAAGGACAGGAAGCAAGTTAGAGAGTAAGAAAGGTTAAAGCTTAGAGAAAGAGGTGAAAGCTTAGAGAGAGTAAGGATTGTAAAAGTTGAGAGAGAGAGAGAGAGAGAGAGAGAGACAGAGACAGAGACAGAGACAGAGAGACAGAGACAGAGACAGAGACAGAGGGAGGGAGGGAGGGAGGGAGGGAGGGAGGGAGAGAGGGAGGGAGGGAGGGAGAGAGAGAGAGAGAGAAAAGAGAGATAGAGAGAAAGAAAGAGAGAAAGAGGGAGACACTGAGGTAGGGCCAAGTAGCCTCTCATATATTGGGCTTGCTATCTTGCTGTTGCTAGGTAACTGGAAGGAATCTAACCTGAAGATCAGAAGCTTTGGTCATTTTGTATATAACTTCTAGCCATTACCCTATCCTGAGCAGGGGTGCCTGTGGGTTGGGTAAATTCACCAGGGGCCAGTGTTCCAGAAGTACTGAGGAAATGCCTTCCTTCCCATGTAGGTGAAAATTACGACCCATTAGGTTTCATCAGGTTTAAGGACTTCAGCATGACTGGAGACCAGGCATTTGGTACATAGCCCAATGCCCCAAGCTCAATGATCAAATTTAACTCTAGCATCCAGAGTTTGTGGTTTCTCAGCAAAAAAACAGCACAGACGATGTGAGTTTGAAACTCTGGAGACTTCCACCATATGAAATCAAGGCATGGAGGTTGGGTTTGGTAAAATGATCTAGAAGAAATCTGTAAAACAGTGAAAGGACAATTGAAAAGACTCATATGGAAAAGATCAGCAACAGGGAATGCCTCAGGAGACCATCCTTGTATTCATAGCTTCTCAAGACAAAATTCAAATGACCAATAGTACTGGAGGAGAGTCTGTGAATGCATCAGGGAGGGGAGAGTAAGTGTTAGGAGGGAGGGTGAGATAGAGAAAAAAGTAGAAGGAGAAAAAGAAAGAGAACGAGAAGGGAAAGTAGAAGGAGAAGAATATGGAGAGGGAGAACAGAAGAAGGAAGGGAAGAGGAAGGGGTGGAGCAGGATGACAAGGAGAAAGAGATGGAAGAAGAACAAAAAAAAAGAAGAGGAAAATGAAAAAGAAGGAGCAGGAGGGGAGGAGAAGGAGAAAAGGAGAAGGTGAAATAAGGAGGAGAGAAGGAGAGAAGAAGAAGGAGTGAGGAGGAAGAGATGGGGAAGGAGAAGAAGTAGAAGAAGATGTGGAAGAAGAACTAAAAGAAGAAAGAGGGAGAGGAGAAAAAGATTGAGAAGGAAGAAGAAAGAAGGAGAAGAAAGAAGAAAGAAGAAAGAAAAGTAGAAGAAAAAAAGAAGAAAGAGGAGGAGGAGGAGGAAGAAGAGGAGGAGAAAAGAGAAGGAGAAGGCAAAGAAGGAGAAGAAGTAGAAGGAGGACAAGGAGAACATGGAGAAGAAATGAGAAGAGATGAGAGGTATAGTTAGGCAGACACAGACAGAGAAACACAGACACACAGAGAGAGTCGTGCACATAAACATTCACACAGAGACACACAAGTAGGCACAGAGACAGAGAAAAATATACATATAAAGAGAGACATGCACAGAGACATTCACAGAGATACACACATTTACACAACTTAATTAAGAAGTATTTACAAAAATATATCTATGAAATTACAAGGATATTAAGTGCTAAATTATGTGAGCATTGAGGAGGAATGAGATCCAAACAAATTTTGCAAGTCCTGCAACATTCTGCATGCTTCCACACAGCTTTAGCTGTGGGAGTATCAGTTATAGGGCTGTAACTTTTGTTTTTTTCATTTATAATTTACTGTGAATCTCCTTTCTCCACCATTCAATATGGTCAGTAGTTTCCATGTCGAATGACTTTCCAATGCATGGCATCTAGTGAGAAAGAGAAAACAATTTAAAAAAAAAGAGTCTCTATGCTGGAGCCAACTGTACAAACAATTTGTAGTTATTCTCCAAATGCAGGGCTCAAAGAACTCAGAGGCTCCTCTAGCTTTTACACAGATCTTAAGTTTGGTCCCCCAGCATCACTGAGAACCTATTGACAATTCTCACTCAGGTCATAAAGCTATGGAGCATTCCAATGTATTGAGTTTCAGAGAAAAAGCCATTTGTAAGCTTATCTCTCTAAAAGTGAAGATTGCGCTGAAAATTATGAAAAGTGAGAATAATTTTAAATATGAAAAAACATTCCACACACACACATTAAAATAATACATGTAGACAAAATTGACAGCAATCTATATGACACAATACCCACATACACGAGAGGGGAAGGGGCAGGGGGAGAGGTGGAGAGACATATGTATACTTACAATACTTTTTTTTTTTTTAGTCAAGTTGTCAAAACTGACACAATCAATGTACAGGAAGAGATGTATATGGCAAACACTGGGGACAGACTGTCATGATAAGGACAGCATAGGAGGAAACAACAAGTTGATCTGTGGCATTGAGAGCCTGAATGGGCCCTTCTACATTTGGTTGGATTTAGAATCCAAGATTTAGTTCAGAACCAGCCAGCTCCCTCCTTGTCCCAGTGATCTACTTTTGCTGGGGCACAGTCACAAAGGTTCCACAACATTTCTAGACAGTTTTCCCAGTTTTAGACAAGTGGGACTGTGGGAGATATAACCCCCCCATCTTAATTAAACTAAGCCACGCAAATGCAAAATATTTTTGAAAACAGTTTAATTTCAATTTTGGAAAGAGAACAGAGAGCTCTACAATGATATGGACTGAATTAGTCTTTAGGTTCCATTGTGCACCCTAAATTAAATATAGTGTAAAAGATTCTGTTTTCTATGTAGCAAGTGAGGGCTGAAAACAACACACTAATGGAGATAAAATGCAAAAAACTCGGATATACAGTAACAATTCAAAATGACACTGTGAAAAACGATGTATTTATACATGTTAACTGTCCTATTGACCACAGTGTCATTCATCATTGTGTTAGGGGATCCAATCTAGTGATTAATCATCAGGGTTTGACAGTAAAATCTTTAGGCTCAATACACCAGACATTAGCTGGAAAATGATATACAAGAATGTAATGACCTTTGGTGTCTTCTCTGTGAATCTGTTGTATGGATGCCCTGTCGTTGGTTGTTTTAGTTGTTAGTGTTGTTTTAAAATAGAAATATTGAATGCAAAAGCAAGTTGCAGGAGCCCAAAATGTCTTTGCATCCTCTCTTTCTCCTTCCCATAACTTTCTAATTTTCCCAATCCCCACATTCATTCAAAATATAGAATTTCAAAAAATAAAGAAACTCATTCATCATCTTTACTTTGTGCTTGCATGCTGGTTGCAATTATCTTGTAAGCATTAAAAATCAGGCTAACATACTGCCTATGTTCAATAGGGTTTCATTGATGTGAAGCTACATCATGACTCAAGAAACACTTATAGGGAAAATTTAATTGATGTTGTCTTACAGTTTCAGAGGGTCAGTATATTATTATCTTGATAGGAAGAATGGCAGCATCCAGGAAGAGTCGGTGCTGGGGAAGGAACTAATTGGTCTATATCTTAGTCTGAAGGCAACCAAAAGGAAGTTTGTGGCCATAGGTAGCAAGGAAGAGGATCGATTTTCGTCACTGAGCAGAGATTGTGCACTACATAAAAGCAAGCCTACACAATGATACACTTCCTCAAACAAGCCAACACCTTGTAATAGTGCCACATCCCATGGGCAAAAGATATTCTAATCAACACACTGCATCATAGGAAAATGGTAGAGAGACATAAAGAAAGATACTGCATGATTGCATTCCTCTAGTCACAAGTGCTACATACCTACACGTTAATATGCACACACACACACACACACACACACATAAACACACACACACACACACACATAAACACACACACACACACACACACACATGCCTATCTGATATGCATAATAATAATGTGCAGTCTCGGGTCCTGTGCGATTGGATTGGACCAGGTGCTGTGTTCCACCCACCAGAGGTCTTAGGATCCCGTGGTGGATCCTGTGTGTGTCCTTGGGGGTGTCCAGAGACACCCCTGGCAAGGGACCACGGTGTTCCCTTGATGTACTTCTGTTGTCCAATTGCTCTGGCTAGGATTTCAAGTGCTATATTGAACAGATAGGAAGAAAGTGGACAGTCTTGTCTAGTCCCTGATTTTAGTCGGATTGGTTTTAGTTTCTCTCCATTTAGTTTGATGTTGACTACTGGTTTGCTATATATTGCTTTTATTATGTTTAAGTATGGGCCTTGAATTCCTGATCTTTCCTTGATTTTTATCATGAATTGGTGTTGGATTTGTTTAAATGATTTCTCAGCATATAACGAGATGATTATGTGGTTTTTGTTTTTGAGTTTCTTATGTAGTGGATTACGTTGATGTGTTTCCTTATATTAAACCATCCCTAAATCCCTAGGATGAAGCCTACTTGATCATTATTGATGATTTTTGTGATATGTTCTTGGATTCAGTTTGCATGGACTTTATTAAATATTTTTGCATCGCTATTCATAAGGGAAATTGGTCTGAAGTCTTCTATTTTGTTGGGAGTTTATGTGGTTTAGTTATCAAAGTAATTTTGGCTTCTATAGAATTAATTGAATAGAGTACCTTCAGTTTCTATTTTATGGAATAGTTTCGGGACAGTTGGAATTAGTTCTTTTTTGAAGGTCTGATAGAACTCTACACTAAACCCATGTGGGCTGTCCTGGGCATTATTTGGTTGGGAGATTATTAGTGACTGCTTCTATTTCTTTAGGGGGTATGGGGCTGTTTAGATCTTTATTCTGATCTGGATTTAACTTTGGTATCTGATTTCTGTCTAGAAAATTGTCCATTTTGTTCAAGTTTTCCGGTTTTGTTTAGTATAGCCTTTTGTAGTAGTATCTGATGATGCCTAGGTTTTCCACAAGTTCTGGTCTTATGTCTCCCTTTTCATTTCTAATCTTGTTATTTAGGATACTATCCCTGTGCCCTGTAGTTCGTCTTGCTAAGAGTTTATCTATCTTGATACTATTTTCAAAGAACAGGCTCCTGGTTTGGTTGATACTTTGAATAGTTATTTTTTTTCCCACTGGTTGATTCCAGCCCCGAGTTTGATTATTTTCTGCTATCTACTCCCCCTTGTAAATTTGCCTCCTTTTGTTCTAGAGCTTTTAGGTGTGCTGTCAAGCTCTTAGTGTGTGCTCTGTCTGGTTTTTTTTGTGGTGGCATTCAGAGCTGTTGGTTTTCTTTGTGGGACTACATTCATTGTGTCCCATAAGTTTGTGTATATTGTCCCTTCATTTTCATTAAACTCTAAAAAGTGTTTAAGTTCTTCTTTATTTCTTCCTTGACCAAGTTATCATTGAGTAGAGTGTTGTTCAGTTTTCACGTGAATGTTGGCTTTCTATTATTTATGTTGTTATTGAAGATCAGCCTTCTTCCATGGTGATGTGATAGGGTGTATGGGATACTTTCAATATTTTTTTGAGTCCTGTTTTGTGACTGATTATATGTTCTATTGTGGAGAAGATACCATGGTGTTTTGAGAAGAAGTTATATCCTTTTGTTTTAGGGTAAATGTTCTGTAGATATCTATTAAATCCATTTGTTTCATAACTTCTATTATCTTCAATGTATCTCTGTTTAGAGTCTATTTCCAGGATCTTTCTATTGATAAGAGTGGGTTATTGAAGTTTCCCACTATTATGGTGGGCAGTGCAATGAGTGATTTGAGCTTTTCTAAAGTTTCTTTAATGAATGTGGATGCCTTTGCATTTGGAGCATAGATATTCAGAATAGAGGGTTCATCTTGGAAGATTTTACCTTTCATGAGCATTAATTGTCCCTCTTGTCTTTTTTGATATCTTTGGGTTGGAAATTGATTTTATTCTATATTAGAATGGCTACTCCATCTTATTTCTTCAGACCATTTGCTTGGAAAATTGTTTTCCAGCCTTTTACTATGAGGTAGAATCTGGTTTTTTACCTGAGGTGGGTTTCTTTTATGCAGCAAAATGTTGTGTATTGTTTATATAGCCAGTCTGTTTGTCTATTTGTTTTTATTGGTGAATTGATTCCACATTAAGGCAACTTCAGACCAACTTCTCTTATGTATATCAATGCAAAAATACTCAATAAAATTCTCCCCAAACTAAAAGGGCTATTAGGTTCTTTACTGAGAGTCAAAACTGCAATGAGAACTTCCAGTTTTCCAAATGTCTCTGACTAATTGCTCTTTGATAGTAACTAGGCTTTCTCCTACTCAGAGCACATTACAAGAGGTTGTATAACAATTAACCAAAGGTCATCAGAAGGGAACTAATGATTTATTATAGGTTCTAGGGTAAAAGATAAAATATTGATTGGGTTTACCTACACAAAACTTCACTAACATCTTAGTTATGGTTTGATACCTTCAGTGAACCTGTTGATCTGAGACAGTTGTTGAACTTTGTAGCATGTGGTCATGTATTCTGAAATATGTATAAGTGCTGAGGACAAAGAGACGAGGAACATCTAGAGAAAAGATTTTTTTTTTGTCTTTCTCCACTTAGACTATTTTTTTTTCCTTTTGCCCACTTAGAAGAATTTTTCCCTTTCCCCACTTAGGATCTTTCTGCTTTTCCCCTTATATAACTTTCATAGGAAATTTTTTATAACTTAGTAATAACTTCTATAATCACTTCTCTAAATTCCTTCTCTTCCAGTGACATCTGGTTAGTAGGCTCAAAATTAGAGCCCAGCAATTCCTGCTGAGCTAGAAAAAAGGCTGCATTGCTTAATCCTCCTCTTAGGCTACAGGTGTTAATCACCTAAGCCAGCCTACCCTCAGAAAGACCCAGTACTTTTTAGAAGTTATCATCAGCATTTCAGTACAATGAGAGAGCTAGAAAGCCCTGGGACACTTAGATTTTAAAGGCATTGTCAGGGTCCTACTCTGTGACTCCACTGCTATCCTGGCTCAGAGCAATCCTGGACCTCAAACTCTACTATAGAGAAGAAGTGATTTAAAAAAAAAAAACTACATGGTATTGATACAGAGACTGACAGATGAATCAGTGGACTAGAACTGAAGATCCAGAAAGAAAACCAAATATTTATGGACCCTAGATTTTTGACAAAGAACCAAAAAAAAAAAAAAAAAAAAAAAAACGATGGAAAAAAGAAAGGATTTTCAATAAATGGTGATGTTCTAATTTGCAGTCTGTATGTTGAAAAATAAAAATAAATCCATACTTATCACCTTGCACAAAGCTCAGTTTCAAATTGAACACTATTATCAACATAAAATATGATACACTGAATCGAATAGAAGATAAACTCATTGACACAGAGAGGGAAATGTCCTAAACACATATCCCATGGTTCATGCTCTAAGATCAACAATTCATAAATGTAAAATAATAAACTATTTTAGATCATCTCCCCATTAATGTAACAATCACTGTAGTCATCAAATGGTTTCCATGTAAGATTTGAGGCAATTACCATATTAACCATTTTTTTTTAATTTGGTTGGTTAATTGTTTGGGGGGTATTCAATATGAAATGAACAGGAGATCATTTCCTGCCTGCGAACAACGTGGAGGGAGTCAGTTCAGGAAACAGATAGCTACTACAGATAATAAATAAATAAATACTCCAAATGAAGGCAATTTTTAAACCTTTCATAGCATGGCAAAAAACACTTTAGTCATTTACAGACCAAAAGCTAGAACCTCTTTGTAGTGTGGGCATTGGGCTTAGCAGCCTAGTCTCAGTATACTAACATACTTGGAAATTATCATAAAAAAATACACTGAATAGTTTGTCTTTAGATCTTTAAAAACCTCAGAAATACTTATCAAAATAAAAGACTATAATAAATTCAACAGAATAAGTTTCATTTTCTTTCAACAAAAATTTAGGCTTTTTATAATAATAAATATTTGTTATGAGTAATTCTAGCTCATTTGGTCATAAATATATATGTTTTTAGGAAAATAATTCTAAAAACTTAAAATTTATGTTTTGTATTATTATGTATAACATTGGCAAATTAGATAAGACATGCTCATTCATGTTAAACTCATAAATCTACTCCTATTTATTGAATCTTTTAAAAATCAGAAACCTCCCTAGGCAAGATCTTAAACTAATGTTCCCACTTATGCCATGACATTTTTAGCAGATATTTAAATGTATTAACTGATCTACTAATGAGTAGAAATCTGAAAGACCAGAATCTCTGTTACCTTTCACATAATGATTCTATTCAATGTAAACTATGACTACCATTAGAAAAATACCCAAATCCTAAAGTCAAATCCTCACCTCTTTTATCAGTCATAGAAAATATTTTAATAGCTATGGTACTGTAATCTGTAATCCCAGCACTTGGCAGTTGAATGAAGGAGGATCAAGGCCTTTGACTGTCCATAGCTACATAGCGAGTTTGAGGTCAGCATGAGTAATGTAGGACTGTCTCAAATAAACCTGTCCCCTACAAATCAAACAGAAATCTAATGTTAGTATAAAGATATAAAAAAAGTAAATATTTCTGTCACTTCAGTAGGAAAATGTTGACCAGAAATACTAAAATAAATGTACAATTGCAATTTTTTTACTATATTTTTGAAGGGAAAACTATTGAAATCTGGATATCCATAGAGTTCCCTGTTTAGAACATTATCCTGACAGCATATAGCCCAGAACTGGTAAGAAGCAAGGCTTGGAGAATCCCAGGAGTTGCCTTGCCCAGACTTTAGAGATGGCAGCAAATAACTGTAAGTATCACCTGTTTTTTTAGACTGAGGAAGTTCAATTGATGATGACATGTTCCAATATAACAATAGAAAAACAAACAAACAAACAAATAAAAAACTATTATTTCTGCTTTAGATCTTGGAAGGGCCATTCTAGCCCCATCGTTTGACAAAAGCACAACACAGCTCAGAAAATTGTTTTGATGACATCAACAATTGTCAGACTTAAAATCTATCGATGTGCTTCAAACATCTCTCATCTTCTGGGGTTATACATGGTGGTATTTATGAGACCTCTAAATGATCCCTAGGATTAGGAGCATAGTGTGTAGAGTTGGGAGTGGATATATAGACTGGAGAGATAAAATGGGAAGCATGGTGATCCTTGGATTGCCTGTGCCACATACCTTTGCAGTTGTGCTAATAGATTCAGTGCAGATTGACACTATGAGCACTACCCTAGCACACAGTACAGTGCTTTCTTTTCTTTTTCGGGGATTTTGCCTGTGAGAGGGAATGTAGCTTGGAAACTACTGGTTGGTGTGTGGAAGATAAAAATCATTGGATCGGTTCAAAGCTATGGGAGCTGCCAGTTAATAGGCTAAGCTTCAGACTACATCCTTCCAATGGATAACTAGGGTCCAGTCTAGATGAATTTCTGGATCCCCAGGATACATGAATAGCATGCAGTATTCTAGAGTAGTATCTAGCTTAATGATACTTCTGTTGCTCTTGTGTCTTTCCCTCTTCTGTATCCCACAAGTTCATTCCGCTTTCTTGGCATGACTCACAAATGAGCATTGTGTATTAACCTGTGATATATGAGAGGAGTTGTCTGAATAGAGATGAAATATTGAGTCATGGCAAACAAAACTGTGGAAATGGAAACCATCCAGGGGCAAATGTTGTAAAATTAACATAGTCTGTGAAAGAAAAATGCTTTTGCTTTCAGAAGGAGAGTGAATGGAGTTTTTCACTAAGTTGGAAGGGGGCTAATAAAGACCTTTTTTAACTGGAGAATTTAATAAGAATTAACCAAAACCCAGGTGCAATTATTCTTACAGGAGTGAACTGGATAGATGGGTAGAGTTTGGCTAGTATAAGATACTTGATTTAATGACTTTTGAGGTCCTTTTTCGAAATCATGATCAATAAATTCTGCCCTCTGTGACATTTCTACTATATTTGTTTGAAAGATGAATGAACTAGGATACATAGATATAACTTTATATTATAGTTCTTGAACTTTCATGATGTGACAATTAAACCTGTATGATCAGGACATATTGTAGAGCTCTGCATTAGGCACACATAATCTATAGCTCCTGGGGACATACACGCAAATGAACAAACATGACTTTATAGTGTTTCTTGTTTTCAGAATGGAATACATTTTATAAATAATCTAAAAGCAATAGGTTCAGTTTCTATGTTCTTAGAGATAGAACCTTAAAGACCCTAAAAACTCTAAAAAATAAAAAAGAAAAAAGAAGAGAAAAGAAAATAAACTTGAAGCTTTAAATAAACAACAAAAACCCTAAAAACAAACAAACAAACAAACAATAAAAAAACATAATTTTTTTGAAAAAATAAAACTAAAAGAACCTAAAACCCTAAACAAACAAACAAACAAACAAACAAAAAAAATCTAGATCTCTACAAAGACCCAAAAAAACAAAAAATCATTACCACAAACAAACAAACAAACAAGGAAAGAACAATAACCACACTAAGCCTTAAAAAAAAAATCTCGCCAAATACACTGAGAACAACCCTAAAATCATTTAAAAAAACGAGAAAAAAAAAAACCCTAAAACAATAAAGCAAAACCTAAAACCCTAAAAACGCTAAAATTATTAAACAAACACTAAATGACCGAAAAAAGCTATTTTTTTAATCTTAATAAACATTTTTAAAACCCTACAATTCTATAAATAAGAAAACACAAGAACTCTAAAAAGACCCTAAAAAAATTATAAAACCCTAAAAAAAAATCCAAAACTCTACAAGTCTAGATCCCTAATGAAACAATAAAAAAAAAAATTAAAAAAAAAAGATAATGAAAAGATACAAAACCACCACCCCAACAACTACAAATTCTTCTGCCTTAAAAAATCGCCAAAAACACTGGAAAAGAAAATCATTTTACAAACCTTATTAAAAAAAATGCTTAAAACAATTTTTAAAAATTCCTTAATTAAATTAAAAAACAAAACAAAACTAAAAATAAAGAAAAACCCTAAAATTCTAAAACAATCTCAACAACAGTAAAAAGACCCAAAAGAACTGTAAAACCCTAAAAAAAGTTTTTTTAAAAAGTTCTAAAAACACATCAAAACTCTGAAACTCAAAAAAAAAAACTTGAAAACCCGCTTAAAAAAGCAAAACAACAAAAACAAACAAATAAACAAACAAAAAACAACAACAACAAAACACTTACAATACCCTGAAACACTAACTAAAATCCTGAGACTATAAAAACAACCCTACCCCCCCCAAAAGGCTTACAAAACCCTGAAACATTAACTAAAATCCTAAGATACAAAAATAATCCTAAACCCATAAAAAAAAGCAAACACACACACAAGAAAACAAAAAACCTTTACAAAATTCTAAAACCCTATAAAACACTAAAAGTATAAAAAGAAACAAAAACAAAACAAAACAAAACAACAAGAAGACCAAAAACACACAAAAAACTACAATTATCCTAAAATTATTCATAAACCCTAAAAAGCCCTAAAACCCTGAAATACCTTAAATTTCTAGGAGAAATCAAGATCTAAAATAAATAAATAAATAAATACATAAATAAACACATAAATAAATACATAAATAAACAAACAAACCTCAACCCTACCAAAAACAAACAAACAAACAAACAAACAACTTGTAAGGAAAAAACAACCTCCCAAATTTAAAACCATTAAAACCCTAAAACTCTAAATAACCCAAAGGGCTTTACCCTCCTGCACCCCCCCAAAAAAAAAAAACCCGAAAACTGTAAAATACTAAAAAGCCCGAAAAAAAAAGCCTAAAACATTAGAAGAAGTAAATAGAAAAAAAAATCTAGAATCTTTAAACAAATACTGAAATAGTCCTAAAATCAAAAAAAAAAAAAAAAAAAAAAGAAAAGAAAAGAAAAGAAAAGAAAAGAAAAAGAAAAGAAAAAGAAAAAGAAAATTCTGAAAATACACCTATCAGCTAGGCAGTCATTCAACTTACATATTTTAGCCTGCTTCTGAGTGCTGGTATTAAAGGGGAATAAAACTATACTTGACTCCTTTTTGTTTGTATAATTGTTTTCTAAAAGATTTTTTTTCTCTGTGGGTGAGTATATGTGTGTGTGTGTGTGTGTGTGTGTGTGTGTGTGTGTGTGTGTGTGTGTGTCTGTGTGTCTGTGTCTGTGTCTGTGTGCGTGTGTGTGTGTCTGTGTGTGTGTGTGTTGTCCAAAGAGGTCATCAGATCGTCTAGAACTAGAATTGCAGGTGGTTGTGAACAACCATGTGGGTGTTAGAAATTGAACCCTGGTCCTGTGCAAAAGCAATCAGTGGGCCTAAGCAGTGAGCTATCTCCTCAGTCCTTTCTGCTTGCTCTAATCTCTACTTCACTATTCATCTTGCCCAAATATGTCTTTAATTCTTACTTCTTCTGTCTTTTTTTCTGTGATGAATTCTTGTTTGCTTTTCTCTTGCTTCTCCAATTACAGCACCAAGATTCTGCATTTCCTTTTGTTTTGGAAGATTCTCAAGGAATCCTAAATCCAGATTTTAGGGCAGTTATTTAAAATTCTTGCTGGTGATTCTGACAATGGTTTCCTCATTTTTTTAAAAATTAGGTATTTTTTCATTTACATTTCCAATACTATCTCAAAAGTCCCCACATACCCACCTCAACCACACCCCCACCACCACCACCACATCTTGTCCCTGGCATACCCCTGATTTAAGGCATATAAAGTTTGCAAGACTGATGGGGCTCTCTTTCCAATGATAACCAACTAGTCCATCTTCTGATACAACTGCAGCTAGAAACATGAGCTCTGATATGCTGCTAGAAAAATGAGCTCTGGGGGGTTTCTTTAGTTCATATTGTTGTTCCACTTATGGGATTGCAGACCCCTTTAGCTCCTTGGGTACCTTCTCTACCTCCTCCATTTCGGTCCCTGTGATTCATCCAATAGCTGACTGTGAGCATCCACTTCTGTGTTTGCTAGGCCATGGCAAAGCCTCACAAGAGACAGCTAAATCTGGGTCCTTCCAGCAAAATCTTGCCAGTGTATGCAATGGTGTCAGTGTTTGGAGGCTGCTTATGGATGGATTAGTGGATTGAAAACCACTAATTTGGACACAATGGGGCTACTGCTGCCAATGTAGACTGTTTATCCAGTGTTGCTGGTCAGAAATCTCCGTTCTTTGAAGGCAATGGGTTTTCCCAGAACAGGCTTCTTCTGAGTCCCCAAACTTCTGTCAACACCTGTTCACCTTGATGATGATCACTGATGTATCAAATGACCATACTTAGTAAATTAGAGTAATACAGTTTTCTTTTCCACCCTAGAAAGTGGGGATTCTAAAAATATGTGTACTAGCTAAAAGCAGTGATGGTGCTCTTCCTAGGGTTCCTTACATAGTGTCCTCCTTGGATGTTCCTCTCTGATCTATACTCACCATCTATGCAGCTTCCTCTCATGAACAGCACACATGATAACACTCAACACATCTGATCTTCAGTCAGCAGAAATATACTAATTATATTTCCCATATGGCCCAGTTGCTCATGATTCTGAGGCATAATCATACATGTTGTATTGCCAAACAAAATGACACTAATTGTCTAGTATATAATGAAGCATATTTTGTATGACTCTTTTCAGGAGTCTGTATATTCAATGATGAACACACCATCAGCAAATGAGTGAATTCTTGTGAGATGATGTCATCACAGAGGGAACCAATGGGCTAGAAAGAGAAAAGAGAGAGCCAAACTCCCTTTCATAATTAAACCTTTTCTATAACAGTATTATTAAATTATTTTTATATGTAAGTCATATCCCTCCTGACCCATTCAATTTCTTCCAAATATATTCACACCTGGGGATTAATCTTCAGAAAATTATTCTTGGGAAACACATGTGATTATTTCAACATCTATAGTAGTGTGGGGGCATTATTCTCCCTATGTCATGTACACTTAATATCTTTAGATACCTCCTTCCCTGTGATAGCCTTGCAGCTCACTGAGTGACATGTGCATTTGATGATAAATGATACACAAACATTGAAGCACCTTACCATATCCTGTCACCCATATCATGTACAACATAGCAAGAACCACACCTGAGTTGAAAAATACAAATATATTTTATAGTGTCTTGAAGCTAAAATCCCCAAATTAATCAAAATATTATTTGGACTCTGTTACTTTATACCAGTGTTTTTTAAGTGTACAAGTTGCAGGCCTTTTCTGTGACCCTTTGCACAGGTTTATAGTGTCCTTTTACCATCTTCATCCTCCCCACTATCCTCCATTGGTATCAAATCTCCCCCTGCTGCTGCGCTTACTCTTCCAAAATACCTCCTATTTTTTAATGCCTCTTATTAAATTTATATTTTCACAATTGTCATTTTGAGTTTTACTTGTCTAACCTAATATATTGTATTTTAACGTTCCATCCATTTTTTTGAAAACAAAGCCCTGCACTAATACACATAGATGAGAAATATATTTCTCTCTCTCTCTCTCTCTCTCTCTCTCTCTCTCTCTCTCTCTCTCTCTTTCTCTCTGTCTCTCCTTTTTAAGGCATTCATCCAGTAGTTGACATCTAAAATCACTCCATAGCATGTATGTTTCATACAGTGAGGCAATCAATATTGATGATATGGATATGTAGTGGTCCTTCTTAGATTTTTTTTTTTGAACTTAAATCAACCTGGGAAGATAGAATCTCAGATAAAGATCCTCCATCACATTGGCCTGTGGCCACACCTTAAGGAATGATTTTTTTTTATGACTGTTGTTGAAGGATCTAGCTCTCTATGGATAGTGTCATATTCTATGAAGATGATGTACAGGGTGTGGTGGGGACCGTGGAATGTACTGAAAACGATTTTTTTTGAAGAACTGAAGATCTATGTGCCATGAACAATTAAAGTGTCCTCTAATTTGTAAGTAAATTTTATACATACCTGTGTCCAGTATTCTGTCTACACATATTTCAAAACTAAAATTACCTCACCTATTTCATCCTGTTTTACTGCATTTAATCTCTGAAATTCCTTGTAATCAGAAGTGCTGGTAAATTTTAAAAACCTTTAAAATATGACTGGGAGATATCAGGTTTGTTTTAATTTTATCACAACTTTGTAAGCATGCCCAAGATCTATGTTTTCCTCTTACTTTCCAAAGAATCCATAATTCATGATTGCCATTGGTTTCAATATATGTCATTTAACCCTGTCAAATTCCAGGTTTTTTTGCATAAAAATAGTCCTCCTCTAACTGTGGGTTTTCATAAAGTGAAAATTGGTGTGCTATCCAGTGTGCTGCCTCAAAGAGTCTGGCAATATTTATGATAAGAAGCACAGCTTAAAGATAACCAAGGGAAAGGTTGGAACATGAAAAATAACCACCATGGATGTTGTCAAGTCAGAAACCGAAGACTTTCTCAGAACGAAAATAAAAACAAAAATGAAACAAAACAAAACACAAACCAAACAAATAAATAAAAATCCAACAACCAAACAATAAAAACAATGCAAGGGTGAAATTCTTTGGCAGAATATTACTCAGATCATCAGGCCTTTCTGTTAGGATTTCATTTATTATTTCTAGGAGGCCATATGAAAAGGTAAATTCGAGATCCTGAACGTTTCTGAGTGTAACTAGGGAAGGAACCAGCCTGAGAGGGGTTCTATGATGTAAGCTGAACTAGGGTGATGTCACAGAGCACTGGCTGAAGGTTGCGCATCTATTCCACTTGGAGGCACTAGAATCCATTGAAGGTGAGTTCACTATCTTCACAGTGGTGTGTCAAAGCCAGGTCATTTTTTCCCACAGGCTTTTGGTGCCTGGTCTGTATCAGGAGACAGAATCTTGACAACTAGGATATTTTTCTATGGGTAAGTATATTTATGTAGTAATTAGGACCCTCATAGCTACAGAAAGCTAAAAATTTTCTCTCCTACAGAGAGTTACTGTACAATTTACTTTCTCCATGTTTATTAGCTAGGGAGATGAATGGTCTAGGTTAGTTTATCTCCTGAATTTATTATCCTTGCTAACAATATCTAGATCACAATTCCACTAAAATGCCAAATCTCCTCTTTGTCCAAGTGCATGTTAGAAGATATTAGTTCTAAATGGCTGATATTGCCTCAAATTGTTGAGTTGTTCTTGAGTTCACTGATGCAATGGCTTCATCAAATAATTTTGAAGCTGGGTCAGGAGAAACAATAAAGAAGGACAGTGGTGTGCTGTGTCCCTGGGAAGATATTTGTGAATGCAGGCACTTAGCTCAGTCCTTACACGTACAAGAGAGTCATGGTGACCCTTCTGGCCCTTTTATTTTTTTTTCTCTTCTTCTTGATCATTGGGTGTAATAGTCATAGCACAACCTAAATTGACATAGAATTTCAAGGAGATGATCCTCATCAGAGACAAATTAACTCAGGGCTGAAGAAATAAATGTTGATCTGAGTATATTCTTCTGAGCTCTAGAGAATTACTTGTTAATTACACTATTTTTATGTCCTTGTTTTTTTGTTTCTTTGTTTCTTTGTTTGTTTGTTTGCCTGCTTGGTTAATTTTATTTGAGTTTCTGTATGTTTAGATTTGGCTGTCAGGAAACTCACTGTGTAGACCAGACTAGCCTTTATCTCACTAAGGTCTGCCTCACTCTGCCTCTTGAGTACTATGATTAAAGTTATGGGTCACCACCACTTCCTATTAACTTCTCCATTTGATTGTTTGTTTTGTTATTTTTTGTTTGAATTTCTCTTTTGTTTGTTTTTCGTTTGATTTTCTTCTGTTTTCTTTTACTTGTTGTTGTTGTTGTTGTTGTTGAGACAGGGTTCCTCTCTATAGCACTGGCTTCCCTGGAACTCACTTTGTAGACCAGGCTGGTCTCTAATTTAGAAATCTGCCTGTCCTTGCCTTCTGAGTTCTGGGATTAAATGCGTGTACCACCATGGCTGACTTATTAACTTCTTATTTTTATAAAATTAATTTTAGGAGCTCAAATCTGTTTAGCATAGTCTTCTTCACATGCTCAGAAGTTCTCGTAGAGAAGAGTCTTGGTCCAGCATTCACTCCCAACCCATAACCATTGCCCATCAGGAATTCATATATATGACAGAGGCAACAGCATTGTGTCTGGCGTAAACGGGCAAGATCTTCAGTCCCAGGCAATGGGCAAGTATGATATTTGAAGAGAATGGAAGCCACTTAGACAGTGTGATCTAGCACAACAGGTCTACAGCCAGGTAGAAGACAATACCTCTGAAGAGTCTGAGCATGACATCACTCAAGAAGAAGAGTAGGAGGAAGCCTTCTTCCCAGGCCCTGGGGAATATTGTTGGCTGCAGAATTTCTCACGGGTGGAAGGAAGGTAATGAGCCTGTCACCCATTGGAAGGCCATCATTCTAGGTCAACTGCCAACAAACCCTTCTCTTTATTTGGTGAAGTATGACGGAATTGACAGTGTCTACGGACAGGAGCTCCACAGCGATGAGAGGATTTTAAATCTTAAGGTCTTGCCTCACAAAGTAGTTTTTCTTCAGGTGAGGGATGTCCACCTCGCCAGCGCCCTGGTTTGCAGAGAGGTACAACACAAATTTGAGGGGAAAGATGGCTCTGAGGAAAACTGGAGTGGGATGGTGCTAGCCCAGGTGCCATTCTTACAGGACTATTTTTACATTTCCTACAAGAAGGATCCGGTCCTCTACGTCTATCAGCTCCTGGATGACTACAAGGAAGGTAACCTCCACATCATTCCAGAGACCCCTCTGGCTGAGGCGAGATCAGGTGATGACAATGACTTCTTAATAGGTTCCTGGGTGCAGTACACCAGAGATGATGGATCCAAAAAGTTCGGAAAGGTTGTTTACAATGTTCTAGCCAATTCTACTGTGTACTTTATCAAATTTCTTGGTGACCTACATATCTATGTCTATACTGTGGTGTCAAATATCACTTAAATTGAAAAAAATCACAAAGTACAGAAAAGTAAACTTATAGGATTGAAAAAATATTTATTTTCCTGTGTTGGGTACCTATGGGTCTTTGACAACCTCAGTATCTTTGTCAATAAAATTTGTTTTGTTCTAAAAATTAATACGTGTGACATGACATGCTTTTAGTGAACACATTGTTGGAAGAGATGGACTATGGTGGAAAGAACATCAAAGCAAGATGAAAGTTGCAACTCAGGCTGTGAACAGTGCATACATCTAATATTACACAGGCTAAATTGGACAGGACTTAGATTCTGTGGTCTGCATAGTGAGCAAGGAATTGGAGATATGACTTAGAGGAGCAGGGATGGCAGCAAAAGATGGATTTTTAGGAAGAAGGGGAGAAAAACAGGACATAGATAGAATCTCTGGAATGAAGTCTGAGGGAGAAACAACAAGTTTGGGGAAAGAGTGATAGATAAAAGGAATGTGGCCTTGTTACACAAAGTGCAACCCAGAAAACTGATCCAAAGAGACTCAGAAATCAGACAAAATCAGGTTTCATTTGAATAATGAAACCAAATGAAACTTGTCTCTCATTTTAAGATTTATTATCTTTATTTATATGGGTGGGTAGTAGCTTGAGAGTATAGGTGACCACAGAGACATGAGTTGTCAGATCCCATGGAGCTGGCATTAAAGCTGATTGTTAACCATTGGATATGAATTCAAGAAAACAAATCCAGTTTTTTTGCGGTACAAAAGTACTCTTGACAACATGGTCATCTCTCTATTCCCATTAAGATATCTTTTTAAGAAATCCAATATTAACATGCAGAAAAGAGACCAGGTAGAAGTTAAGAAAGATTAAATTGATGGTAACCTTTAAAAACAATAAAGGACACACAAAGGAGTAAAGGACACTGAGGAACAAAAATATTCTAAGATGAAGTTCTCAAAATGTGAAGCAGGAGACCCAGGAAGAATAGAAATTTTCTGCAAGTAGTTAAAATTGGACATATCCACATTAGGTTCTTTGGTTTCTTAACAAATAGCCAGCTGATCAGGTCAAATAGTAATTTAAAAGAGAAAATGAGTATACGGTGAGATAATATATGGTGGGGCATGGATCCTGAGTGCTTTCCTTGAGCACTCTTTGCCTGGGATGAATCCTGTGATCTTTTGGATGTCTCTGTGGAGTGCCCCAGATGACCATCAAAATGTTCCCCATGGCCTGTTCCCCTGGCTCTCCTCCAAACATCTGACTCCCAACATACCTATGTACCATTTCAGCCTGTCTATTCCCTGGAAATTCCAGTCTTAAATTTATGTGTGACCTCATTCTCATAAAACAGTGAAGGTGTACTCAATGCATATGCGCTGACCTCTTTTCTATGCCAGTTCTCATGGGTTTCAAACTCTATGAGGTTGCCCAATATGTTGGTCACTACTCCTGAGTAGCCCCTGTGCTTCATGGGGGTCTTACTGGGTCCCATAAGCACTCTGAGTGTTTCTTTTGTTTGTTTGGTTTTATTGTTGTTGTAGTTTTGTTATTGTTTTTGTTTTCTTTGGGTTTTTTTTGTTTTTGTTTTTGTATTTTTTTTTTGTTTTTTTGTTTTTAGTCAGGCTTGTCATGGACTAAATCATTTGTGTTTTTTCTCTAGAATAAGTTTAAATGCCAAATGACTTGAAAATACTCTCTATTGTTGATTAATTTTGGTATTTAAGAGAGTTTTTGTGCTAGCTGGATGTCTTAATTAGGGTTCCAATGCTGTGAAAAATCACTATGACTAAGGCAACTCATTAGAAACATTTCATTAGGGCTTTTCAACATTTCATTGCAGTTTCAAAGGTTCAGTCCACTATCATCAAGGAAGTAAACATGCAAGTGGCTGGGAATATGTGGTGGTGGAGAGGAAGCTTAGAGTCTTCTGCATGCAGGGATGGTGTCTTCCACACTGAGCAGAGCTTTAAAGCCTCACAGTTATATGCTTCCTCCAAATAGGCTACACCTACTCCTATAAGGCCACACCTCCTCGTAGTCCAACTACATTCAGAGTGCCATACTGGTTTCATAGAAACTTGACAAGATCTAGAGTCTTGAAAGAGGAGGAGCCTCAGTTGAGAAAATGCCTCTTTAAGATCAAGCTTTTAGGAATTTTCTTAATTGGTGGGAGAGGACCCAGTTCATTGTGGGTGGTGACACCCTTGTGGTGGTAGTCTTGTGCTCCTCATGGAAGCAAGACTTAAGGAGCATGTCAATAAGCATCACCACTCCATGGCCTATGCATGAGCTTCTGGATCCAAGAACCTGTGTTGTTTCAGTTTCTTTCCCAACTACTTTGATGATGAACAGCAATGTGGAATATAAGCTGAATAAAACTTTTGCTATGGAAATAGCTCTTTGGACATGGTATGTCCTTACAACAATAGAAATTTTAAGTAAGACAATTTCTTAGAGAAACAAAATATCTAATAGTACCACTGTCACTTATCCTATAAGGACAAATAATGTGTAGGTGTTTTATTTTAATTTAAAGGTAAGATATTCTCATGTATATAATGACATGCAATTGTTCTAGTTTGCATCTTTCTCACACTGATGAATACTAACATCAAACATAACTTGGGAATATAAGGGTTATTAGCTTACATGTTACAGACTATTACCAAGGAAGGCAAAACAGGAACTTGAAGCATTACCAGGAAAGAGTGCTTATTGCTTGACCCTATCTTAGTCATTGTTCTATTGCTGTGAAGAGACATCATGGATAAAACAACTATTATGAAACAAAGCATTAACTGAAGGCTTGAATACACTTACAGAAGTTTAGTCCAACATCAAGTTAGTGACCGCAGCACTGGAGCAATAGAACTATTGATCCTTAGACAGAGACAGATATTCTGCCATTACATTGGTTTCTTGAAAACTCAAAGACCACCCTTATTGACACTACCACTTCCTCCAATGAAGCCACATCTTCTCTCATTCCTTCTAATCCTTAAACACACTGCCAATCCCTGGTGACTAAATATCCATATATATGAATCTATAGGGGATATTCTTATTCAAACCACCAAAAATCATGTGGCATGATCAAATATTTTATTTAAATACAGAGTAAAAGCCTCCCTTTTATAAATGACTACTGATGAGCTTACCCACAGTTGCCTACCCTCACACATCGACCATCAAGGAAGAAAATGTCCCATAGACTTACCCAAAAACCAAGTGAATAGAGACAATTCTTCAATTGTTCTCTTTCCTAAGGTGACGCTAGATTGTCAAGTTGGAGATAAAAAAAAATCCCAGCACATTAAGGTTTATCCTGCTCCATAACCCACACAAACATTATTCATCCCAATCTCCTCCTTCTGACTAGGTATAGACCCACTTCCCTCCATGGCAGAATTGAAGGGTAAGTACCTCCAACAGCAAGAATACTCAATAATAGGTGACAAGTAGTGAATATGTCTTATAGCCTCACAACACCTACATTCTAATGTGTGTTACACTTTCTGGGAGACACTCCAATCTGTCCAACTTCCTGCCAAGTCAGCTTTAACCAGAAAAAATTCTCATCAATTAATCCAATGACTTTTAATTGATTTATTTCTCCTGAGGGAATGGAGTGTTACCCCTTCATGGATGTATTGGTGTCTGATTCAAAAGTAATAAAACCCACTACTATTAACAGCTAAATCACAGGTGCTATGACAAATAACAACTCACATGAGAAGCATCACATTTAGTTAAGCCTTTTCAGAAGTTTTATTGGAGTTTTATTTATGTACTATATAAATCCATTGATTTATTTATTTTTAAGTGTGTAATTTAATGATTCTAAACACATCTCACCACTGTCATTTTTCACTCATTTTTCTGGTACTTCATATGATATTGAAATCTACTAAAATACAATAGTGAATTCAGAAAAAAGACCAGTGGTGAGGGTAGCAGCAAAGTTCTTGAGTCTCAAAGACAACAGATACCGTGGCTGAATATTCCAACTACAACAACTAGGTAACATTGGTTCTACACTTAGCATGCCGTTTCTAGAAAAAAAAATTAAAGAATTAAGCCATGTTTCCTCTGAACCTGACATGTTACTATCACAAATGAAAGAAGGATCCATGATCACATGAATATGAAAGGGGCATGAAGCAGCAAAATTGTTCAACTTATTGGCAGCTAGTCAGCATTAACACAAGAAGGGACAAAGACAATAAACAGCTTTGAAGACCTGTCCAAATGACCACGTTCATTTACAAGTTTTTTACCCATTCCATGCACATCCATTGATTGATTAACTCATTGATTAAAGCCCCCAGGTTCCAATCACTTTTCAGAGAGCATATTGTACTACCTATGAACATTGTACTGTGGACCAAAGCCTTCATCAAAGACCCATGACTGACATTTCAAAACAATTTAACCACAGAATTCTTTATTTGAAACAAAGTGATAGGATCCATCTATCTCTTCAAGGATATCTCCGTTTTGTTCAAAAAGGAGAAAAATGCAATCCAAGTTCAGGATATTGATCACCTATCCATGCATCTTAAACCCATAGGTTCTAGCCAGAATGTAAGGTCAGAAGTCTAAACTTCACCTATACTACAACTAACTCTGAAGATATCTAGCAATCTCCAGTTCCTTTCTGGTACTTACCCACACCAAGTCTGCATTCAGGAATATAGTCTAGTGTGAGATAGTGCCAGCAGTTAATTGCAAAATCCCACTCTGAGTTGAGTTGTATGTAAACTCAGACATCTGTAATATAGACACACATGCATATTCACAAATACTCACAGAAAGAGGCAAGAAGTAGAGGAGCTGAATCTTAGAAATCCTCAAGGAAGAGAATGAAAATCTTGTAAGGCACAGAGGTAAGAGAAAAACTGTGTCTTTCTGCACAAAATCAGGCCATTCTGTCTTCCATCACTGAACGGGAAGGCTCACTATCACTTATCACTATCTGATAAGGTATAGACAGTTGATGAAGGATGAATAGTCAGTTTTCATCAAAGGTATTGACTTTGAAGGTGATAGATTGTTCATTCTCTACTGGAAGCCAGATGTCCAAGAGTTTATGGGAAACACAAATGATTTGAATGGGTTGTAACAAACGGGAGAAGACGAGATATGAAGTTGGCAGGAGGAGTTAGGTGGGAATGGGCCAGGTTTTGTTCTGGGAGGAGTTACTAAAAGAATTGGAAAGTAAATTCCATCAAAATATAGTGTATGAAATTCTCAAGGAATTAAGGAAAGTAGTTCTTAATATACCATGTCTGTACTGAACACACACAGACCAATTATATGTCCATCTTCTAAATAACAAATTCTTATACAGCAGTTTCATTACATTGAGGGCAAAAGTAATCCAGAGGTTATTTAAAATAAAGAAGAATCTGGGGAGATGTCCCAGGGGTAAAGCCAAGTGTTTGGTCAAACATTCACCTACAACACCAGTGCTTAGGAATTGGAGTGGCAGAGACAGAAGGATGACTGTGGCTTCCTGAATGTCAGCCTCACTCCTAGCTCAGCAAGAAACCCTGTCACAAGGGGAAAATTAGGGAGTGAAGTAGCAGAAAACAGTATACCCTTCCCTATCCTCTGCACTTACCTGTATATTTCTGTATGCATACACACATCAATATGATTACTGTATAAAAGAGGTTACTTTGCATAAATTATAGGCAAAAGCAATGTTGTTTTAACCTAGAGACCTGAAGACTTTTATATCATTAGGGTCCTGGAGAAACTCTCCAGATATAGAGGATTGATATATCTTCTTCCTGTGCTAAGGAAACCTCAGTTAAGTGTGTGTGTCAGTGACTTTAAACACCTTTCTTCCTCTAGATTCCTATTTATACCACAGAATGGTCTGTAAATAATGAAAAGATGAAAATAAGACTTTTTCAGGGTGTTGCCTTCTTTTAAAATCATATTTATAATATTTTACTAAATCGATGGGAAATCTTCTGCTCCAAGGAACAATGGATTCAATCCTGTTGACTTCTGTTTTATCCCATTATGAATAGGAATTAATTATACATCAACATTTCTCACGATTTGAACTAAATCAGGAATAAGGGATATGTTTCCATGAAAATAAGTAATGCCAATATGGTTAATCAAGTAGAAATGTGTGTGTGGGTGTGGGGTGGGGTTAGGACGCCTTTGGATTATTTGAGAATGATGGCTGATCAGAAATATGTTATGCAAATAACCCTAAACTGTGAGAAATGAAAAGTAATGATATAAACTATACTACCAAGTGTCATGGCCACTTATTAGTTGATTTCATTTTCTTTTTCATTCCTTTATTCTTTTGAATAAATGTGTGCCACAGATGATCACACGTTCAAATGTGTTAGTTTTCCAGGTGATGGGCTGTTTAGAATGAATTAGAATTTGTTTTATTATTAAAGGAGACTTGTCACAGAGCCTTAAAATATCAAAAACCCATCAGGCTCTCTCTCTCTCTCTCTCTCTCTCTCTCTCTCTCTCTCTCTCTCTCTCTCTCCCTCTTTCATTACTCTCTGCCATCTCCATCATAAGTTGTTGGCTCTCAACTACTGCTCTACATCTTTTGCCTCTGTGTTGCCATGGTGTCTACCATGATATCCTGGACTTGCCCTCTGGAACTCTAAGACCACAATTAAATGTTTCCTCTTATAAGTTGGTTTGGTCTTGATGTCTCTCACAGCAAGAGAACAGTAACCAAGACATACATACTCCTGTTTATTTTTTGAAACATTCTTTATTTCTTTCATTAAAGTTACCTTTAATGAAAGGTCCATTGAACAGTTTTAAGAATAATGTTAATGGGCCCATATAAATAGTGCCAATAGGTGTGGCACTCTCAGGAGGTGTGGAATAGTTTCATGAGGTGTGACATTGGTGGAGTAGTTGGGACACTGATGGAGATGTGTCTTTGTTGAGTTGGTGTGATCTTGTTGGAAGAAATGTAACAATTTGGTGGTAGGCTTGGATGTCTGCTGTCCTTAAGCAATCTCCAGTTTGACACAGTCTCCATCTGCTTCCTGTATATCAAGACCTAAAACTCATCTCCTTCTCCAACACTGTGTCTGTCTGAAGGCAACCATGTTTCCAGCCATGAAAATAATGGAGTAAACATCTGAAAAGAAGTTACAAAGTGTTCAAAATTTACTATGATCCTGGTGACACTTCATGTCAATAGAACCCATACTAATACTCACATAAACACTCAAAAACACATTTGATGTTGAGTGGGAACAGACTTTAATGCCCTCTGCCTACTGCCAGGAAGCTATTCATTTCCAAGCAGCTATCAGATAAAGATGTAGAACTCTCAGCTCCAAATGAACCATGCCTGCCTGGATCCTGACATATTCTTAACTTGATGATAATGGACTGAAATTCTGAACCTGTAAGCCAGCCCCAATTAAATGGTTTTCTAATAAAACATGCATTGATAAGTGTGTCTGTTTACAGCAATAAAATCCTAACACACACATGTACATATTCACCTAGATATACTGAGTCACAGACACACACACATGGAAATATTCACACACACACACACACACACACACACACACACACACACACACACACACATAAACACATTCATTTACAGGGACTTTAGATTCAGCCAGTACCCATGCAATTTAATTGGGGTGTCGAATACAGGTGTTTGTGGAACATGACTATTGCTCTTTCTTTTAGGAATTATGTGGACAAAATCTGCACACTCACTTCATTCCTCCTCAACATCAGAAATCTCAATTTAAAGAAAGTGAGATAATGAGAAGTAGTTTTAGATACCTCTTTTTTTTTTTTCATTTGAGTAGCTTCGACTTCAAATCACCAAGGAAAAATAAACATAACAGGAAAGAAATTCATATTAAAATGCCCTTGAAAAGCTCATAATACATTCTCCATAATGAATATAAACTTTTATTTAGAATTCCCAAGGAAATGAGACTTTTGAAAAATCCTTAATTTCAGATAGGCTTTGGTATTTCATTTCCCTGCAAAGGAAAACCAATGTAAAAAGACAGAATCTAGATTGCATTGTGCACAAGTTGAATCAGAAACATTTGATATTGTGCATTCAGGGACTCACCACATTTTTACAAATATATATACATATATATATTGGGGGGGTGAAAGGAGACATCTGGAGAACAATAAGACCCTCATTAGCATTTAACATTCCTGAAGTCAAGTAATAACCTCTAACAACATCAATAACAACAACAACAAAAACAACAACAAGAATAGATGTTCATTAGAAAGAATTTTTTTTTTAATAACCTTCCATTAGCCTCAGAAAGAGGGGGCATGATCCATCTGCAACACTTTATAGATACTTATTACAATTACCACTAAAGTTTTTAAAATAATATGGATTTTTAAAAATGATATTGAATTAAAATAGATTTTTTTAGCTGTTAAAAGGGGGAAAATGTGTTCTAGAATGAAATAAAGAGTGTAAGAACTAATTGATTTTTTTAATAAAGAACATCCTTATAACTCATGTGTCAGTAAGTATCAGAATTATAATGCAGTTGATTTTCTCATTGTAGAATAATTTTAATGTGTTTGAATATTTCCACTTGCAAGAATGGATCTCAGAATTTTCACAAGACAAGAAGAAGTCACCAAGTAGTTTCTCGCTTTTGTTTCAAAAGTCTTCGTTCCTTTTCTGCAGAGTCCCAGACATTCCAGGGAAGGGTTTGAAACATCCAACAACTTCTGAGACCATAACCTCAGAGGGAAGCTACCTTTCTCAGTAAATGGAACTAGCAAAGCTGAAAAGATTCATCCAATCGCTTTAGAACAAGAGTGGCAGCTGGTTCACAGAACAGGTATCATTTAGCAACTCAGCCAAGAAATAAGAGGATTTGAAATGATAATAACACAGAGTAATAAAAACCACTATGCAATTGTAATTTAATCGCATATATATACTTTGGACAGAGAAAGCAATCAAATCTTGGGATCTCTCTGCTCAGCACAATGAAACTCTGGGTCATGCTGCAGATGTCCCAAGTTTATGGCTCATCACAGATACTGGAAGTCTCTGGGAAACTAGAACTACATCACGTAAGTGCTGTGAGTCCAAAGACATGACTTCATAAATTGTTCAAGTCCTCATCTTGCTTGGAAAAAAAAATCACAAAGCACCAGAAGTAATAAGAAGTTCATGGTATCAATGTCAACAGGTAAGCACTACTAACAAATATCTGTTAAGCATTGGATTGTTACCAACACAAATGAGGAGATGATTTTTAAATTTAAATGCAGTTACATTTTAATAATTCGTAGTAATGTTAAGTGTCCAGTGTGAAACTGTGGGTTTAGGGGAAGTTGATGAAGTGAGAGAGAATATGGCCAGCAGAAGGTTCTGTGCTCTGTGAAGGCTGACATGGGAGGAGTGAAGGATAATTACCATGCATCCCTGGTTGTGCATCTGGTTGTGTAAATCCACTGACACTACACGGATGGGGGTGAACTAGGGGAAGACAATGGTACCAGATTCTTAGTCTCTGGCATCCCATATAGGGCCTTAAAAAAACATAGACAGTCTAATGTTTTAGAGCTTTATTTTAGACAGCAGTGAGAAAAACAAAGGGTAAAAAGATTGTTAGACTTGCCATGGCCAAAAGGAGAGATGGGGAAAGACATAGAAGGAAGGACAGAAAGCAAGTTAGAGAGTAAGAAAGGTGAACACTTAGAGAAAGAGGTAAAAGTTTACAAAGAGTAAGGATTGTAAAAGTTAGAGAGAGAGAGAGAGAGAGAGAGAGAGAGAGAGAGAGAGAGAGAGTGAGAGACTGATGTAGGGCTAAGTAGCCTCTCAGATATTGGGCTTGTTATCTTGCTGTTGCTAGGTAACTAGAAGTTATCTAACCCGAAGATCAGAACCTTTGGTCATTTTGTATGTGACTGCTAGCCATTAGCCACTGCTGGGCGGGAGTGCTTGTGGGTTTGGTAACTTTACCAGGAGCCAGGGTTTCAGAAACACTGAGTAAATGCCTTCCTTCCCATGTAGGTGAAAATTACGACCCATTAGGCTTCATCAGGTTTAAGGACTTCAGCATGACTGGAGACCAGGCATTTTGTACATAGCACAATGCCCCAAGCTCAATGATCAAATTTAACTCTAGCCCCTAGATTTTGTGGTTTCTCAGGCAGAACACCAGGAAAGAGGATGTGAGTTTGAAACTCTGGACACTCCCACCATAAGAAATCAAGGCATGGAGGTGGGGTGGGGTAAAATGATCTTAGAAGAAATCTGTAAAACAGTGAAAGGACAATTGAAAAGACATATGGAAAAGACCAGTAACAGGGGATGCCTCAGGAGACCATCCTTGTTTTCATAGCTTGGCAAGACAAAATTCAAATGACCAGTAGTACTGGAGGAGAGTCTGTGAATGGATCAGGGAGGGTAGGGTAAGGGTAGGAGGGAGTCAGGGAGGGTGAGATAGAGAAAAATGTAGAAGAAGAAAAAGAAAGTGAAGGAGAAGAATATGGAGAGGAAGAGAGAAGAAGGAAAGGAAGAGGAATGGGTGGAGCAGAACGACAAGGAGAAGGAGAAGGAAGAAGAACAAAAGAAGAGGAAGAGCAAAAAGAAGGAGGAGGACTTGGAGAAGTAGAAAAGGAGAAGGTTAAATAAGGAGGAGAGAAGGAGAGAAGGAGAATAAGAGAAGGAGGAAGAGAAGGAGAAGTCAAAGGCATAGAAGAAGAAGAAGAAAAAGAAGAAGAAGAAGAAGAAGAAGAAGAAGAAGAAGAAGAAGAAGAAGAAGAAGAAGAAGAAGAAGAAGAAGAAGAAGAAGAAGAAGAAGAAGAAGAAGAATGAGGAGTAGAAGGAGACCAAAGACAATATCAAGAAGAACAAGAAGAACAAGAACAAGAACAAAGAAGGAAGAAGAATAAGGAAGAAGAATAAGGAAGAAGAAGAAGAAGAATAAGGAAGAAGAAGAAGAAGAAGAAGAAGAAGAAGAAGAAGAAGAAGAAGAAGAAGAAGAAGAAGAAGAAGAAGAAGAAGAAGAAGAAGAAGAAGAAAGAAAGAAAGAAACAGGAGTAGGAGGAGAAGGCGAAGGAGAAAAGAATAAGGAGGAGAAGGATAAGGCAAAGAAGGAAAAACAATAGAAGAAGAAGGTAAGCAAGGAGAAGAAATGAGTTTAGATGTGAGGCATAGATAGACAGACAGAGACAGAAAGACAGAGAAACTTAGACATACAGAGTGAGACATGCACATAAACATTCACACAGAGACACACAAGTAGGCAGAGACAGAGAAAAATACACATAGAAAGAGAGACATGCACAGAGACATTCACAGAGTTACACACATTCACACAACTTAATTAAGAAGTATTTAGAAAAATATATCTATGAAATCACGAGGATATTAAGTACTAAATTATGTGAGCAATGAGGAGGAATGAGATCCAAAATAAATTTTGCAAGTCCTCCAACATTCTCCATGCTTCCACACAGCTTAAGCTGTGGGAGTATCAGTTATAGGGCTGTAACTTTTGTTTTCTTCATTTATAATTTACTGTGAATCTCCTTTCTCCACCATTCAATATGGTCAGTAGTTTCCATGTGGAAGGACTTTCCAAAGCATGGCATCTAGTGACAAAGAGAAAACAATTTAAAAAAAGAGTCTCTATGCTAGAGCCAACTGTACAAACAATTCGTAGTTATTCTCTAAATGCAGGGCTCAAAGAACACAGAGGCTCCTCTAGCTGCTACACAGATCTTAAGTATGGCCCCACAGCATCACTGGGAACCTATTGACAATTCTCACTCAGGTCATACAACTATGGAGCATTCCAATTTCTTGAGTTCCAGAAAAAAAGCCATTTGGAAGCTTATCTCCATAAAAGTAAAGATTGCACTGAAATTTATGAAATGTGAGAATAATTTTAAACGTGAAAAATCATTCCACACACACACATTAAAAAAATACATGTAGGCAAAATTGACAGCAATCTATTTGACACAACACCCACCCACACACACACACACACACACACACACAGAGAGAGAGAGAGAGAGAGAGAGAGAGAGAGAGAGAGAGAGAGAGAGAGAGAGAGAGAGAGAGAGAGAGAGAGAGGAAGGGAAGGAGGGATGGAATGAAGGAAGGAAGGAGGGGAGAGGGGTATGGGTAGGGGAAGAGGTGGAGAGACAGATGTACACTTACAATAATTATTTTAAGTTAAGTTGTCAAAACTCCTGACACAATGAATGTACAAGAAGAGATGTATATGGCAAAAACTCACCAGGGAAAGACTGGCATGATAAGGACAGCATAGTAGGAAACAACAAGTTCATCTGTGGCATTAAGAGCCTGAATGGGCCCTTCTCACATTTGGTTGGATTTAGAAGCCAAGATTTAGGTCAGAACTAGCCAGTTCCCTCCTTCTTGCGCCAGTGACCTCCTTCTGCTAGGGCACAGGCACAAAGGTTCCACAACCTTTCTAGAGAGTTTTTCCAGTTTGAGACAACTGAGAATGTGGGAGAAATCCCTCCCACCCCACAATCTTAATTAAACTAAGCCAGGCAAGTGCAAAACATTTTGAAAACAGTTTAATTTCAATTTTGAAAAGAGAACAGAGAGCTCTACTTTGAAATGGACTAAATTAGTCTTTAGGTTCCATTGTGCACACTAAATGAAATACAATATAAAAGATTCCGTTTTCTATGTAGCAAATGGGGCTGAAAAGAACACACTTATGGAGATAAAATGCAAAAAAAACTGGGATATATAGTAACAATTCAAACTGACAGTGTGAAAAACAATCTATTTACTTAACTGTCCTGTTGACCACAGTGTCATTCATCATTGTGTTAGGGGATACAATCTAGTGATTAATCATCAGGGTTTGACAGTAAAATCCTTAGGCTCAATACACCAGACATTAGCTGGAAAATGATTTACAAGCATGTAATGCCCTTTGGTGTCTTCTCTGTGAATCTGTTGTATGGATGCCCTGTTGTTGGTTGTTTTAATTGTTGGTGTTGTTTTAAAATAAAAATATTGATTGCAAAAGCAAGTGACAGGTGCCCAATAGGTCTTTGCATCCTCTCTTTCTCCTTCCCATAACTTTTTAATTTTCCCAATCCCCATATTCATTCAAAAATTCAGAAGTTCAAAAAATACAGAAACTCATTTGTCATCTTTACTTTGTCTTTGCATGCTGGTTGCAATCATCTTGTAAGCATTAAAATCAGGCTAACATACTGCGTATGTTCTACAGGGTTTCATTGATGTGAAGAGACATCATGACTCAGGAAAGAAACTCTTATAGGGAAAATTTAATTGTGGTTGTCTTACAGTTTCAGAGGGTCAGTACATTTTGATCTTGGTAGGAAGCATGGCAGCATCCAGGTAGAGGAGGTGCTGGGGAAGGAACTGATTGGTCTATATCTTAGTCTGAAGGCAACCAGGTGGAATCTTGTGGCCATAGGTAGCAAAGAAGAGGATCGATTTTTGTCACTGGGTAGAGATTGTGCACTACATAAAAGCAAGCCTACACAATGATGCACTTCCTAAAACAAGCCAACACCTTGTAATAGTGCCACATCCCATGGGCAAAAGATATTCTAATCAACACACTGCATCATAGGAAAGTGGCAGAGAGACATAAAGAAAGATACTGCATGATTGCATTCCTCTAGTCACAGGTGCTACATATCTACATGCTTATATGCACACACATGTGCACACACACACACACACACACACACACACACACACACACACATATCCTATCTGATATGTATGTCCATCCAAATTTATTTGTCTATTTATTTAATTACTTACTTATTTACTTTGTTTTAAATTTGTTTGTGAAGAACTTTCTACATACATGTAAATGAGTTTGAGCAAATCCATCACTATCTTCTCCTCCTTGAAATGTTCCCCACTTCTCCTGTATCACTCTTATCCTTAAGTCCATGTGCATTTTTATATAGATAGCTGAGTCCATTTAGTCCTGACTACATATGTGTGGGTAGGGACAAATATATACTGGAACACGGGCAACCTTTCACTAGCCAAATCCATGAAGAAAACTGGCCCTCTCACCTGAAGCCATTAACTTCCAATAACTCCTTTGTTGGGGGTGAAAGTTTCTGAGTCTCCCCAATCTATTCTTGGATTTGTCTGTGAAAATTTTGTTGATGGAAACTTAGCCACGGTGAGTAACACACAAACACACACACACACACACACACACACACACACACACACACACACACACACACACACACACACACACACATACACACCAAATTTTAAAACCAGAGGATTGTTTAAAAGTTTACACAACGTCCAAAATTCAATTCATTTTTGTTGAAACATTTGAATTCCATACGAGATCTTAATACTATCTGTATAAAATTAGATTATAACAATGAATATTTTAAAATTCAGTGGATCTTTATGTGTTAAATAGCACCTACTGAACAAAATCCGTTAGTGCCAAAACACTGATGGCTGCACAAAAAAAAGTGTAAATCGGTGTCCAAAGGTAAGAATCCACAAGGTAAGGGGGTTGTCAGAGATTAAGGGCATGCAGGATAGTGTATGGAAGCTCTGTAGACCAAAACAGGTATACCGTTAGCAAATAGCCTGGAAAATCTGCCATTCATTCCTTCACAATCTTATACTAGGGAAAATTCAGGTGTAATTACCCTCAAAAGTGGGAGTAAGAAAACGTTAATATACTCCAGGTCTCTTGACTACTAAAAGGAGTGTGGACTGATATCTACAGTGTGAAAGAATTTAGAAATGGCAATGTCCGTTTTTATCTTTTCTGTGACAAAACTTTGTTATTGAGGGGCTGGAGAGATGGCTCAGAACCCTTTGCACCCTCCCATCTGTCTCTAAGTCTGGGAGATCTGACTTCTTCTTCTGGCCATTCCAGGTACTGCAGCCATGTGGCATACACAAAACCTACTTTATATATTTTAAATGAGATATTTAGTTGTTATTAGTGCCCCAAATTTTGAGACTCTCTTATAAACATCATCTGTCAATTAAATAATGTGTATGACAAATGAGCTGAGGAAGAAAATATGAGGTGAGACTTTTCAAAAAGAGAGTATTCTATGAAATATTAGGAGAATAAACAGATTCAGGGACAGATGCTGGCACATATGCTAAGGGAGATATTTAGGAAGATGCTAAGTAAATAGATAAAGGGGTAACTAAAAATGTACAAAACATAAAATATTTTGAATGTGTTAAATACGTTATTCTGGGAATAAGCCACAGTTTGTGGCCCAGGCATTTGTTAATAAGTAGTCTAAGACAAAACTGTCTTTTTTTTTTCCTTACAAATTTTATTTTCTCCTCATTATTGTCATACAAATTTGTAAGATGCTAACATATGGACATCATGAGTAGGGAATACAGGAAATTGCGAGTATCCTAGAGAATTCTAAAATAAATGTGTTTTTTTAATTTGAAGTTGGTAGAGGATTTTGTTTTTTTTTTAATTTACATTTTTAAGTTTCAGTATATTCTAAAATATATGTGCTTATATGCACTGTAGAAAATATCTATGTGATGTAAGGAGACATTAATCAAATCTACTAAATTGCTTTCTGGAATTCAGTTAGCTTTAGACACTGACAGCTGTGATGATTTAAGATAGGCAGCAGAGTGCTCACAGTATCACTAAGAGATGAACATTAGCTTGTTGTCATATTCACCCACACTCACACATACATAAACACACACAAACACACACACACACATAAACACACACAACACTCACACAAACACACACGCACTCACACACCCACACACACACACACACACAAACGCACACCAGCCATTGGAACACAAACCCCAGTAGTGACTCCCGTGACAGTTCTAAATATTTAGACACAGTCCCTAGTCAAAAAGTTCATGGAAACTAAGTCTTCAGGAACCATCCTGGAAAAAATGCATCAAACTTGTCCTTACATTAGTAAGTGATTGAATCTTTGTGACTTCTTTCAATGTTGTTTTATTATAAGTGCCTCCAAGTAATGACTTGGCAAATATCTAAGCAATATCCAACTTTGTTCCCTGTCCTTCACCAATATTCTAGGTAGTCCTTGAGCGGATCCTGGGCTTGGAATTCAGTAAGAATGTTACCTGTAACAACCAGAGTTACCTCTAGTATTATAAGAGAGATTGTGACAGCCATTGCTATATACTACATAGAGTTAGAAATCTCAGGACAACTTTAGGAAAGTATGTTTAGAATATTTGTTATACTTATGCATGGCAGGCTACATTAGTTGTTAGTAGAAAGATTCCCCCATACAATCCCTCTCATATACAGGAATTTACAATGGTTTAGGAAATAACTTGTGCTGTGGTTTGAGGGGGAACAACAGTTTTGAATTATTCATGAGAAGATTAGCTAGAAAGAAACTCCCTAATTAGAACCATGGCTTGAGTGTGAAATCCATTTGCATGGTGTGATCATAAAGTGTTCAAACCTAGCTTCAAAGAATATAGCTGACTTTAGAGAAGAATTCATTTCTGTTATTTTATTGCTCAGTCCCTGCCAGTCATTATGTTTTTATTGCTCTATTTTGGACATGAGTCTTTAAGAATTCAGTAACCTCATTTACCTGGCTGATTTGAAAACCAACTTCCCTATTTGTTTCTATATTAATAATCTGATGATTTCTTTGAGAAATTACATTCAGATACAGCACCCCCTCTGTGTTTGTATCTGATTGACACTTAAATGTCAGCTTCCTGCCCACCTATACCAGGACAACGATTTCTCCCAGAGATTGAGGAGGGCTGATTGAGGCCAGTCTGCAGCAGGCCATCCATTAAAAGCAGTACCTAAGCTTTGGTTGTGGCTTCAAGAATCTGCAACAGTGGCATTGGCTTTTGTTATTTCTTATTTTAGCCATTCTGTCTAGTCTTCCCTATTCCAGAACTTTTTTCTTTTCTGCATGTGTTTATGTGTGTGTCTGTGTGTGTGTGTGTGTGTGTGTTTAAGAGATACCATGCGTGTTGGCAATTATAAGAGAAAGAACAGTATATATGAAGGTTTTTCCTCTACATGTGCATGCAGACACTTGTTGAAGCCCAAAGTGGATTCAGGAAATGACCCTAATGTGTTGTCTATCTTTTCACGGAGGCAAGGTCTCTCAATTAGAGGAAAAGCTTCTTGGTATGGGTCATCTTTCTAGACAGGTTTCTCTGGGCATCCTTCCCCTGCATTCTGTGATCCTCTAATAGATGATTTCTACATCCACAGGGCATTTATGTTAGTTTTGTAGGGAGCAAGTGATTAACTGCTAGGCTTTCAGTCTAGCCCCTTCCAAAACTCTCTGTTGCAACTCTTTGTCACATTTTCTTTTTAGATGTATCAAGCTTGCTTCACAAACGGAAACTGTATGAATTTGGTGTATGAGGCATGGGGTTCTGAAGAAAAGAAATATTGTAAAAATGATTCTTTTTTTCTTTCTTTCAATATTACATTAGATATTTTCTTCATTTACGTTTTAAAATCAAGACCATCCATCATCTCATCACCCCATTCTATTTCTCTATGTCTCTGTCTCTGTCCATATCCACTCTGTCTCTGTCACTCTAAGATCTATTCCCTTGACATATTCCATATACAGAGAACACCACTGACAATTATTTTCAGTTCACTGTTGCCAGGCTCCAAGGTAAGTTCATTTTTTACCTGTACATTGTTGTACATTCTAGACAGTCTATTTCTCAAATAGAAAACTAAATACATTTGTTATCCTGTTAAAACCCTTTAAATGGATACTTATTGTCCTGAGGGTAAGTTGAAAAGTCTTTCTGATGATAGTTGGATGCTATTCCAGAAAGACAAAATGTTGTGTTCTACCATCCTGAATCTGAGAATACATTGGTTTAATTTCTGGAATTTAAGAGAAAACAGGATTAACAAGACAATGAGAATATAAAACTTCCCATTTCATACTTAGAGACACATAGGTTATGGAACTGCTGAACTCAAGGTTTCATGTGTGGTATGCAAGAGGGTTTCCTGGCTTCATATGAGTGGAGTGTCTGTTCCCAATTGTGAGGTCACACCATGAACATACACATATGTTCAGATATGAGTAGAATGTCCTCACCGTTTGGTCTCTCAGAGTGTATTACACCCACCATTTTGACGAGTTTGAATAGCCAGTACACTATTGGGATATCTACCGGTTCCCACCCACAGTGTTGCAGACATGAATAGAAATGCCTGGAATTTTACAGAGGTGCCAAGAATATATTCTCTCCATGGAGCCTTCTTTCCAGTGCCCAGCAGGTTATTGTTCTTTTAAACCAATGCCCATATCAGTAGAGAAATGAAAAAGACATTACCCTGATATTCTACTTTACATCCTTGTTACAACAAATAACTGAAATTTAAATATAAATTTAATGTATATCTAACTGAATCCAGATTATATTCTAATGAAAGGTATAATTGGTGTGGATCTAGATAAAATTATGTTGGGAGATTTTCCCAGATAAAAACTATGTTAGGAGATTTTGGCCTTTTATATGGAGAACAATCCATATTTTGGGTAGATTAGGAGAACAAATGTATGTAAATTAATGGAACAAAAGAAAAACTCTGTTCCACTGTATTTCTTTGTAAAATGAACTTCAAAATCATGGAATTTCAGTTATATGTGTGTGTGTATTTTTTAGTTATATTTTTGAGTGTGTTGTTATGTGAACATGTGAGTTTTCTTGGATTATGATTAAAGAATTAGAGTATATGGGGCGTGGTTACTTGGCAGTATTCTTTTTTATTTATTAATTCATTCATTCATTGAACCCTGTCCACCCTCCTACTGTTCCACATGCCATATCGACTGGCCATCCCCTGTCTCCAAGAGCATGTACCCATTCCATCTGATTTCTAAACACCCTGGGGTCTCTAGGTTCTTGAGAATCATTGCATCATTTCTGATTGAACAGAGACCAAGAATTTTTTTTTTTCTGTGTATGTTTTGGGGACCTTCTAACTATAGTTGGTGTAAGCTGCCATTTTGGTTGTCTAGCATTTGGGAGAATTCTGGGTCCATATTAATGGAGACATCTAGTCCTCCTACAGGGTTGATCTCCTCCTCAGTCTCCTTCAGTTTTTCTCCAATTAAACCAATGGTTCAACATATTCTGTCCGTTGGTTGGTTGCATACAATTTCATCTGATTGTTTCACCTACTTGTTAGTTCTTAAGAAGTACAGTCATGGTAGTATTAATATTACAAATGTGTGAATTCAGAAAACTGCAGAGGTTGCTTACTGCAAGAAGGTATTCTGCAAAAGCAATAGATGATAAAAGTACTGAAATATCTATCAGTGCTCTACAATATTATATTCTAGGTGATGAAATTTCTCTTTCTCTCTGTCTCTGTGTCTCTGTGTCTCTGTCTCTATCTCTATGTCTGTCTGTCTGTTTGTCTCTCTCTCTCTCTCTCTCTCTCTCAATTTCTACTTCTCTAATACTTATTATGAATTATGATTCTTTTATCTTATTCCCTCCAATGGGAATGATATTGGAATGGCATCTGTAACATTCATTCACATTCCTACACAATTTGTGCTTTCTATTAACAATCAACTAATATCAAAGTCACACATTCACTCAGATTACAAAATAAGATATCTGAGCTCATGTAAAGTGATATTCTGAATCAGAGTAGGGGAAGGGCACTTCCAATATGTAGTTTCACTCAAGAGCATGGCTTTTAAGAACTGGTCAATTGGAAGAAGATGAGACAATGTATAGAAGAGGGTGTTTCTTTTGGTTTAGTTTGGTTTAGCTTTGTTTCTTTAGGTTACCCACAGTCATTTTAAGAAACATTGAGAAACACTGTTTATTACCTATATCTTGAACTGAATGTGAATAGGTCCCTTAGAACCAACGTTATATTTCTCAGTTACAATATGCAATATATTTTTGATATTATTTTGATTCATTACCTAGTACATACACTACAACAAGTTTAAGACATGTACCTCATTAGGAACTAGCAGGTGAAGGATTCAGCTGCAGATATTTGCAACCAACTAATGGACTGGAGCATCTGACGCTTGTTGTTGAATTAACAAAATTTAAAAAATGTTAAAAACAAGGGTATCCCTCTAGGAAGACCCACAGTCTCATTTAAACTGTTCAACCATGAAGTCTGAAACTCTGACCCTTCAAAGATACAGAATTCACCTGCTCATATGAGGCCTCCAATACACATACAGAAGAGGACTGCTGGGAGAACTCTACAAGTCCCCTTTCCCAACTGGAGGGCATTTCATCTAAGGTCACTCCCTTTGAGTCCTGGGAGTCTCTCAGCTCCCAGGTCTCTGGTACATTCTAGAGGGTTTTCTCACCTCCTACCTCACAAAGTTGCCTGTTTCCATTCTTTTTGCTGATCTTCATCAATGCACTCCTGTTTCACAACCCCCCACAGTACTTGATCAAGTTCATCTCTTCCCCTCCGTGTGTGGTTTCTCACCCAGGTCTCTCCCTCCCCCTTCTTGTAGTAATTGTTTAACCTTCTTAACATTTCTAATTATTTTTATCATAAAGATAATTGAATTTTTTGATTCATTATCTTATAAACTTCCCAATGCACTAGATACAATTATCGAAGGTACATTTGTTTGATTTTATTTCACTTCATTTTAGTGTTGAGGTAGGCACTTAGTATGTTATGTATTCTCTAGGAAGTGATAGAGTGTTGCGGTTCAGCATTCCGTGTTGGTGCTAATACAGGTATGTTTAAACATACCTGGCTTTAATTGTTCTTCGGAAAATAGACCCAAAAAAACTCCTATAACCACAATAAAATTTCCACAGGCAGTTCTGAGAGATGGAAATATTTCCTGTTCACTAATAAAATTCATTGAAAGAAAGTATATTTGTTTCTTGAACCAAAATAAACTGCTACCTGAGAGGAAGGATAAAATGACTGATTGGCCCCTTTCTCTTTCCCAGGATCAGCCCCTACTCTCTGTTCCCATTGTACTTGATGCTCCAGTACAGTGGAATTCCAGGACAAAGAAATGGGAGTGAGTGGGTAGGGGATCAGGGCAGGGGGAAGGGAGGGGAAAGGCTAAAGGTGACTGTTATGATAGCATTTGAAATGTAAATGGAGAAAATAACTACTAAAATTAAAAAAAAATTTAAAAAAACATAAGTGTATTTACATATGTGCACAGGGATATGTGGCTAACAAACACATAATATAAAATTATCATTCCTTTCCAGGACTGTCTTTTTTGTTTGATTGTTTGTTTTTTGTTTTGTTTGTTTGTTTTGTATTGTTTGTTTTTTATTATAAGTATTTTTTTTTTTGTATATCTATTAGTCCTGGAAATTACTTTGTAAACTAGACTGGTCTCAATTTGAGATCTGCCTACTTCTCCCTCCAAAAACTTCGAAATATGTGTGTGCCCCCACCACGTGGCTTCAAAATTATTTTAGACTTAGTGGAGAAGGTCCATTATTTTTTCTTGTTAGGATATTTTAAAATCATCAAGATGTCATTTTTCCTTAATATATTTATAAGATTAAATCCATTCCTATAAAAATATGTCAGATATTTTTGGAGACAGGCAAGTTTGCAAGAAGCATCATTTAAAAATACTTCTGGAGCCAGTGCCTTGAGCAGGCCATGCATGCAAACTCTGAAGGCAGCCCCACAACACCGAGAGGCTGCTTCAATCCAAGGTACTCCAACATTCTAAGGATCAGATAATCAGACAGGAGGAAGAACATCTGTCATCAACACATGGAGTAGCTGGAATCAGAAGGATCCAGGCATGCAGGAACTGTGCCGGACAAGTGGCATGGGTTATTTCTATTCTGTCTTGGCCAAGGCCCTGAACAGTCCTTGGAAGAAAACTCAGCAGCCAGCCCCATAACACCCAGAGTTCTAACATGGCCAGGTGCAGAGGATCTCAGGATCCCAGGATCTTGGTCCCACCAGGATTTCATGGTCCCAAAGGCAACTTGACTCCCAGAAGATCAGACAGACCAAGGATATCTACCTTTTCTATAAACTTCTTTATCACCTGTGAATACAGCCGCAAACCTAGTTACATTTTTTTCAAGGCTTCTATCTCGTCAATTTTCTCTTTCCTCAGCCTCTCTCTTTTTTATTTGTCTTTTTTCTTTTTCAGTCTCAATCTCTTTTTAATATATTTTATTAGGTATTTTTTTCATCTAAATTTCCAACACTATCCCAAAAGTCTCGCATACCCTCCCCCTCCCCCACTCCCTTACCCACTCACTACCACTTTTTGACACTGGCGTTCCCCTGTACTGGGGCATAATTAGTGTGCATGCCCAATCGGGCTCTCTTTCCAGGGATGGCCTACTAGGCAATCTTTTGATACATATGCAGCTACAGTCAAGAGCTTTGGGGTACTGGTTAGTTCATAATGTTTTTTTACCTAGAGGATTGCAGATCCCTTTAGCTGCTTGGATATTTTCTCTAGCTCCTCCATTGGGGCCATGTGATCCATCTAATAGATTACTGTGAGCATCCACTTCTTTGCTAGGCCCCGGTATAATCTCACAAGAGACAGCTATATCAGGGTCCACTCAGCAAAACCTTGCAAGTGTATGGAGTGGTGTCAGTGTTTGGAGACTGATTAGTGGATGGATCCCTGCATATGGCAATCTCTAGAAGGTCCATCCTTTTGTCTATGCTCCAAACTTTGTCTCTGTAACTACTCCTATGGGTGTTTTGTTTCCAATTCTAAGAAGGGGCAAGTGTCCACACTTTGGTTTTCGTTCTTCTTGAGTTTCATGTATTTGGCAAATTGTGTCTTATACCTTGGGGTTATTCTAGGTTTCAGGGCTAATATCCACTTATTAGTGAGTACATATCATTAGCATTCTTTTGTGATTGAGTTACCTCACTCAGGATGATGCTCTCCAGGTCCAACCATTTGCCTATAAATTTCATAAACTCATTCTTTTCAATAGCTGTACTATTAGTAGTAGTACTCCATTGTGTAAATGTACCACAATTTTGTAAACATTTTCTGTTGACAGGCATCTGGATTCTTTCCAGCTTCTGGCTACTATAAATAAGGCTGCTCTGAACATAGTGGAGCATGTGTCTTACAAGTTGGAACAGCTTCTGGATATATGCCCAGGACAGGTATTGTGTGAGCCTATGGTAGTACAATTTCCAATTTTCTGATTTCCAGAGTTGATTTAAAACTTGCAATTCCAACAACAATGGAGGAGTTTTCTGCTTTCTCCACATCCTTGCCAGCATCTGCTGTCATCTGAATATTTGATCTTAGCCATTCTGTCTGGTGTGAGATGGAATCTCAGGGTTGTTTTGATTTACATTTCACTGCTGATTAAGGATGGTGAACATTGTTTCAGGTGCTTCTTAGCCATTTGGTATTCCTCAGGTGAGAATTCTTTCTTTAGCTCTGAGCCCCATTTTTAAATGGAGTTATTTGATTTTCTGGAGTCCACCTTCTGAGTTCTTTATATATATTTGATATTACTCCCCTATCTAATTTAGGATAGTGAAAGATCCTTTCACAATCTGTTGATGACCTTTTTGTCTTATTGAAGGTGTCTTTTGCCTTACAAAAGATTTGCAGGTTTATGAGGTCCCAGTTGTCAATTCTAAATCTTACAATACAAGCCATTTGTCTTTTATTCAGGAATTTTTCCCCTGTTCCCATATCTTTGAGGCTTTTCCTCATTTTCTCCTCTACAAGTTTCAGTATGATTTTATGTGGAGCTCCTTGATCCACTTACATTTGACCTTAGTACAAGGAGATAGGAATGGATTGATTCACATTCTTCTACATGATAACCACCAATTGTACCAGCACCATTTATTGAAAATGCAGTCTTTTTTCCACTAGATGGTTTTAGCTCCCGTGTAGATGATCAATTGACAATAGGTGTGTTGGATCATTTCTGGGTTTTCAATCATATTTCATTGGTCTACTTGTCTGTCACTATATCAGTACCATGCAGTTTTTATCACAATTGCTTTGTAGTATAGGTTTGGGTCAGGTATGGTGATTGCACCAGAGGTTCTTTTATCCATGAGAAGAGTTTTTGCTATCCTAGGTTTTGTTTATTCCCAATGTATTTGCAGATTGCCCTTTCTAATTCATTGAAGAATTGAGTTGGAATTTTAATGGAGATTTTATTGAATCTGTAGATTTCTTTTCGCAAGATGGCCATTTTTACAATGTTGATACTGCCAATCCATGATAATGGACGATCTTTCCATCTTCTGAGATATTCTCTAATTTCTTTCTTTAGAGACTTGAAGTTCTTATCATAGAGATCTTTCCCTTCCTTAGTTAAAGTCACTCCAAAGTATTTTATATTATTTGTGACTATTGAGAAGGGTGATGCTTCTCTTATTTCATTTTCAGCCTGTTTATTCTTTGTGAAGAGAAAGGTCATTGATATGTTTGATTAATTTTATATCCAGCTATTTCACTGACGTTGTTTTTCAAGTTTAGGAGTTCTGTGGTGGAATGTTTAGGTTCATTTATATATACTATCATATCATCTGCAAAAAAGTGATATTTTGATTTCTTCTTTTCCAATTTGTATACCCTTGGACTCCTTTCGTTGTCAAATTGCTCTGCCTAGGACTTCAAGAACAATGTTGAATAGGTAGGGAGAAAGTGGGCAGCCTTGTCTAGTCACTGATTTTAGTGGGATTGTTTCCAGCTTCATACCATTTCATTTGATGTTGGGTACTGGTTTACTGTAAATTGCTTTTATCCTGTTTATGCATGGACCTTGTATTCCTGATCCTTCCAAGACTTTTATCATGAACGGGTTTTGGATATATTTAAATGATTTATTTGCATCTAATGAGATGATCATGTGGTTTTGTCTTTGAGGTTGTTTATATAATGGATTATGTTGATGGATTGCCATATATTAAACCATCCCTGTATCCCTGGTATAAAACCTACTTGGTAAGGATGAATGAAATTTTTAATGTGTTCTTGGATATGATTAGGGATAATTTTACTGAGTATTTTTGTTTCGATATTCATAAGGGCCATTGTTCTGAAGTTCTTTATCTTTGTTGGATCTTTCTGTGGTTTAGGTATCAGAGTAATGTGGTTTCATAGAATGAGTTGGGTAGTCCATCTTCTACTGCTATTTTGTGGAATTGTTCATGCAGAACTGGAATTAAATATTCTTTGAAGGGCTGACAGAACTCTGCATTAAACCCATCTGTTCCTGGGCTTTTTTTTTTTTTTTTTTTTTTTGATTGGGAGACTATTAATTCCTCCTTCTATTTCTTTAGGGTATATGGGACTGTATATATCGTTAACTTGATCCTGTTTTAACTTTGTTACCTGGTATCTGTCTAGAAATTAGTCCATTTTGTCCATGTTATCCTGTTCTGTTGAGTATAGCCTGTGGTAGAAGGATCTGATGGTGTTTTGGATTTCGTCAGGATCTGTTTTTATGTCTCTCTTTTCAATTCTGATTTTGTTAATTAGGATGCTGTCTCTGTGCCTTAAGGGATGCTAGCTAAGGGTTTATCTATCTTGTTGATTTTCTCAAAGAACCAGCTCCTATTTGGTTGATTCTTTAAGTAGTTCTTGTTTCCACTTGGTTAATTTCACCACTGAGTTTTATTATTTCCTTACATCTTCTCCTCTTGAGTGAATTTGCTTCCTTAATTCTGGAGATTTTTTATGTGTTTTCAAGCTGCTTGTATGTGCTCTCTCTGGTTTCTTTTTGAGGCACTCAAATCTGTGAGTTTCCCTTTTAGTAATGATTTCATTGAGTCTCATAAGTTAGGGAATGTTCTGGCTTTATTTTCATTAAACTCTAATATGTCTTTAATTTCCTTCTTTATTCCTCCTTGACCAAGGTATCACTGATAAGACTATTGTTCATTATCAACGTAAACATTGGCTTTCCATTATTTATGTTGTTATTGAAGATCAATCATCCTTAGTCTTTGGTGGTCTGATAGAATGTTTTCGACAATTGCAATATTTTTTATCAGTTGAGGTCTGTTTTATGATCAATTATATGGTCAATTTTGGAGAAGGTACCATGATGTGCTGAGAAAAAGTTATATCCTTTTGTTTCAGGATAAAACGTTCTGTAGATATCTATTAAGTCCATTTGTTTAATAACTTCTTTTAGTTTCACTGTGTCCCTGTTTAGTTTCTGTTTCCAAGGTATGTCCATTGATAAAAGTGTTTTTTTAAGTCTCCCACTATTATTGTGTGAGCTGCAATGTGTGCTTTGAGCTTTCTTTAATGAATGGGACTGCCTTTTCATTTGGAGCATAGATATTCAGAATTGAGAGTTCCTCTTGGAAGATTTTAACTTTGATGAGTATGTGTCCTTCTTTGTCTTTTTTGATAACTTTAGGTTGGAAATCAATTTTAATCGATATTTGAATGGTTACTCCAGCTGATTTCTTCAGACCATTTGCTTGGAAAATTATTTTCTAGCCTTTCACTCTGAGACAGTGTCTGTCTTTTTCCCTGAGATGGGTTTCCTGTAAGCAGCAGACTATTGGGTCCTGTTTTTATAGCCAGTCTATATCTTTTTATTGGGGAACTGAATCCATTGATATGAAGAGATATTAAGGAAATGTAATTGTTGCCTCGATTATTTTTGTTGTTAGAGTTTGTATTCTGTTCTTGTGGCTGTCTTCTTTTTGGTTTGTTGAGGGATTACTTTCTTGCTTTTTCTAGGGCATTGTTCCTGTCCTTGTATTGGTTTTTTTTTCTGTTATTATTCTTTGAAAGGCTGGATTCATGGAAAGTTAATGTGTGAATTTGTTTTTTATCGTGAAATACTTTGGTTTCTCCATCTGTGGTAATTGAGAGTTTGGCTGGGTTTAATAGCCTGGGCTGGCATTTGTGTTCTCTTAGTATCTGTATAACATCTGTCCAGGATATTCTGTCTTTCATAGTCTCTGGTGAAAAGTCTGGTGTAATTCTGATAGGCCTGCCTTTATATGTTACCTGACCTTTTTCCCTTACTACTTTTAACAGTATATCTCTATTTAGTGCATTTCTTCTTCTGATTATTATGTGTCAGGAGGAATTTCTTTTCTGGTCCAGTCTATATGGAATTCTGTAGGCTTTTTTTATATTCATGGGCATGTGTTTCTTTAGGTTTGACAAGTTTTCTTCTATAATTTTTTTGAAGATATGTGCTGGCCCTTTAACTTGAAAATCTTCATTCTCATCTACTCCTATTACCAGTAGGTTTGGACTTCACATTGTGTCCTGGATTTCCTGGATATTTGAGATAACATCTTTTGCATTTTGTATTTTATTTGATTGTTGTTCCAATATTCTCTATGGAATCTTCTGCATCTGTCATTCTCTCTTCCATGTCTTGTATTCTGGTGCTGATGCTCGCATCTATGGTTCCAGATTTCTTGCCTAGGTATTTTATCTCCAGTGTTGCCTTACTTTGGGTTTTCTTTATTGTGTCTACTTCACTTTTTAGGTCTTGGATGGTTTTACTCAATTCCATCACCTGTTTGGTCGTGTTTCCCTTCAATTCTTTAAGTTTTTTTTTTTTTTTTGTGCTTCCTCTTAAGGTTCTACCTATTTAGCAGTGTTCTCCTGTATTTCTTTAAGTGAGTTTTTAAAGTCCTTCTTGATGTCCTCTACCTTCAACCTGAGATATGCTTTTAAATATGGGACTACCTTTTCGGGTGTTTTTGCGTTTCCAGGACTGGATGAGGTGGGAGTGCTGTAATTCTTATGATGGTGAGTGGTCTTGGTTTCTGTTAGTAAGATTCTTATGTTTGCCTTTCATCATCTGTTAATCTCTGGAGTTAGTTGTTATAATTGTCTCTGGTTATATCTTGTTCCTCAGATGATTATGTAATCCTCTATCAGTAGACCTGGGAGACTAGTTTTCTCCTGAGTTTCAGTGTTCAGAGTACTCTATGCAGGCAAGATCTCCACTTGCAGAGAAGGGACCCAGATATCTGGTGTTCGAACCTTCCTCCTGGCAGATGTTGTGATCCACTCACTAGAGGTACTAAGTTCCCGTGGAGAGTCCTGTGGGGACCTTTGGGGTGTCCACAGACTCTGCCCACAAGGTGCCCGATGCTGTCATGGACTGGAAGGGACTTGTGACCCTGATCATACCGGTTTCTCTGCTTCCCTAATGAATGCATTCTCAAGTCCTGCATGATAGGATTGGAGCGGAAGTTGTTTTCCACTCACCAAAGGTCTTAAGATCTCATGGATGTTTCTGTGAGGACCTTGGGGCTGTCCTCAGACTCTGCCCAATATGTTGCCCAGGTGCTGGCACAGATCAGAGGGACTTGAGACCATTGTCAGGCCAGTTTTTCTGCTTCCCTAATTAATGCAGTCTCAGATCCTTTGAGATTGGATTGGAGCAGAGGTTGTGTTACATTCAACAGAGGTCTTATGATCCTATTGAGGGTCTTGTGGTGACCATAGGGGTGTCTGCAGACTCCGAGCCCAATGTGCCCTTGTGCTGGCTTGTCAGTCTCTCTCTTATGGTACACTTTCTCTGCCTCCTTAAACAGATGTTGTAAAGATAATGTTTTCAGACTCTCTAGACCCAGTAACCTTTTCCTAATTTCAGAAGAGGACTGCCCTATAGAAGCCATGACACCTGTCACCTGCTGGCACACTGAAGTAGGGTCAAAGGTAGTGTAACACTTCTATACCTTTAAGAGGTACTCTAAAAACACTGCTGGGGGCTCCTTTTTCTCTTGTAGGATCTCTCTTACCTTGGTCAAATTGGTGGGGCACCTGCCAGCCCCTTTCAGTCCTATTATCAGAGCCCAGCAGAAAATTGTCAATTGCTCCATATGGTCAGTCCTATCAGGACATGTCAGAGGGAAGGCTGCATCTATTTCATTCAGAAGTTTTATTAGTAGTCAATTGGCCCCCAGTATGCTCTTTCTTTCCTCTCAGAATCCTCTCCTTCTCCTCTGTGGTGAAAGAACCTGTAAAAGCTGCTGACAGTCATCCCAAATAGGCTGAAGAGAGAATATGAGAGATTCCTTTAGATTAGCAAGGCTAGAGGGGTTTTCAACGAAGGGGATTGTGATTTGCCTTCCAGTTATAGAGATCAGAGGAGGAAAAAGGCCATTACTGAAGGGGCTGCAGTTGTCTGGGGTCCGCTGGATGAGGGTCATAAGTACACAAAGGCAGTGCGATGGTTGAGTCTGGTCCCTCTGGGCTTTGAGCTCGCTGGTCTTGGGCTTTAGCAACTGGTCCCTCCCCAAATATCTAGTGGCACCCTGTTGAGAGTTCTTGGGGGGACCAGTTGGGAATATGCGGGTGGGGTGCAGTGCCATTTTGGAGGTTCTTCTAACTCTGGATAGATCTTGGGAGAAACCGATGGCTGCAGTTTAACCGGTGCCAGATTTAACTTTTTATTTTCCCTCTCTGGATGGCAGAGTGCCAGGACTGGGGAGCCTGGACTATTCTTTTGAACCCAAGGCTTTAAACACGATAGGAGAGGGGGGGATCCTGTGCTAATTTTTTCTAGATGAGAATGTAGGGCACTCAATCTGGCTGAGACCCTGGTCCCCTCTGTAAAACAACTTTAAGAGCTGAAAACAGAACCAAACCAAGGGTGCCCTCTAGTGGCCAACTAACATCAAAGCTGGCCATTCCGTAGAGCACAAAGTTCTCTAAAATCTATTTCAGACATCCACCGAGAAAATGTGAGTCTTAGTCTTAATTTCAGTACTGTGCACTAGGGTCAGTCCAAGGGGCATGCTAATAGTCGGTCCCATCATCAGAGTTACATACAGGGGAAAAACCAATATATACACACAAAAAGATTACAATAACCAAGAACAGGCCCCAATAAGATGGCCGAGAGAGCACACACTCACTTGGCACCCAGTAACAGAAACAGACAGCCGAGTGAGCACACTCTCACTTGGCACCCTGATAGGAGATCTCCAGGTATCCCTGGAACTTCCTCAGAACTGGGGAGTGACTTCTTTCTGAATTTTTATCTCCTTGTCCTTGGCAAAGGAAGGCAGGCATCTCTGGTTGTAAAGTATAAAAAAAAATGCTTTATTGCTGGCTATAGAGAACAAAGAGCTTCTTCCTAGCTGTATTTAAATAGATCAGGGAAAACAAGCTTGGGGAATGTCTAGGGGCTTTACCTTACTGGGAGATATACTTTAAGTTAGAATCTCCCAGTAGGATATTTTTTCTACAACACACAAAACTTTACACAGAAAATTATTTCAATTATTTATAATAAATATATAATATTTGGTTTGAACCAAATGTTAAATCCATATAAAATACATGGTAGTATTCCAAAAAACTTGTAATATTTACTTTAAACAATTTATACATTTACACCCCACAGCACTTCTTCATAACTGTACTACCCTTGCTGAGATCCTTCTTCTTTCCAAATGGTCCCTCTCTTATTTTTATAATGGTTCTCCTTTTCTTTGTGTGTATATATGGAAACATCTCATGAAGGTGGTTGTATTGTACTCGTTGCTATTTTTTTGTGATCACAAGGTCTAAAGGACCACAATCTGGTCTTCAACTACACATATAAGAGCATCTGACCCTGAATTGCTCTTTTTCCTGAATCGACTTCTCCAGTCAAGGGATCACAAACACCACTTTTGAAGTACTCTATTTGAAATGGGAAAAAATTGAAAATATTGTACTGTATCTTCATCTGTTTCTACCTGAGGTGATATATTCTCATCTTTGTCAAATGCTGGGCTCTGTACTATATGGACAACAGAAAATGGAAACATAATATGCTATATTAGGAAAAGGGAATAAAGTTTTAATGATTTTAATTTCTCAGGAAATACTGCCCATGTGAATTTTTTAAACAGCTTTGAGAAATGACGTAATTACATACATGATATTCGGTATAGGTATAGATGAGAAGTAAGTTTTCCAAATTATAGGGCCATTGAATATCTTTACCAATATTATAGAAAAAAAAAAACCTCCCTAACTTAAATAAAGATATGCTCATGAATATACAAGAAGCCTACAGAACGCCAAATTATTTGAACCAGAAAAAAAAATCTTGCCATCATATAATAGTCAAAACACCAAATGCACAAAACAAAGAAAGAATATTAAAAGCAGTAAGGGAAAATGGTCAAGTAATATATAAAGCAAGATCTATCAGGATTACACATAACTTTTCCCTTAGACTAAGAAAGCCAGAAAATCTAGGGCAGATGTCATACAGAATGTAAGAGAGCAGAAATGCCAGCCAAGACTACTATATGAAGCAAAACTCTTTTAACATAGCTTGAGACAACAAGGTATTCTGTGACAAAACCATATTTACAAAATATCTTCCAATGCATCCAGCACTTCAAACTATAATAAAGAGACAATTCCAATATAAGGAGGGAAATTACACTCAAGAAAAAGCAAGAAATTAAACTTGAAGGAAACCTAAAAGAAGATAGCTACATGAACAAAATTCCAACTCTAATAACAAAAATAACAGGAAGCAACAAGAATTTTTCCTTAGTATCTCTTAATATCAGTGGACTCAGTTCACCAGTAAAAAGACATAGAATAACAAAATGGATGTGTAAGCAATATTCAGCACACCAGAAACAAACACCAAGGACAAAGTCAGACATTACCTCAGACTAAAAGGCTGGAAAAGAACTTTCCAAGCAAATGATCCGAAGAAATAAGGTGGAGCAGCCATTCTAATATCAAATAAAATTGACTTTCAACCCAAAGTTATAAAAAAAAGTCAAGGAAGGAAACTTCATATTCATTAAAGTTAATATTTACCAAAATGGACTCCCAAATCTAAACATTTATACTCCAAATGCAATGACATCCACATTGATAAAAGAAACTTTAGTAAACTCAAAACACACATTGTACCACACACAATAATATTGGAAGACTTCAACACCCCTCCTTCATTAATGGACAGATCCTGGAAACTAAAACTAAAAAGATACATGGTGAAACTCACAGAATTTATGAAACAAATACATTTAGTTCATATCTATAGAACATTTTATCCTAAAACAAACGAATGTCCCTTCTTCTCATCACCTCACAATGCCTTCTCCAAAATTGACCATACACTCAGTCACAAAACATGCCTCAACAGATATAAAATTATTGAAATAATGTCATGCTTCCTAACAGATCACCACAGACTAAGGCTGATCTTCAACAATAATATGAATAATTGAAAACCCACATACACGTGGAATGTGTATAAAAATCTAGTCAGTGACAAAACAGTCAAGGAAGTAATCTAGAACAAAATTAAAGACTTTTTAGAGTTTAATGAAAATGTAGCTACAACATACTGCAAGTTATGGGACACAATGAAAATAGCCCTAAGATGGACTCTCATAGCTCTCTCTGAATGCCTCTAAAAAAGAAACTGGAGAGAGGATATAGGAGTAGGTTGATATCACACTTTAACACTATAAAACAAAAGGAAGCAAATTCACCCAAAAGGAGTTGAAATCAGGAAGTAATCAAATTCAGTGCTAAAATCAACCAAGTGGAAACAAAGGAACAATACAAAAATAATCAAACAAACTGGGAGCTTGTTCTTTGAGACAATCAACAAGATAGACAAACCATTAGACAGAATGAATACAGAACACAAGAACAGTATCCAATTTAGTAAAACCAGAAATCAAAAGGGAGAAATAACAACAGAAATTTAGTAAATTTGAAATATCATCAGATCCTACTATACAAGGCTGTACTCAACAAAACTGAAAATTCTGGATAAAATTGACACTTATCTAGACAGATATCAGGTACCAAATTCAAATCAGGATCAGATAAACCCTGTAATTACTTCTACCACTGTGAAAAGCCGCCCTCATGGTCGCCATTACAATATGGTGCTGACAACACCATTGTCACCATTGCTCATGGTGAGTGCGCGCGGGTGTCAGAATATCTTTCCATTACCTGAGCCCTGCCTCTCCCATGGCGTCATCAGGCTGATAGTGGGCAGCCAATCCCATGGTGCACATCCCCAACCTTACTTCTAACCATACTTCGCAGCCAATATAAGGGAGGAGTTTTCTGCTTTCTAAGTCTCCTGTCCTGAAGCTGTTCATCTATATCTCGAGATGTATTACAGCTTTACTACAGAAAGATCTGAGTGTCCTAGATGCGTTCTTGCTGGCAAGATGGTAGCGTGGGTCATCTGGTGCCAGAAACCCAGGATCAACATTGCTGGCATTGAGGGGAACCCCTGAAGAAGGGATGGATTCAGAACTGCATGGAAAAGGTAAGTTCGGAGAAGTATGTCTGATCATGAACCTCTTATCCCTTTTGATTTCGGTCTTAATCTAGATGCAACTTAGGAAGGGGCAGTAGAAGCTCTTGTTTTGGTTGCCCTGGCCCTCATTCTGTTTCTTATTCTGTCCATCGAGGCTGGTGCTGAAATTTGAGGTAAATCGCGGCTGGTGCTGAAAAATGAGGTGTTGTCAGTCCAATGTAGATAAGTGGCAGCACTGAGGTATCTTCTAAGCTTTCCATAGATAAGGGAGCAAAGTGCTGTGTTTACTTTCACTTTGCAAAAGGAATACTATAAGTCGGGTGTAGATCAGCCGCAGGCACTCACTCTATCATGGGCTCCTCACAGTCAGTGATCACCACATTACAGTCAGTGCTAAAGCAACGTGACCTGCAGGTTGCCTCCCGTATGCTGCAGAACTTTGTTAAGGAGGTGGATCACATTTCTCCCTGGTATGCCTATTCGGGGTCTCTAACTGTAGCCTTATAGAATAAGCTAGGAAGGGACCTTGACCATTAGCATGAAGAGGAAGACTTATGCCTGGGCACCAAGGCAATTTGGAAGCTGATAAAAAACTGTCTAGAGGATGAAACCTGCCGACCAGCCAATGTGGAGGGACAGGGAATACTAGAAGAGGTTCAGGACAGTATGTCAGAAACCTAACAGAATGAGAGAAAGGGAGCTGGAAAAAAGAAAGACACGTCACGAAAAAGGGCCCTCCCCAGGATTCAGAAAGAAGGGATGGAGAAAAGAGGGCAGTAAAACTGATCCCTCTACTAAGAAAAAGCCTCACATGTAATTCAACGTTACCTTGAAGCTTGGAGTGCTTGGGGACAACCCAAATTTCTTAGAACAGATAATGGAATGGCCTACACCTCTCAAAAATTTCAACAGTTCTGTCTCCAGATGAATGTATCTTATTTAACTGGTTTGCCATACAGGGACAAGGCATTGTGGAACATGCCCACCACACTCTTATAACCTACCTTATCAAACTAAAAGGGTGAGTCGATGAGGGCCTGCCCTTAACACTGAGAGTGGCCATCTCCATGATACTCTTTACTCTTAATTTTTTGAATATTGATGAACAAGGCCACACTGCGGCTGATCATCACTGTTCAGAACCAAACAGATCTAGAGAAATGATCAAATGGAAAGATATCTTAACCGGAAAATGGAGAGGCCCGGATCCTATTTTAATAAGATCCAGGGTAGTTATTTGTGTCTTTCCACAGGAAGAAGACAATCCTCTTTGCGTTCCGGGATGCCTCATCTAAAGGATCTCCCCTTCAGAAGATGTGGACAAAAGAGGGAATACTGAAACAAAGAAGGCTACTGACCCTTCTACTGGAGATCCTGGTTCCTAGTATATAGGGGAAATTGTGTTGGGGTATTATGTCCACCTTTCCTCTGCCCATGCCTGTCATGCACAGTGCACAAGTGTTTCCACATTTCTTTACTACTGATAGGGAGCTTCAACTTGCCTTTTTACCATTAGATGGGCAAATTCAGGCTCTGATGGAAAACAGAACTTTCCCCTCAAAAGTTGCATATGTAGCAGAGGATGGACTAGTAAGTCATCAATAGCAGGAGAGACACTTGTTCTTGTAAAGTTCCTATGACCAAGTTTTGGGAATGCCTGGGCCAGGAATTGGGAGTGGGTGTGTAGGAGAGCAGGGCGAGAGGGGAGAGGACTGGGATTTTTGCAGGGGAAAATAGTAAAGGGAATAACATTTGAAATGTAAAAAAAAAAAGAAAAAAGAAAATAAATAATAAAAAAAAGAATGAAATAAATTATTCGTAGTATTCTTGAAATAAATTCAAGTTTTACAAACATATCATTGGAACAATGTTCAGGTATTTTCCGTTGGCAAAATAATAACAAGTTATTTTTTATCAACATATTGTGACTACAGTGCCAAGAATAGTTATATATTAGTTGCTAAAACTCTGGTATAGGAATATATAGATATAGGTAAAATTTCAAATGAATTATACAAAATCTCTTAGAAAAGACTTCTTCCAATTCAGCTGACTAGGTAAAAGTCTAGTGAACTGCAGGACACGCAATTAATACCCAACCCTGAATATGCAATAACCTTCAGAAAGAGACTCCTCCGAAATATTTATGTCATCTTCTTCATCATCAAAGTCCAAAAGTAATAAGTAATCTCCTTTGGAATCACCATCATTTTCTTAACAGCCATTCTTCTCTTAAAAACTGTAATGTCTTCTTAGTTAAAAAAAATGGAAAACAAGGAAAAAAAAATCTTAGTAATCTGAATCCAAAGGTATCATTTAAGTAGTTAAAAATATCAAAAATGAAATAATTATATGCACTTCCTCTTTCCAGTTCCTCCATGTGTCCCATTTATTATGTCCCTCTCCCTCACAACATTGTTTTAAAATCTTCTTTAACTTACTTCTATAAAAAACTCCTTTAGAACCAGAGTTAACAATATGTCAGATCCCAGTTTAAATAAGGGGAAAAAGGCCAGCCTTGAATATGTGAGACTTCTTAACTACCCAAAGACGATGAGGAAAATGTATTTGCATTTAATTTCTGAGTCATCTGATTCTTGTTCCTATTTCCCACAGATTCTTTTTAAACAAAACATTAGCAATTTTGTTTATCAGTGTGTCTCTGTCTTTAAATAAACTCACACTGCTATCAAGATAGATAATGAATATGGTAACTGTATATTCATTTGAGAAAACCCAAAGCTCCCTCTACAATAAACACCCAACAGCACCAGCACCCACACAGAAAGACCTTCTATTGGAGAAAGCAGGGATTTGGGGAAGACTTGGTTTTCAAATATCTGGATATTGTAAGTCCAAGGCCAGCCCAAACCAAGACAGCCTGAGCTACAAACGAAGAACCCATCCTACAGAAGGAAAACGGAGAGAAAAGGCTGATCTCCGTGGTGCAAGTCTTTAATAGAAATACTTGGGGAATGAGAGGGGAGGATCTGTGGTCAGAATCCATCTTAGAAGACTTATGAATCTTCTGCATTGTCTGCTCTTATTCTTTTCATTTATTCTTCCTATGCCACTCCCCTTTCTGTAGTATCCATACAGTCTCTACCAAAGAAATACACACTAGAGAAGACAGTGAGGGTAGAGGAATGCTCAGTGTGTCTCTAATAGATTTTGGACTACACACAGGACAAGTGCCAATTTCAACCCTAAGGTCTCTTTCAGCACATAGGACAATCGCCAAGACTCCTCACCAATGGCACCCTGATCCCCTGACCACCAGTCCTGCAGCCGGCTCTCTGATCCTCTCCCTAGGCACCAAGCTTGTGTCCTCCAAGGGTTTTCAATCCTCTAAGCCCCTGTCCTGTTCAATCCTGTGCAATGAATATGATCCTCCTCCTTCATTTTACCCTCAGAAGCCATAGGAAATGCCGATCGGGAGGCTTTTCCTCACAGAGTGGCCTCCTGAGACTGAGATTTCCCACCAGTCACACATCTGTTAATAGTCCAATTACCCTGATCAGAGCTGGTTATCAGTAGCAGGTCATTCAAAAGTGAACACCTTCACAACTGAACCCTTCCTTGCTTGGCTGCTCAATGAAAAAAAAACAAAAACAAAAAACAAAAACAACAACAACAAAAAAAACAAAGCAAAACAAAACAAACAAACAAACAAAAAACTAAGCAAAAAACAAAACAAAAACGAAAACAAAAAACAAAACAAAACAAAAAAAATCAAAATCAAAACAGATAAAAACAAAACAAAAACAAAAAGAAAAACAAAAACAAAACAAAAAGAAAAAGAAAAACAAAACAAAACAAAAAGAAACAAACAATCAAACAAACAAACAAACAAAACGTTATCAGGAGAGACCCAGATGGAGTACTCTGAGGAGCCTTTGTGATGCCAGATGGAGAAAACAGGTCTCATCCAGGGATTTCACTGTTTGGCTGAATATACCCTGTGTATGCTGTCATGGGGTACCAGGCACCATTGATTGGAAGGGAGTTCTCAGGAGGTGGAAAAGAGCTACCATCTTTAAGACAAATGATTTCGAATTTCTAGGTTGAAAAGCATTTGCAGACTTGAAAAACATGTACAAATGTGTAACATATGAAAGCACTGGAAATGGCACTACTAATTTCAACTGTAATATTTTTTGTTATTTATTTATGTGCATAAAAATTAAAATGTGTGCACTTTTTCTGTATGTACATTCCCACAACAGAAGAGTCCATGCTGTCCTAATAGATCAGAAGAGAACATCCAGATTCACTACAATCCCTGGTAAACTCCCACCTCCACCTTCCTAGTACTGAGCTTGTTTACAATAGTGTGCTAGGATGTGCAGGCCCTCTCTCCCTCAATTATGTGCTAGGCTGCCCAGCCCCTTTTTCTCCCTTATGTGCTAGAGTGCTCATGCCTATTCTCTCACTTATGCCTCTATGGCCTACAGAGGCTGAAAGAGAGCAGTGATTCTCTAAAACTTTGGCTGTGCATAAATTGTAAGCCACTATGTGGGAGCATTGTGCCCGGTCCTCTTCATAGAAAAGGTGCTTTTTGTTTGTTTGTTTGTTTGTTTGTTTTATTATTTTTTGAGAGAGGGTTACTCTGTGTAGACCTGGCTGTCCAGGAACTCACTCTGTATACCAAGCTGGTCTCGGACTCCCAAATTCTTGGCCTCTGCCACCCAAGTGATGGGATTAAAGGCATAAACCACCACTGCCCAAACAGCAGTTGCTCTTATCAGCTAATTTTTCCATTTTTCAACTAATCTAGTGTGTACTTCATGTATCTTTACTGCATTTCTCCCATTTACTTTCAAGGTGGAGGGTGTTTCCACCGGAACAGGGATCCAAAGTGGGATCCGTGCCACCATGGCATGGGTGTTCTTTTTACATCCCAACATTGAGAAATCCAACAAGAATCATTGGAACAGACTTCAAATGAATCACTTGAAAGAATATAAACAAGAAAGGGGAGTAAACACAGACTGGGGGAGATGTATAATTAATCTGGTTTACCAAAGTTTTATTGAACCCAGTGATCTCTACACTGATATTAGTATGTCCATAAGAGTCCTGGGAGGCATCATATATTCCCCAATGCTGAGCAAATCTTGAGATGCCAGTAAAAGAAGCCTTTACAACTGTTCCTCCCTGGATAAAATTCAAAGGATTTAGTTCTGTACAACTGCCATTGACTCCACAAAGCAACCACTTGTGAAAGGGATGCATTCTAAAGTCCTGTATGGCAAATCTCTTTTTCATAACAAATTCCTTCTCTGGGTCATCTGTCATGTTGGAAGAAAAGGAAAAAGTTTTACTCTGATCTGCCCAACAAATGATGGAGGATCGACAATCAGATCAAGACAGGATCAGCCTTTCATCTTCCAAGATACAATGAGGGGCTATTTTTGTTTGGTGGGGATGTTCTTTTTCTGAAAAGTTAGGTTGTAGAATTGTACCATTAACCCAAATTGCCTCTTGCCAAAAGGTCCGATTTATAAAGGTTATATATACATTGGAAGTATCTTGGGTTGTGCTCACCCAACCTCCTCGGTGCTCATTAAACTTCCCTAAAGCTCGGGCTGGGAGGTTGATACAATTTCTGGTCCGTTAATTTGAAAACATAAAGACCCCTGTTCTAGTAAGGAGTGATTTTCTCCTAATGGTGCTCGAGTGGGATCATAGGTTAAATATGGCAAATCCACTGTTTTATTAGTAGTAAAGAATTTTGGAAAAAGTATAGCATCATGACAAACTGACATTGGTTTAGGGAAAGTCAAGAGAATAGCCCATCTCTGTTATACTAGAAAACTGATACAAGTTCAGCATTGTCAGGATCAGGAACAGTCCTGGGGAGGTCAGCATCTTCTGCACCATCCTTGATGAATATCCTGCGGGTGAATCGTTCCAGCAGCCAAAATGGGTTGTCTTCACTCTGTGGAAAAACACAAACAGCTCCCCAGGATCTGATTAAGATAGGATCTGGGCCTTTCCACAGACCAGTTAAAACATCCTTCTGTTTGACCATTTCTTTTGGTCTATCAGGGTCTGAGTTATGTCGCTCAGCTGCAGAACATCCCTGCTCGTCGTGATTCAAAAAATTAAGTGTAAAGAGTGACATAGATACCAATACTCTTGGCACTGAGGGCAGAGTCTCATCAACTCTCCCTTTTTGTTTTATAAGATAAGACTTGAGTGTGTGGTGGTCACATTCCACAATGCCTTGTCCTTGAGGTTTATAAGGAAGGCCAGTCAAGTGACTGACATCCATTTGATGACAAAATTGTTGAAATTTAGAAGAAGTATATGCTGCCCCGTTATCCGTTTTAAGAATTGTGGGCTTGCCCAAAGCACTCCACTCTTCTAGGCAGTGCTGTATAACATGAGAGGCTTTTTCCCCTGTTAAAGGTATGGCAAACATTACACCATTGCAGGTGTCAATGGAAATATGTAAATACTGATTTATAATGGCGATTGCACGTGGCACGCAAGCTCTTCTCAGCAATTGCTTGTGGCACGCACGCGATTGCTTGGGACATGGCACTACACAGCTGTCTATATAAAAATGAAAATGTAATTAAGGATAAAAGTGATACAGGAGAAATGGGGAACAATTCAAGGAGGAGAAGATAGGGATGGATTTGCTAAAACTCATTTATATGTATGCAGAATGTTTTTACCCAACAAATTTAAAACAAAGTAAGTAAGTAAGTATGTAAGCAAATAAATAAAAAAAAATATATTTGTATGCACATGCATATCCGATAGGCGTGTGTGTGTGTGTGTGTGTGTGTGTGTGTGTGTGTGTGTGTGCATATAAGGGTGTAGGTATGTAGCACCTGTGACTAGAGGAATGCAATCATGCACTATCTTTCTTTATGTTCTATGATGCAGTGTGTTGATTAGAATATCTTTTGACCATGGGATGTGGCACTATTATGATCTTTAAGTGGCACTATTATTATCTTTAAGTGCTCCTTAGCCATTTTAGACTCTTTTGACTTGACATCTCTATTTAGATATATACCCCATATTTGATTGGTTTATTTCGTTTCTTGAGTTCTTTATATATTTTGGATATTAGCCGTTTATTGGATGTGAGGTTAGTTAAGATTTTTTTCTCCAGTCTGTAGGTTGATGATTAGTCTCATTGCCTATATGCTTTGCTTACAGAAGCTTTCCAGTTTCATGAGGTCACATTTATGAATTGTTGATCTTAGAGCATGAATCACGGGAGAGGTTTTTAGGACATTTCCCTCTCTGTGTCAATGAGTTCATCTTCTATTAGATTCAGTGTATCTTATTTTATGTTGATAATCGTGTTCAACTTGAAACTGAGCTTTGTGCAAGGTGATCAATATGGATTTTTTTTTCAACATACAGACTGCAAATTAGAACCGCACAATTTATTGAAAATCCTTTCTTTATTCCATCGTATATATATATATATATATATATATATGTATATATATATATATATATATATATATATATATATATATATATAGTGCTTCTTTGTCAAATATCAAGTATCCATAAATGTGTGGTTTTCTTTCTGGTTATTCTGTTCTAGTCCACTGATCCATCTGTCAGTCTCTATATCAATACCATGTAGTTTTTTTTTTGTTTTGTTTTGTTTTGTTTTGTTTTGTTTTGTTTTGTTTTAATCACTTTTGCTCTATAGTAGAGTTTGAGGGCCAGGATTGCTCTGAGGCAGGATAACAGTGGAGTCACAGAGTAGAACCCTGGCAATGGCTTTAAAATCTAAGTGTCCCAGGGCTTTCTAGCTCTCTCATTGTACTGAAATGCTGATGATAACTTCTAAAAAGTACTTTGTCTTTCTGAGGGTAGGCTGGCTTAGGTGATTAACACCTGTAGCCTAACAGAGTAGGATTAAGGAAAGCAGACTTTTTTCTAGCTCAGCAGGAATTACTGGGCTCTAATTTTGAGCTTACTAGCCAGATGTCACTGGAAGAGAAGGAATTTAGAGAAGTGATTATAGAAGTTATTACTAAGTTATAAAAAATTTCCTATGAAAGTTATATAAGGGCAAAGCAGAAAGATCCTAAGTGCGGAAAGGGAAAAATTCTTCTAAGTGGGGAAAAGGAAAAAAAAAATAAAAAAAAAAGTCTAAGTGGAGAAAAGAAAAAACAAAAACTTCTCTCTTGATTTTCCTCGTCTCTTTGTCCTCAGCACTTATACATATTTCAGAATACATGACCACATGCTACAAAGTTCATCAACTGTCTCAGATCAACAAGTTCACTGAAGGTATCAAACAATAACTAAGATATTAGTGAAGTTTTGTATAGGTAAACCTAATCAATATTTTATCTTTTACCCTAGAACCTATAATAAATCTTTAGTTCCCTTCTGATGACCTTTGGTTAATTGTTATACAACCTCTTGGAATGTGCTCTGAGTAGGAGAAAGTCTGGTTACTATCTAAGAGCAATTATCCAGTGACACTTGGAAAACTGGCAGTTCTCATTGTAGTTTTGACTATCAGAAAATGACCTAATAGCCCTTTTAGTTTGGGGAGAATTTTATTGAGTATTTTTGCATTGATATACATAAGAGAAGTTGGTCTGAAGTTGCCTTAATCTGGAATCAATTCACCATTAAAAACAAATAGACTAACAGACTGACTATATAAACAATACACAATATTTTGCTGCATAAAAGAAACCCACCTCAGGGACAAAACCAGATACTACCTCATAGTAAAAGGCTGGAAAAAAAATTTCCAAGCAAATGGTCTGAAGAAATAAGCTGGAGTAGCCATTCTAATATAGAATAAAATCAATTTCCAACCCAAAGTTATCAAAAAAGACAAGAAGTGACAGTTAAGGCTCATGAAAGGTAAACTCTTCCAAGATGAACCCTCAATTCTGAATATCTATACTCCAAATGCACAGGCATCCACATTCATTAAAGAAACTTTAGTAAAACTCAAATCACTCATTGCACTGCACACCATAATAGTGGGAGACTTCAACAACCCGCTCCTATCAATAGAAAGATCATGGAAATAGAAACTAAACAGAGACACATTGAAGATAACAGAATTTATGAAACAAATGGATTTGATAGATATCTACAGAACATTTTACCCTAAAACAAAAGGTTATAACTTCCTCTTAGCACCTCATGGTCCCTTCTCCACAATAGACCACAATCAGTCATAAAACAGGACTCAACAAAAATATTGAAAGTATCCCATACACCCTATCACATCACCATGGACGAAGGCTGATCTTCAATAACAACATAAATAAGAGAAAGCCAACATTCACGTGAAAGCTGAACAACCCTCTACTCAATGATAACTTGGTCAAGGAAGAAATAAAGAAGAAATTAAACACTTTTTAGAGTTTAATGAAAATGAAGGGACAATATACCCAAACTTATGGGACACAATGAATGTAGTCCCACAAAGAAAACCAAAAGCTCTGAGTGCGACCAAAAAGAAACCAGAGAGAGCACACACTAAGAGCTTGACAGCACACCTAAAAGCTCTAGAGCAAAAGGAGGCAAATTAACAAGGGTGAGTAGATAGCAGAAAATCATCAAACTCAGGGCTTGAATCAAACAAGTGGGCACAAAAAGAACTATTCAAAGTATCAAACAATCCAGGAGCCTGTTCTTTGAAAATAGTATCAAGATAGATAAACCCTTAGAATGATGAACTGGAGTGCACAGGGATAGTATGCTAATTAACAAAATCATAAATGAAAAGGGAGACATAAGACCAGAACCTGAGGAAATCCTAGGCATCATCACATCCTACTACAAAAGGCTATACTAAACAAAACTGGAAAACTTGGACAAAATGGACAATTTTCTAGACAGAAATCAAGTACCAAAGTTAAATACAGATCAGAATAAAGATCTAAACAGCCCCATATCCCCTAAAGAATTAGAAGCAGTCACTAATACTCTCCCAACCAAATAATGCCCAGGAACACCCACATGAGTTTAGTGTAGAGTTCTATCAGACCTTCAAAAAAGAACTAATTCCAACTGTTCTCAGACTATTTCACAAAATAGAAAGAGAACGTACTCTATTCAATTCATTCTATAGAAGCCACAATTACTCTGATAACTAAACCATATAAAGTCCCAACAAAATAGAGGACTTCAGACCAATTTCCCTTCTGAATACCGATGCAAAAAATAGTCAATAAAGTCCATGCAAACTGAATCCAAGAACATATCACAAAGATCATCAATAATGATCAAGTAGGCTTCATCCCAGGGATGCAGGGATGCTTTAATATAAGGAAACACATCAACATAATCCACTATATATAAGCAAACTCAAAAACAAAAACCACATGATCATCTCCTTAGATGCTGAGAAATCATTTAAGGAAATCCAACACCCATTCATGATAAAAGTCATGGAAAGACCAGGAATTCAAGGCCCATACTTAAACATAATAAAAGCAGTATATAGCAAAACAGTAGTCAACATCAAACTAAATGGAGAGAAATTAAAACCAATCCCACTAAAATCAGGGACTAGACAAGGCTGCCCACTTTCTTCCTATCTATTCAATATAGCACTTGAAATCCTAGCCAGAGCAATTGGACAACAGAAGTAGATCAAGGGACACCATGGTCCCTGGCCCGGGGGATTCTTCGGACACCCGCAAGGACCCATACAGGATACTCCATGGGATCCTAAGCCCTCTGGTGAGTGGAACACAGCGCCTGGTCCAATCCAATCGCGCAGGACCCTAGACTGCACATTATTATTATGCATATCAGATAGGCATGTGTGTGTGTGTTTGTGTGTGTATGTGTGTGTTTGTGTGTGCATATAAGCATGTAGGTATGTAGCACTTGTGACCAGAGGAATGCAATCATGCAGTATCTTTCTTTATGTCTCTCTGCCATTTTCCTATGATGCAGTGTGTCTATTAGAATATCTTTTGCCCATGGGATGTGGCACTATTGCAAGGTGATGGCTTGTTTGAGGAAGTGTATCATTGTGTAGGCTTGCTTTTATGTAGTGCACAATGTCTGCCCAGTGACGAAAATCGATCCTCTTCCTTGCTACCTGTGGCCACAAGCTTCCTCCTGGTTGCCTTCAGTCTAAGATATAGACCAATTAGTTCCTTCCTCAGTACCTCCTCTACCTGGATGCTGCCATGCTTCCTACCAATATAATAATGTACTGACTCTATAAGAGTTTCCTGAGTCATGATATCTCTTCACATCAATGAAACCCTATTGAACATGGGCAGTATGTTAGCCTGAATTTTAATGCTTACAAGATAATTGCAACCAGCATGGAAGCACAAAGTAAAGATGATGAATGAGTCTCTGTATTTTTTGAACTTTTGAATTTTTGAATGAATGTGGGGATTGGGAAAATTAGAAAGTTATGGGAAGGAGAAAGAGAGGATGCAAAGACCTTTTGGGCTCCTGCCACTTGCTTTTGCATTCAATATTTCTATTTTAAAACAACACCAACAAGTAAAACAACCAATGACAAGGCATCCATACAACAGATTCACAGAGAAGACACCAAAGGGCATTACATTCTTGTAAATCATTTTCCAGCTAATGTCTGGTGTATTGAGCCTAAAGATTTTACTGTCAAACCCTGATGATTAATCACTAGATTGGATCCCCTAACACAATGATGAATGACACTGTGGTCAAAAGGACAGTTAACATGTATAAATACATCGTTTTTCACACTGTCAGTTTGAATTGTTACTATATATCCCAGTTTTTTTTTTTTTTTTTTGCATTTTATCTCCATTACTGTGTTGTTTTCAGCCCTCACTTGCTACATAGAAAATGGATTCTTTTACACTATATTTTATTTAGGGTGCACAATGGAACCTAAAGACTAATTCAGTCCATTTCAAGTAGAACTCTCTGTTCTCTTTACAAAATTGCAATTAAATAGTTTTCAAAAATATTTTGCTCTTGTGTGGCTAAGTTTAATTAAGATTGGGGGGGGGTTATATCTCCCACATTCTCAGTTGTCTCAAACTGGGAAAACTGTCTAGAAATGTTGTGGAATCTTTGTGACTGTGCCCTAGCAGAAGTAGATCACTGGGACAAGATGGAGGGAGCTGGGTGGTTCTGAACTAAATCTTGGCTTCTAAATCCAACCAAATGTGAGAAGGGCCCATTCAGGCTCTCAATGCCACAGATCAACTTGTTGTTTCCTCCAATGCTGTCCTTATCATGACAGTCTGTCCCCGGTAACTGTTTGCCATATACATCTCTTCTTTTTTTTTTCTTTTTCATTTTTATTATAAATTTAGCTCATTTACATTTCCAATGCTATACCAAAAGTCCCCCATAGCCACCCACCCCCAATCCCTTATACACCCACTCCCCCTTTTTGGCCCTGGCGTTTCCCTGTACTGGGGCATATAAAGTTTGCATGTCCAATGAGCCTCTCTTTCCAGTGATGGCCGACTAGGCCATCTTTTGATACATATGCAGATAGAGTCAAGAGCTCCGGGGAACTGTTGAGTTCATAATGTTGTTCCACCTATAGGGTTGCAGATCCCTTTAGCTCCTTGGGTACTTTCTCTAGCTCCTACATTGGGAGCCCTGTGATCCATCCATTAGCTGACTGTGGGCATCCTCTTCAGTGTTTGCTAGGCCCTGGCATAGTCTCACAAGTCACAGGTACATCTGGGTCCTTTCAATAAAATCTTGCTAGTGTACGCAATGGTGTCAAAGTTTGGATGCTGATTATGGGGTGGATCCCTGGATATGGCAGTCTCTACATGGTCCATCCTTTTATCTCAGCTCTAAACTTTGTTTCTGTAACTCCTTCCAAGGGAGTTTTGTTCCCACATCTAAGGAGGGGCATAGTGTCCACACTTCAGTCCTCATTTTTCTTGAGCTTCATGTGTTTAGAAAATTGTATCTTATATCTTAGGTATCCTAGGTTTTGGGTTAATATCCACTTATCAGTGAGTACATATTGTGTGAGTTACTTTGTGAATGTGTTACCTCACTCAGGATGATGCATTCCAGGTCCATCCATTTGGCTAGGAATTTCATAAATTCATTCTTTTTAATAGCTGAGTAGTACTCCATTGTGTAGATGTACCATATTTTCTGTATCCATTTCTCTGTTGAGGGGCATCTGGGTTCTTTCCAGCCCTGGCTATTATAAATAAGGATGCTATGAACATAGTGGAGCATGTGTCCTTCTTACCAGTTGGGGTATCTTCTGGATATATGCCCAGGAGATGTATTGCTGGATCCTCCGGTATTACTATGTACAATTTTCTGATGAACTGCCAGACTGATTTCCAGAGTGGTTGTATAAGCCTGCCATCCCACCAACAATGGAGGAGTGTTCCTCTTTCTCCACATCCACGCCAGCATCTGCTGTCACCTGAATTTTTGATCTTAGCCATTCTGACTGGTGTGAGGTGGAATCTCAGGGTTGTTTTGATTTGCAATTCTCTGATGATTAAGGATGTTGGACATTTTTTTTTCAGATGCTTCTCTGTCATTCGGTATTCCTCAGGTGAGAATTCTTTGTTCAGTTCTGAGCCACATTTTTTGTATGGGGGTTATTTGATTTTCTGAAGTTCACCTTGAGTTCTTTATATATGTTGCATATTAGTACCCTATCTGATTTAGGATAGGTAAAGATCCTTTCCCGATCTGTTGGTGGTCTTTTTGTTTTATTGATGGTGTCTTTTGCCTTGCATAAACTTTGGAGTTTCATTAGGTCCCATTTGTCAATTCTCGATCTTACAGCACAAGCCATTTCTGTTCTGTTTAGGAATTTTTCCCCTGTGCCCATATCTTCAAGGCTTTTCCCCCCTTTCTCCTCTATAAATTTCAGTGCCTCTGGTTTTATGTGAAGTTCCTTGATCCACTTAGATTTGACCATATTACAAGGAGATAAGCATGGATCGATTCCCATTCTTCTACATGATTACAACTAGTTGTGCCAGCACCAATTGTTGAAAATGCTGTCTTTCTTCCACTGCAAGGTTTTAGCTCCCTTGTCGAATATCAAGTGACCATAGGTGTGTGGGTTCATTTCTGGGTCTTCAATTCTGTTCCATTGGTCTACGTGTCTGTCTCTATACCAGTACCATGCAGTTTTTATCACAATTGCTCTGTAGTAAAGCTTAGGTTAGGCATGGTGATTCCACCAGATGTTCTGTTATCCTTGAGAAGAGTTTTTACAATCCTAGGATTTTTTGTTATTCCAGATGAATTTGCAAATTTCTCCTTCTAATCCATTGAAGAATTGAGTTGGAATTTTGATGGGGATTGCATTGAATCTGTAGATTGCTTTTGGCAAGATAGCCATTTTTACAATGTTGATCCTGCCAATCCATGAGCATGGGAGATCTTTCCATCTTCTGAGATCTTCTTTTATTTCTTTCTTCAGAGACTTGAAGTTTTTATCATACAGATCATTCACTTTCTTAGTTAGAGTCACGCCGAGATATTTTATATTATTTGTGACTATAGAGAAGGGTGTTGTTTCCCTAATTTCTTTCTCAGCCTATTTATTCTTTGTGTAGAGAAAGGCCATTGACTGGATTGAGTTAATTTTATATCCAGCTACTTCACCGAAGCTGTTTATCAGGTTTAGGTGTTCTCTGGTGGAATTTTTAGTGTCACTTATATATACTATAATATCATCTGGAAAAAGTGATATTTTGACTTCCTCTTTTCCAATTTGTATCCCCTTGATCTCCTTTTGTTGTCGAATTTTTCTGCCTAATACTTCAAGTACTATGTTGAAAAGGTAGGGAGAAAGTGGGCAGCCTTGTCTAGTCCCTGATTTTAGTGGGATTGCTTCCAGCTTCTCTCCATTTACTTTGATGTTGGCTACTGGTTTGCTGTAGATTGCTTTTATCATGTTTAGGTATGGGCCTTGAATTCCTGATCTTTCCAAGACTTTTATCATGAATGGGTGTTGGATATTGCCAAATGCTTTTTCTGCATCTAATGAGATGATCATGTGGTCTTTGTCTTTGAGTTTGTTTATATAATGGATTACATTGATGGATTTTCGTATATTAAACCATCCGTGCATCCCTGGAATAAAACCTACTTGGTCAGGATGGATGAGTGCTTTAATGTGTTCTTGGATTCGGTTAGCGAGAATTTTATTGAGGATTTTTGCATCGATATTCATAAGAGAAATTGGTCTGAAGTTCTCTATCTTTGTTGGATCTTTCTGTGGTTTAGGTATCAGAGTAATAGTGGCTTCATAAAATGAGTTGGGTAGAGTAACTTCTACTTCTATTTTGTGAAATAGTTTGTGCAGAACTGGAATTAGATCTTCTTTGAAGGTCTGATAGAACTCTGCACTAAACCCATCTGGTCCTGGGCTTTTTTTGGCTGGGAGACTATTAATAACTGCTTCTATTTCTTTAGGGGATATGGGACTGTTTAGATGGTCAACATGATCCTGATTCAACTTTGGTACCTGGTATCTGACCAGAAATTTGTCCATTTCGTCCAGGTTTTCCAGTTTTTTTGAGTATAGCCTTTTGTAGAAGGATCTGATGGTGTTTTGGATTTCTTCAGGATCTGTTGTTATGTCTCCCTTTTCATTTCTGATTTTGTTAATTAGGATTTTGTTCCTGTGCCCTCTAGTGAGTCTAGAAAAGGTTTATCTATCTTGTTGATTTTCTCAAAGAACCAACTCCTCGTTTGGTTAATTCTTTGAATAGTTCTTCTTGATTCCACTTGGTTGATTTCACCCCTGAGTTTGATTATTTCCTGCCATCTACTCCTCTTGGGTGAATTTGCTTCCTTTTTTTCTAGAGCTTTTAGATGTGTTGTCAACCTGCTCGTATGTGCTCTCACCCGTTTCTTCTTGGAGGCACTCAGAGCTATGTGTTTCCCTCTTAGAAATGCTTTCATTTTGTCCCATAGGTTTGGGTACGTTGTGGCTTCATTTTCATTAAACTCTAAAAAGTCTTTAATTTCTTTCTTTATTCCTTCCTTGACCAAGATATCATTGAGAAGAATGTTGTTCAGTTTCCACGTGAATGTTGGCTTTCTATAATTTATTTTGTTATTGAAGATCAGCCTTAGTCCTTGGTAGTCTGATAGGATGCATGGGACAATTTCAATATTTTTGTATGTGTTGAGGCTTGTTTTGTGACTAATTATGTGGTCAAATTTGGAGAAGATACCATGAGGTGCTGAGAAGAAGGTATATCCTTTTGTTTTAGGATAAAATGTTCTGTAGATATCTGTCAGGTCTACTTGTTCCATAACTTCTGTTAGTTTCACTGTGTCCCTGTTTAGTTTCTGTTTCCACGATCTGTCCATTGATGAAAGTGGTGTGTTGAAGTCTCCCACTATTATTGTGTGAGGTGCAATGTGTGCTTTGAGCTTTACTAAAGTGTCTTTAATGAATGTGGCTGCCCTTGAATTTGGAGCGTAGATATTCAGAATTGAGAGTTCCTCTTGGAGGATTTTTACCTTTGATGAGTATGAAGTCTCCCTCTTTGTCTTTTTTGATAACTTTGGGTTGGAAGTCGATTTTATCTGATATTAGAATGGCTACTCCAGCTTGTTTCTTCAGACTATTTGCTTGGAAAATTGTTTTCCAAGCAAATTTGATTTTATAGGGTGTAGTTTATTTGACTAGTGGCTCTGAGTCAATAAGACAAAAAGACCACCAACAGATTGGGAAAGGATCTTTACCTATCCCAAATCGGACAGGGGACTAATATCCAATATATATAAAGAACTCAAGAAGGTAGACTCCATAAAATCAAATAACCCCATTAAAATATAGGCCTCAGAACTGAACAAAGATTTCTCCCCCGAGGAATACGGAATGGCAAAGAAGCACCTGAAAAAATGTTCAACATCTTTAATCATCAGGGAAATGCAAATCAAAAGTCTTATTTTCATATTTTCATTATTTACAGACCATTGTGTGTTATAAATAGAAATCTAGAGGAGGAAAGATGTTTAGAGTCACTGACACACACACTTAACTGAGGTTTCCTTTGCACAGGAAGAAGATATACCCATCCTCTATATCTGGAGAGTTTCTCTAGGACCCTAATGATATAAAAGTCTTCAAGTATCTAGGCTAAAACAACATTGCTTTTGCCTATATTTATGCAAAGTAACCTCTTTTATACAGTAATCATATTGATGTGTGTTTGCATACCGAAATATACAGGTAAGTGCAGAGTATTGGGAAGGGTATACTGTTTTCTGTTACTTCAGTCCCTAATTTTCCCCTCGTGATAGGGGTTCTTGCTGAACTAGGAGTGAGGCTGACATTCAGTCATCCTTCTGTCTCTTCCACTCCCATTCCTAAGCACGAGTGTTGCAGTTGAAAGTTTGACCAAACACTTGGCTTTAACCCTGGGCCATCTCCCCAGATTCTTCTTTATTTTAAATAACCTATGGATTACTTTTGCTCTCAATGTAATGAAACTGCTGTATAAGAAGTTGTTATTTAGAAGATGGCAATATAAGTGGTCTGTATGTGTTCAGTACACACATGGTATATTAAGAACTACTTTCCTTAATACCTTGAGAATTGCATACAAATATTTTGATGTAATTTACTTTCCAATCCTTTTAGTAACTCCTCCCAGAACAAAATACGACCCATTCCCACCTAACTCCTCCTGCCAACTTCATATCTTATCTTCTCTCTTTTGTTACAACCCATTCAAAATCATTTGTGTTTCCCATAAACTCTTGGACATCTGGCTTCCACTAGAGCATGGCCAATCTATCACCTTCAAAGGCAATACCTTTGATGAAAACTGACTGTTCATCCCTCATCAACTGTCTATACCTTATTAGATAGTGATGAGGGATAGTGAGCCCTCCCCATTCAGTGATGGAAGACAGAATGGCCTGATTTTGTGCAGAAAGAAACAGTTTTATAATTTTTTAAGGTCTTTTTAGAGTTCTTGTGTTTTCTTATTTATAGAATTTTATGGTTTTAAAAATATTTATTAAGAATTAAAAAAATAGCTTTTTGGGTCATTTAGTGTTTGTTTAATAATTTTTTGGTTTTTTAGGGTTTTAGGTTTTGCTTTATTGTTTTAGTTTTTTTTTTATTAAGGTAAAGTGATTGTTACTTTCTATTAGTTTTATTCTTAGAGGTGGAAGCATGTGTTTGTGGATTTGTTGTAAGATTACTTTCTTGTTTCTTCTATGGTGTAGTTTCACTCCTTGTGTTGTTGTTTTTCACCTATTATTCTTTGTAGGGGTGGATTTAAGGAAAGATTATGTGTAAAATTGGCTTTGTCGTGGAATATATTGTTTTCTCCGTCTATGGTGATTGAGAGTATTGTTAGGTATAGGAGCCTAGGCTAGCATTCATGTTCTCTAGAGGTGGAATAGATGCTGGTATTAATATCTTTTTATGAAAATACATCCATGAGTTGAGAGAGGAGGACTTCCACTGGCCTTTGTACCCTAGTGCCATGTTCTAGGTGCTGCTAGTGAATGGGGAACTAAGTGACACCCCAGTGACAACAGAAAACACCTCTTTCAGAATCATACCTAAGAATGTCAGGCAGAGTTTATTTTGGCTGACTCATGGTAACCAGATCTTATATAGAGAGGGTGGGACTCATGTATCACTTCAGAAAATGCTTTTAAGCTTAGTCTTATATATTTTACAGAGAAGGAAAAGAGAGAAATAACTTCATGAAGGATAACACCCAAGAAAGCAAATGATCAAGGCAGCTTTACAGCAACACACAAATCTGTCCAACACTAGTGTTTACTAGTGGTTTGTTGGTGTTAAATAGCCAAGGAGGCTACTGGACCATAGAGGGGCTGGAGAAAGTCAGATTGCTTTTTGTTATTGTTTTATTTTATTTTAACATTTCCCTTTTGAATTCAGCCAGTCTCATTTTAGATTTTTCCTGCTGCTAAGACCACTAGTGTTCTCTGGTACATTCAAACTTACTGATCTCCAGGCGACTAGACTTGTCAGGGTCAGAGTGGAAACTGGATATTTTACAACCAATTATCTGGGCCACTTGCCTACCGCTGGTCACCTCAGTTTCTCTACCTAAATTCCTTACTGATAATTTCCTCAGCATGCAGCCTGCCATGATTCACAGACAGGTACAACAACTGCTTCTGCCTCAGTATTAAATTCAAGTCCGTTCTCTTCTTCAGGAATGTTAATATTTGACGATATACAAATGCATTTATCTGAGAAAGAATGGGCTATGCTAACCCATCGAAGAAGACACTCTACAGTGTTGTAATGCTGGTCATCTACAAGCTAACCACCTGTCTAGGTTAACTGATTAACTATAACTCATTTCCTTTGTGTATACATTGTGTAACCTGGACTGTAATGGTGAAAAATACACCCTGGGAGATATTACCTTTTGGGTTATAATTGATTTAGATTGCTTCTTCACTGTTGAAGCAGGAACTGCTACAGAAAAAAAAATTTTCTATGTTATTTTTTTTTGGGTTATTTGTTTTCTTTGTTTTTTAAAGATACAATTTCTCTGCATAACCCTGGCTGTCTTCAAGATCAATCTGTACAGCAGGTTTACCACAAACTCACCTGCCTTTGTCTCCCAAGTTCTGGGTTTAAAACATGCACCACCATCATCCAGCTCAGTGTGAAAGTTCTTAATTTTAGTGAGGATCAATTATTTCTCTTAGAATGAATATTTCTTCCATGAAATCTAGAACTCTTAACTCTATTAATCATACATATACTCCAATTTTCCTAAATCTTTTATTTTGTTCTTACATTAAGTCCATGCCCTTGTGAATTATTTTACATACAGTATGAACTTGAGATTGAGTGTGAGGCTTACTCTTTTACCTATTATGTGTCACTGCTCTCGGGTGAAACAAAACATACAGCACAAATTACATATATGCATAATGTTATAAAACTATGGTGTATATATTATATATAATTTATTTTATATGTAATATGTTTTATCATTTATAATATTTTGTTATATAATATACTGTAAATGTAGTTTAAATAGACTTTAAAGTGAATTACAGGGTGTGATCCAACAATAGCTGTCTACCAACTGATATTCTAAGAACATAATAGTTATTCAGTCAATGAGGTGGATTGTCTCAGGTAGTCTCCAGTGTATTATGGAATACTGAAAATGGCCTGTATTGACAGTGAAGGAATGGGCTTCCCAATGAGGGCAAACAGGCAAAGAAAACAAACTTTCTTCTTCCACGTCTTTCATATAGGTTGCAGAACATTTATATAAGTGTGTGCCAGGTTTAAGGTGACTTTTCCCACTTGAAAGATTCAGATTCAAAATGGAGCTTGCCATTTCAAAGTATTAAGAAAAAAAATCCTTTAACGTCTTGCTCAGTCAGTTGGATTTTAATTAATTCTTGATGCAGTAAAGTTCAAAACCAAGAACACTCATCACATTGTCCAATTGGCTCCCCATAATTTATTGACATTTATAGCCTTCCTTCATTGAATTGCCTGTGTATTTTGTTGAAAGTTACTTTGCAATTTGTATACATATGTCCAGACTGAGCTGTTTGACTTTTTGTTGTTATTATTTAACTCTTAAACAATTTTAGATAAGCCCTCATATCTATTACACAATATTTTTTCTACTTTATTCATTCTTGTTATTCTTTGCATTGTGAAGAAAGAGATGGCTCAATTCTTGAACAGTACATGTTAAACTTCCCGTTCTGTTTATAGCACCAAATATAGTTTAACAAAAAAACTGTCTAATGCCAGGCAGTGAGGGAACAGGTCTTCAATCTCAGCATTTGGGGGTTGGGGGCATAGGCAGGCGAATTTCTGAGTTTGAGGCCACCATGATCTACAGAGTGAGTTTTGGGAAAGCCAGGGGTAAACAAACAAACTTTGTCTAGAAAACAAAACAAACAAAAAAAAAAAAGATAAAAAAAAACAAGAATAAAAACTTACTTGTATCTCTAGGTCTTCCGGTCTCTTTAGACCCTGAATACATATCACACACACACACACACACACACACACACACACACACACACACACACACACACACACACATGCACCCTCACACGCAGAAAAACACCGTTCAGATTTTAAAATACATTATCTGACTCACTAAGAAATAAAACTACATCAGTGTTCCTGGTGCCAGAAACCTTTAATCATAATACAAATTTAGTTGAACATCAATGATTTTATACAGGAGAGAATCCTGTTTAACTGTATTGAATGTGGGAGGCCATTCCTTCAGAAATGTCACCTCATTAAGCACCAGCTGACCCACATTGCTGACCATCCCTATACATGTAACCTGTGTGAGAAAATGTTTAACAGACAATCAAGGCTTCTAAGACACCAGAACGTGTCAGAAAACAAGAATAAAAACTTACTTGTATCTCTAGGTCTTCTGGTCTCTTTGGACCCTGAATACATATCACACACACACACACACACACACACACACACACACACATGCACCCTCACTTAGTCAAAAAACTCAGACAGAATTTCCAAGCTAAGGAAAATTAGCATATTGCAGGGACAGAATGTAAAGAATGTTTAAAATCTAGAAAATTTGGCAGAGTTATGTTTCATATAAAAAAAAAGTTAAAGTAGAATAATAAGTTGCTTCCCACTGTCTTTCATTATCTGTGTTATCCACACAATTTTTTTTGTATTAGGAATAAAAGAAATGAGTATTTGTTTGACATTTGTATCCAACCTATGTTTTTGTTTGACATCTGTGTCCATAGCAATGTTTTCTTAGACACTATCCTCTGGTTTCAGGTACCATGGACTATGATTTAATTCTTCACTTTTCTCAGAAGAGATGTAAAATGCTATTAGGGCCCTTGAAGTCAGAAAGAATTAATATTCATGCCATAGATTCAGTGGCTATAATGTTGACTGTCATACAATACCAAAACAAAGATTCAGGTAAATTTATGAACAAGAACACAAGACTGTGTCTTCCTTCAGTGTTAACATGGTAGTTGTCACTTCAGTCTCTCCCTTGACATTGTCTATTTTCATGGAAGCTTGGGGAACACAAGAAGACCTGAAAGCCAACACAAACCTAAGAAACTTGTAAGCATTTGACGTCCACTTACAGATCTCACTGTCCATACTAGTTATCCATCTCTGTGGAAGTAAAAGAGAGCAGTAAAGTGACTTTGATTATTTTGGCTTTTATTACACACACTGGAATTTTTAAATGATTGCATACCACTCCTGTGCCTAAAGGGATGTACAATTTGTGATTTCTTAATTTTAAATGAGTATAGCAGTTTTGTCTATAGAAAAGTTTGAGCATTAATTTATTGATAAGGTCAGTGCATGGGAGCTTATGTACCCTCTCCAACATGGTATGCATCTGATACTCGAGGGTCTCATCCACTAGTAGTCTGGCAGAGAAAGACATGTGGCTTATACATTTGGTCCCAATTAGAAGCAGGGTAGATTGAATCCCAGGTTTATGTAGAAATAACAACTGTGTGGTCAGGAGGATACTTCTTAAGATGGCCATGTAGTCAGAGAAGTGAATCCTGGCTTGTGAGTTCATGAAAGACAAATTATATTTTGCTAGCTACTTTAAGCAACATAGTAGGTTCACACACCAAGACACACAGACACAGACACAAACACCAATACGAATTCACTGTAGGATCTCAGATAATAAAATTCTCCTTAATAATAATTGTTGAGATGAGTTTTCTCTAACACCAGAAAATAAACTGTCCTGGAGCTGATTTTTTTAAATTAGTTAATCAATCAACATCCCAAACCTAGTATTCCTTCTCTTCTCTGCTCCCTGACTTCTCCTCCACTTCTGCTACCCCAATCCACTCTTCCTCAATTTTTCTTCAGAAAAGAGATCTTCCATGATAACTTCTAGTTTTGGCTATTGTAGTTGCACATTGACTCATATTGATGATAGACAAGGCCTGGCAGAATTTCATTCCATTGGCTATGGAAATAGAGCTAAGTGGAAGACAGGCTATGTGAACAAATCTTAACAAAAATTTACCCTCATTAACCATAAACTCTTTTTTATTTCTCTTTTAATTAATTAGGTATTTTCCTCGTTTACATTTCCAATGCTATCCCAAAAGTTGCCCATACCCATCCCCCCACTCCCCTACCCACCCACTCCCCCTTTTTGGCCCTGGCGTCCCCCTGTACTGGAGCATATAAAGTTTGCAAGTCCAAAGGGCCTCTCTTTCCTGTGATGGCTCACTAGGCCATCTTTTGATACATATGCAGCTAGAGACAAGAGCTCTGGGGTACTGATTAGTTCATATTGTTGTTCCACCTATAGGGTTGCAGTTCCCTTTAGCCCCTTGGGTACATTCTCTAGCTCCTGCATTGGGGGCCGTTTGACCCATTCCAATAGGTAACTGTGAGCATCCACTTCTGTGTTTGCTAGGCCTCAGCATAGTCTCACAAGAGACAGCTATATCTGGATCCTTTCAGCAAAATCTTGCTAGTGTATGCAATGGTGTCAGCGTTTGGAAGCTGATTATGGGATGTATCCCTGGATATGGCAATCACTAGATGCTCCATCTTTTCGTTACAGCTCCAAATTTTGTCTCTGTAACTTTTTCCATGGATGTTTTAACTATATTACAAGTACAGCTTTACATTTTTCTCTTTAATATTTTTACATTTTCTACATCTTCCAAGCCTGGTGGACAAAGTGCTCTTTTAGTCAAATTGTACTAATTCATACCAATATTGTCCAGGGAAGTTTCTTGGTAAGCCCTTTAGAGCATCAGTTTCTTGCTTTCAGCTGTTCCTTCATCATGAGGAATAAAGTATAAACACAGTACATACCCACAGTTTCTGTCATCGATGAGGACTTGGTCTGTGAAAGATACTATGCAGATTCTTAGCCTCTGAACTTGGCAATAGTTTACAGATGCTGATGTGAGCAAAATGAGGAACTAAAGGACAACTTTGTTAGGTCTTAGGTCTTCTTGTGCACACTGTTAACAGATAATAATATGGGGAATGAGATCTAGTTTTTTAGTGCAGAGTCATTTGTCCCTGGTCAATATTAAAAGTTTTAAACATTTCTTGAATATCATCTACTGAAATTTAATAAATTTTAAATTTAAATTATGTAATTATAACAAAAAGAAAAACAACAGCAATTAATAAATAATAATAATAATAATAATAATAATAATAATAATAATAATAATAATAATAATAATAATACAGTGAGACTCATGAGCCTGCAGTGACAGGACTTGAGCGTCTATGATAGAATTTGAGTCAGGCATTGTGTACTCACACATTAATTATGAGGATCTTGCTTAATTTTGTGTACATAGAACTGGATTATCACATGGATCTTTTCCCCCTCTTAAATTCTGAGCATGTGAAGAAAAGTGATGTTTCTCTTTCTTATACAATTAAACAGATTCCATAAAAGCTTATCTTCTCCCACTTCTAAATTAGCATTTTCGTTTAATTTATTGCCATGTTGTATGCTTTAACTGTTTGGTAGTTGTCTGTTAATTTTTGGTTTATCTTACATATAAAGCAAGTTTGATAAAAATTTGGTACGGAATTTTATGCATTTTATAATTGTAAAAATATTATTTCCACTCAACTCAAAGTGCTCTGCGGTTATAAATTGGCCTCTCAGTTAGTAATACACAACACAAATTCAATTCCACTTAACCCTTCTGAAAATGAACTTGCATGGTATTGTCTGATTTGAAGCTAATAAATCTATTTAACTAAACCAGAGACATTTGTGTTAGGAAGGAAACTACTACTGTCTGTTGTTTAGAAAATGGAAAAGTTACTTCTACAGTAAAAGAAAGAAAGGAGGGCCTGCCTTCAGAAATTGTGGGAAGTCTGTGTTGCATGTGCATTTTTCAGTTCAGCAGCATCTAGGGCACTCAGAATACACAGAGATTTCTTCATATGTGGCGAGAAAAACCAAATCTACAGGAATCCCAGGCAAGTGCTTCAAGCGAAGTCTTAGTCGAGTGAAAGTAGATGTAAAACCTCCCTTCTGCATGGGAGGTTTGTAGGAAACAAACAAGCTCCAAATCCTATAAATGTAGTCTCTCTGAAACTTCCAGTAGAAGGTCTATTTGTTTTTATATGATTTTATACATTTTAATGTACTTACATTATGGGTACATGTGTTTGATTAAGTACATATGTGTGTAACTGTGCACAAACCACTGCACATGTGTAGAGATTGCAGGACATTGTGGAAGAGACAATCCTCTTCTTCTACCATGTATATTATTTCAGAGATGAAGTTCAGGTACGCGGTCTTGAGTGGCTAGTAACCTTACTTGAGTGGCTAGTGGGCCACCTCATACATTCCTTGAGCTTTAATTCTTTACATCCTCTGAAGATTGCCTGTTCATTCATCATGTCAAAACCCACAGAGACTATGAAGGTGGTCATGCTGCAAACCAGCATGAGTATAGAAAATGAAGCAACCAAGTTTAAATGAGTCATTGATATTTCTTATCATCCTATCACTCCCATAGGTCGAAGTGGTTAAAACTCTCACCCAAGGCCTTCTACTATCAGTTGCATTGAACTAAAAGTGTCTGTAGCAGTATCTGTATGCACAGCGCCTGCAAGGTCTGAGATAGAAAGAGCCCAAGCAATGAGAGGGAAGGGCGTGCATGCCACTATCTTTATCTCAGAAGTTATTTCTAGTTTGTAGCTTGGAAAGGAAAACATTCAAATTTCCACTAGGGTATCACTGGGTATGCAAACCATGCTTAAATCTAAGTCTCTAGTTCAGCATTGCCTGGCAAATGAAAATCAAACTGGATAATAATCTTGGAGGTCCTTTATATAATAAGGTATTGGCAGGGTTCTTTAAAGAATACCTTAAGGGTCCTTTGTTTATATATTATGGTTTGCAGTTTTTTTTTTTGTTTTTATGGGATTTCTGAGTGTTTGTGAACATATATGTCTCTGTGTCTACATGTATATTTCTTGTGCTTTTTCTTTGCCTCTTTTTCATTATGTTTGCTTTGTTCTGTTCTGGTTCATTTGTTTATTTTGTATCTTAATCTTCATTATTATTGTTATTAGTATCATTAATAGTATCATTATTATTTAGATGCCTGTTTGTATTTTAATAAAGGGAGAAAGAAAAAGTGTGAATTTGGGTGGGTCGAGAAGTGGAGAGGTTGTAGAAGGATTTGGGGGGACAGTAATCTGAATCTATTGAATGAAAAACTGTATTTTCAATGAAAAGTGTCTTCCCAGAAATTTTGATCTTACTATTAGTACAAAGGAATCAAAAACTTATTTTTTAAAGAATCATATTGTATACAGAGGAAAAAAATGAGAGCTTTTCCAACTGAGAAATGTTTCATTTTGCAAGTATGGTAAGGACCCTAGAGGTAATAATCAAGAACACAGAGCACAACACAAAGCAGAAAAAAGTACAAAGCACACACAAATATACAGGCAGGAATCAAATTAGTCAATTTATTGACCTTTTTAATGGAGCACAAATCCTCATCCATTCTCCATTCGGACAAAACAGATTTGCTGTTGTCTCCAATGACTTTGAGTAGGAATTCATCCAGTAACCTTTCTCATCTATTTCATTAGAGCTGACTCATCCCTGCCAAGATTCCAGGACAGGAAAAATAGACTCCATCATCCACTTGGGTATGTGTGTTTCCAAGTTCCTTCATATATATTCTTCCTTATGCTTGGTGAACCCCTACATTAAATTATTTTTTCCTACCTCATAACTATAATTTCCTACTGTTATAAATCCTAACATACATACCTGACATAAAGATAGTCTTAGACAACTCCAGATGATCACATGATTAGACAACTAAAATAGATCACATCTATCCTAGTACAGTTCTGGAAGGCAGAAAGTGTAAAAATCAAGGAGCTGGCTAGTCTTACTAGTATTTCCTGGCACTGTGAATGGCAACCTATAAGTTCTAAGTCCTTGTGACACTTTCATGGGAGTTGTCTAGGACTATCTTTATGTCAGGTATTTATGTTAGGATTTATAACAGTAGGAAATTATAGTTATGAAGTAGGAAAAAAATAATTCTATGTAAGGGCTCACCAAGCATGAGGAAGAATATATATGAAGGAACTGTAGCATTAGAAAGGTTGAGAACCACGCTCTGGATGTTTGAAAACAGAAAGCATAATGGAGTCATAGGCTGGTCTTGGCATCAGTCTGATATCTGCTTCAGACTAATATCTTGCTTCCTTTTGTTTCTTGTCACCATGAGGGGAATAACCTAGATAGTATAGTCAAAGGACAAATCTGAGGACATGTTCAGAATCCATTTTGTGAAAACATGTGCTGTTGTATCATTTGGAAAGGGCTGTCTTTGGAACCAGTGCATGCACATGAGTGCTTTGGTGCTTTGCTCTTTCTTTCTTTCTTTCTTTCTTTCTTTCTTTCTTTCTTTCTTTCTTTCTTTCTTTCTTTCTTTCTTTCTTTCTTTCTTTCTTACTATCTTTCTTTCTTACTATCTTTCTTTCTTATTTTATTTTATTTTTTTTTTTGAGGCAGGTTTTCTCTGTGTAGGCCTGGCTGTTGTAGAACTCATTCTGAAAACCTGGCTGGCCTTGAACTTATAAATTTGCCTGCCTCTTCCTACCAAGTCCAGGGAATAAAGGCTTGCAACACCACACCCAGCTTCTTTGATTTTTTTTATTCTGCTATTAACTTATTGTTCCCAATGTTGTTTATTTTATTAATTTATTTTATTAGATATTTTCTATATTGACATTTTAAATGTTATCCCATTTCAAGTTTTCCCCTCTAAAAACCCAATAACATGTCCCTCCTCCTCCTACTGACCAACCTAAGCACTCCTGCTTCCCTGTCCTGCCATTCCCTTACACTGAGGTATAGAGTCTCTCAGGACCAGGATCCCCTCCTCTCACTGTGTCCATCTAGTCCATCATTTGCTACATATTCGGTGGCAGCGATGGGCCCCTCACTTTGCATTATTTGGTTGGTCTTTTTTTTTTAATTACATATATTTTAACTTACATTTCAAATGTTGTATTCTTTCCCAGTTTCCCACTCATCCAGAAACCCCCTATCACATCCTCTGTCCCCCTGCTTCAATGAGGGTGTTCCTTCACCTGTGCACCCTCTCCCACCTCACAGTGTGGTGGCTAACAAGTTTATATCTCTGTATCCTTATCATTCAACACCATATTGGGGATCCTGCAGCTTATAGGGAAAAGATGTCCAGATTCTGAGAACTGCAGGGTACCATCCAATACATCAATCTCAAGCCACATGTGGGTACATCTTCCTAAAAAACGTGTCGTCCTGTTAATAGCTTTCAGTTGGATCTTTAAGTACCTCAGCCAAGATTGAGGTGACTGCTCCCTGCATAATCACTGCCCACTTCATTTTGGGGAGCATCTGTGCCAGGAAGTCAGGGTAGATATCCACATAGTTGATGCGGATTTCAGTGGCCTGCAGGCACAGATGGAAGTCATGCATGTCCAAGCCTTACACATTTGAGCTTAGGAGATAGTATGTGAGCAGTTTTATGTTGTCATTTTGGATTTCTGCCTAGGACATATTGTCTTTCATTAATTTTGGGATTTATTTACATTTTAAATGATAGCTCCTTTCCCATTTTCCATTCAACAAATCCCCAACCCATCCACCATCTCCTCCCTTCCCTTTGAAAAAAGGCTTAGTTTGTATTATATTTCTATATTGCACTCCATCACTGAGTGAAATCAAGACAGGACACATGTAGGAGTATAGGCAGGGTACATGGAGAAAGGCTGCTTATTGGATTGCTTTCTCAGCACAGTTTTCTCAGCTTTTTTTCTTACAAAATTTGAAAGTTTTTTTTTTAACTTTTATTTTAATAACATACCCACAAACACACACACACACACACACACACACACACACACACACAAGACTTAAGATCACTAAAGAACAAGCGAAATGATTGTAAAGCAATGTCCTAAATGTATTTCATTATCTCCAGTGCCACATTTATAAGTCAATTCTAGAGGCCTTATGTCTAATCATATTTGGCAAATGGATATAACCCATTATGCAGAATTTGGAAAACTAAAATATGAACATGTTTGTATCGATACTTGTTCAGGATTTCTTTTTGCTTTTTTTCTGCTTCTCTCCATAAAGGAAAGGTTTCTAAAAACGTAATTGATCATTGCCCACAAGCATTTAATGCAATAGGATTGCCTAAACATATCAAAACAGATAATGGGCTATCCTATTCTAGTAAAAATTTTATTTCATTCTGTAAGGAATTTGGAATCAAACATAAAACTTGAATTCCTTATAAGCCCATGGAAACGGAATAGTTCAATGTGCTCATCAGACCTTAAAGAATTGGCCTTTTATGACAAAACAGTGGCAGTTATATCCCCCAAGGTCACCAAAGGCGCATCTTGCCTTTACTTTATTTGATCTAAATTTTTTGCAAACTGATATTAAAGGTCAGTCTGCAGCAGATCACCACTGGCATCCAGTTACTTCTAATTCTTATGCATTGATAAAATGAAAGGACACACTAACTAAGGAATGTAAGGGTCCAGATCCGATTCGAATCTGGGGAAGGAGCTCGGTTTGCGTTTTTTCATGTGAAGATGGAGCACAGAGGCTGCCCAAGAGATTAATTTGTTAGCTGAACACAGATCCTGAATCTTCTTATAAGTATCACTCTGAGAACTAAAATTCCTCTTTTGCATAGAATTTAGTTGGGGACTCAGCCTCCCAGAAAAGCTGTTTTCTTGCTACTCTCAGATCTTTGCAATTTGCAACTGAATAAAGTATCTGGACTTCCCCAAAAGAAGCTTTGCATTGCTACTTTCTCATTGTCTGGGTCTCTTTTTCTTAAGCAGGTCAATCAACATCCTCCAATCAGACTGCAGGGGGAGTGCATCCCTGCAAACAAAGGCTTAAGGTGGCAACTGCTATTTTCATTCTAAAGACATTCTACCATGCATTTTGGCTTTAGGTCTGATTTGAAAAATAGGTTTATTAGAAGGGCTAGGAAGGCAGATATTTCAAATATTAGAAGAGATTGGTTTTTATTCTGATAGATGGTCTTAGTCCCTTTGCTGGTCTCTGGTTCTCCATCCTTGCTGTTATTGCAAGCTCCCCTAATTTCCTCAGGCTGTGGGAATAACAGAGATGAGGAGGATGACCTCCAGCTCCTAATATAGCCTAAAAGCCACAAATTGTGATGTTACCAGTGGTATAATTCTTGTTGAGGCCTTGCTAAATCTGCTGTTGGCAATACTCCTTTAGGAGATGCACAGTACTGAGAACTGTGCATACTGATTCGTGATGATATGAATACAGTATGGGTACAGCTTCGGTGCAGATATTTACTGTATAATATCATGGGTATTCAGTGTTCTTTGTCTAATATCCACGTAGCAGTGAGTGCATACCATGTGTGTTCTTGTCTTAGGGAGAGATGTTCCACATGTATCTGTTAAATCCATTTGGTCCATGACTTCTATAAGTTTCACAGTGTCTCTGAGTTGAATGGTAGGGATATAAAGTAGGGAAAGAATTTGTTCAACCCATATTACATGAAAAAAATTAAATTAATATATACTTTTTTTTAATCCAAAAAGCATGCCTATAGACCCATCTAATGTAGGGAGATCCTATTTGATGTTTCCTCTTCGTAGGTGACTCTAGATTTTCACAAGTTGTCATAAGATTACTAGGACACTCAGATTAACATAAACGCATTTTCAGTCATGTCTAAAACCATCATACCAATCGACCGAGATATTCTCTGTACATTCCATGGGCTAAATGTCAGAAACATGTGTGTTTTACAGTGTGTCTCAGCTTTAAAGTGTAAATCCTAAAAGGAGGGCCATGGTCAACCTTCCTACTTCCTGCTTCTAGGCCACTATTTGCTGCTCTGTGGCACTACAAAGGCTTCTTCGTTAATCAGGTACCACTGTGCCATAGATATCTTGAAGTGACAGAGTGTACAAGCATCCATGGGACCTAGATGCTGATGAGAACACTCTTACACCATCTCCTGCCTTCACAACATACTTATTAAGATGGTGAAATATTGGGAAAGTCATGGTAGAACAAATTCTTTAAAGCCCAGTGCTGTTCTCAACAGTCATCTCCTGATTTTCTATATGGACCTCATATGTTACACTTTGAAGTCAACCCACAATCTCATGTTTCTTGTGCAAGTCATTAGAGTGTCAATTAAATCTAGACTTTGGGAATATATCAATAAGTCTGCATTATCTTCATATTCCCTGCCCTTAATTATGGTAACCTTGCCAAGAATAGATGTCTCACCATTCTCACTGACAGTTTACCTGGTAAATAGATAGTTGAGAAAAAGACATTCTTCTAAGGCCCAAATAGCCTAGTTAATCACTATATGAGAAGCAGGGCTGACATCACTCAGCACAAAAGCTAAAGAGAGTCTCTTGTTTTGTGGAGAACTGAGAGAACAGCAGGGACAGGGGCCTTAATGATAGTCAGTCCAGACCTAGAGGCTGGGTCTAACAGCATCCAAAGGAATACAGGCCAATTTCCTCCAGCTTCCTGGAGGAGCACTGTTTCTCTTCAAAATGTGACAGGGATGGCACCCACAAGGGGGAAGAATGCAGTGTGTTCTAGACTTATTTTGAGCCATCAGGGTAATGATCCTCCCACATTTCCCTTGCTATTACAAATGATCAACCTCAATAGGGGTCATGTAAGCTCTGCTGACACCAGAATCTCTAATTGCAAAACCCTTACAGGAAAGACCAGTTTTCCTCCACTCTAAGGATAAAAAGCAAGGATTGGGCTCATATCGCTAAGCATTTTCTGACTAGCTTTGAGAGAACAGCGTGGTCCAAGGCCCAGATTTCAGATTTGGTGATTACTGACAGTTTAAAAAGTAAGTACCTGTAACGTTTGCTCTGTGGTACTGAAAAATATTGTCCCCAAATGTATGAACACAAAACGGTGAGCATGTAGCCTAAGGAGCAACATTTCCCTGATTTAACACCAGGCACTTGGCATTCATTCTATACACAGAAATACCCCCCGAGTCTCCAGACCACCCTCCTCAACTGTACATTACAAGCATTACAAGTTTTTGTTATAGCCCATAAGATACAAGTCTTCAAGAAACACAATCAGACACAAGGCAGAAACAAGAACTCATGTATTGATCAAATTGCATTATCAATAAAAAAATGTCAGCAATGGGTTGACATTGCTTAGTGTCTGCATAAAATTGGTATAAATGGACCTAAAAGTTCTGTAACAGTTCAGGAGTACAAGAAAAACAAGATTATAATTTCTTAGTAATAAAGAGAGAAACACTTTCTCTTAAAGTATTCAAAACCCTGTCTAAGGTAGATTTGTCACTCAATGGTAGTATTTGATTTGTAACTTCAAAAGCTGACCCGTCCAGCAGGTCCAGTTATTCGAGGGTCTCGACAGGACTTTCTCCTAAGAAATAAATGGGGTGTAGAGAGAGATGAGGATATTGTGCGAACAAAGATATGGAAATGTTCTGAATTACATCAGGACCCCAATGTATTAGCCATGACCAAGGTTTAAATGTACAAGCAAAAGGGGAAGTGCCTTTCAGCAGGAGAAATGGGGCAGAAGCAATGCACCTCAGCAGGAGGGATGGGGCAGCAGGGTGGGGGGGGGAGAGGAAGTACTTCTCAGCAGGAAGGAAGGGGCAGCGGAAATTTTTCTTTTGGCGACTACTGGTGGAAGCAGGAACTTGGCGTTATCAGGGTACATCTTTAGGTCAGGACATCCAGCACTGACTTAGGGTTGGAACAATCTGTAGTTGTTCTCAGAGCAGTGAGTCTGTGGCCTGCTTTTGACCCTCTTTTCTTATGGGGGTGGGGGAGGTGGAGAGACCCAATTCAGAGATCAGGACAATAGCATTGCAGTAATAGCTCCCAACAAAAAGCATAGATGCACTCCCCACCACCAGAAAATTAAAAAAAAACAAAACAATACAAAACAAAACAAAAACAAACAAACAAACAAACAAAAAAAGCAAAAGATACTCCAATGCACTGTATCTGCTTTGTTGTGAGTAAATCCACAAACATGAATGGATAGCAACACAGGAAGGAATTATGCACAGCAAGGCACACACACACACACACACACACACACACACACACACACACACACACACACAAAAGTAAAAAGAAACAGTCCAGTCAAGAAGCTATTGAAGAGAGTCCTTTAAAATTTATGATAAAGAAGATGAAGTGTATTTCTTCACAGTTGATGATTTCTGGTGGAGGGCAAGGAAGATTCATTTTTAGAGCTTGTGTTTGATATTTTCTAGGTTCTTCTTTTTATACTCCAAAACACTAGATAGGACAGAAATAAAGGTAGAGAGAGGAATTAGAAAATCTCTGAATCTAATTTTTTTCCTAGTGCTTTTTCTTTAACTATGGATATGAAAAAACCACAAGCAACTTGCTTAATCAACCACCAAACACCAGACAAATTGTACTAGCTTTGACACTCAATCTTGTGCAAAGTAATGCAGCAGGAGTTTTTCACTAATGTATGTTGTATGTAAATATAGTATTCCACCAAACTTAGTAACTCTGTATTCCATACTTCCTGCATTCAGCTGTTCACTATTTTAATATTAGTCATACCTATTCCATGCTGTGCCATGTGTTTTGATGCAATTAAGTTTCATCTGGGGACCTCATATGAAATGCAAATATTGTGTGTAAATCTCCCTTAGTGTTACTTCATAAACATGTTTCATCTATGGAGTAACAGTATTAATGCTTTCTGTTTGAAGTACACTTTCAGCGTGCATAAGTAGATACTCCACTTTAGTATTTTATGATACACTAAATATAACATATAGTGTATACTTAGAAGATGAATCCAGTAAAGGATTTTTAAAATGTTGTGTGAGGGCTTTGTGATTTAAAAAAAAAAGTGTTCTCAATAGTATTGGCTGAGATTCTGCAGTCTTGTGTGTGCTCTTTTCTAATGAATCATAATTAACGTTTATGCTGAGACTCGGGGAGGCAGGCTTATCAGTAGAAAGAAAGCCATTATCTTGGAATCTCTCCTTTTATAAGTACTCCTATAAGTATATAAATGTCTGGGTGGCCAATTAGACAGAAACCATGTCTTGGTATACTTGTTGCAATCTGATAGCTTTGTCGTAACCAATCACCCCACCTCTCAGGACTTGAATTAATGTAACTTCCTAAAATGTCCAAGAATTACAAAGACACACACCAGGTACATGCACACCACAAATTCTGACTCATTCTCTGATTCTGAATCTTCCTATGACTGTCCTTGTGACTCTGCCTATCCTTCTTTTTCTGCCTCTACATTCTCTACCTCAGCCTGTATCTGAACCTCTGCCTCTGCACCTTCCTATGCCTTTGATTGTCCCACTGCTACTTATTAGTGCTGAGATAACATACAGGTTAGTTTAGTTTTAGAATTGATCTACTGTGGAATTGGTTTTGTATGAACATTAAGTTGCCTCTCTACCTTGTACTAAAACCATTTGATTGAATTTGAATCTTCAGTATAATGAGAGATGTAACCCAAATTCATAGGGCAACAATGTCTAGGTAACTGTCTGGCATTGAACAGTCACTCCACTGTTCTGAACAAACTGTTTGTAACCAGTAGTTTAAGCACAGGCAGATAGCATAAGTGTAAGTATGCAAGCCTGTCTTGATTTCAATGTGATAAAGATCGGGGCCCAAAACTACAAAAGGAGGTAATGGTTTCTTTCTGTTTACAAGTCTCAGCTTGTAAATTGCATGTCCTAGGAAAGTCAGGAAAGAACTTGATTCAGAGTGGTAAGTAGAGGCAGAAACTGAAGCAGAGACTATGGAAGAACTCTGAATTACTTTCCTCCAAGTCATAGGTATGCGAGGTCCTAGGGGATGCAAAACAGAAAAGAAAGAAAAAATAAGTACCAAACATATCACAATGGTTGACCTACATGCATACTTTAAAGTCTGCTCTTGATAATATTTGTGTTCATTTGGAAATCAAGTTCTACATGACAATTGGTAAACAGCATACTTTTCATTATTTCTATTGGATGGACATTTTTACCTGAAGGAGTGTATTTGTTGGATGTGAACATTCCTGGACTACATGGAGGTCCTAAGTTAGCTTGTATCAGGTCCCCTGGAACAGGACTTACATGTGGCTGTGACACACAGGATGATCACTGGGAATTGAATCCCAGACCCTCTGCAAGAGCAGCCAATGATCTTATACTCTGAGTCATGTAAAGTTCTCCACATTTCTGGAGAGAGAAGGAAGGTGTAGGAAGAGAACATTACTCAAAATGTCCAAATTCATCTAAGAATAAATTAATGCTTGCAAGGGTCTGTCAAGATACAAAACAAAAACAAGAAAAAATTAGAAGGTGTGTAAAAATTGAAAAGAATGTTTGTTTCTGCTCTGTTGTGTGTTCTGACCAGGACTAAATGAACACACTAAATGAAGCTGCACTGAGAAGCATAAAGAAGGGAGGTACCACACTCTGACATGTACTAAGGTTGTTTCAACTGTATTTGTGTAATCCTTCAGGGGCTTCTTGTCAAAAATAAACCCCCTTTATCAAATCCCCAACAGTAAATTCTGTGTGTCTCAATTGGAGACTGGGCAGAAGATATGTGAGATGCACCAGGAATGATTAAACTTTATGTTCTCTTGCTCAGAAACCATTTTCAGGGATCCTATGAAATCCAAATGTCAGCTCCAGACTGCATAGTATCAGGTTTTTCTTGGCCAATTCAAAATTAGAGCCAATATCTAAAAAGATGACTTATCTGTTACACAAAGTTGCTGCTACCAAATAGGAGGTGGCTATGATTCCCAACACCAACACTGTGGATCTCTCTCTCTCTCTCTCTCTCTCTCTCTCTCTCTCTCTCTCTCTCTCTCTCTCTCTCTCTCTCTCTCTCTCTCTCTCTCTCTCTCTCTCTCTGTCTCACTCTCTGTTTCTGTCTGATTGTGTCTGTGTGTGTTTCTGTGTGTGTCTGTCTGTTTCTGTGAGTCTGAATGTGATTGAGTGTGTGTGTTATTATAATGTAGCCCATTCTTAAAATAAGAAAGGTACTTTCACTTTGTGTTTTTTTTTCTTTCCATTTTGGCCAAAATGTATTGATTAGCACTGGCTGGCCTCAAATTGGCTATGTATGTATGGCTTTCTTAGAAGTCAAAAGAGATATGATTTCATAAGACCCATAGTCCTCTGGTTAAAAGCAGGAATCACTGTGATAGGCTTCCATTTTGTAATATTATAAGGTTTGAACTATATGAAGGTATGTAAGTAGTCTTCAAAATTAATTCCTAGGTGCCAGGGAATGGGGGCAAACACACATTTAATCCCAGGACTTATTATGCTGAGGCAGGAAAATCTCTAAATTCCTTGTCAGTCTCGTCTATAGAGCAAATTCCAGTTCAGCCAAAGATATTCCATGGAATGCAGCCTGGAAAAAAAAAACTTGAAATGAATAAAGTTCATAGTTAAGTAATGAATAATTAAAAAAAAACGCTGCGAAAGACGAGTGAAATATGCAATTATCTAGACATATACCAAATCCATAAGATAAACCATCTAAACAGCACCTTAACACCTTAAGAAATAGAACCAATCATGATAATCTCCCACCAAAACAACCCTGGGACTAGATGGCTGTTGTGCAGAATTCTATCAGACCATCAAAGAAGAACTAATACCAATTCTCATGAAAGTGTTCCACAAATTAGAAACAGAAGTAACACTACCCAATTCATTCTATGAAGCCACAGTTACACTGCATATTCTCCTGTGGAGATGGAATGGTCACTGCCTAATGAGGAACTGGTCACTTCTTCCTTTCATACAGGACTTTGTTTGAGATTATTTTTTGCTTCTACCATGGTTAATATTACAAATAGATTTTAAATACAGTTTTAACATATATGAATTTTAGCTTTAGAAAATATCATGTATATTTAACAGGCTTTTAACAATCATAACTTATATTCACAACATAAAAGCAAAAGAAGTTACAACCTATTTAATTAATGAGAGAAAATTAGAGACTATTCTAACCAAATTGAACCAGGAGGAAAATAAGAACTGTACTGAAAAACTGATTTTTAGTAATAAAAATAACAAAAATAATGATAATAATAATAATAATAATAATAATAATAATAATAATGAAATACAATAGAAATTAAAAAAATGAATACATATATTTTGCTAGTTTAAGTAAAAAATACTAATGAATAATAAGAAATATGTTCACCTGATTTCGAAATCCCAATCTTCTCATTCTATGAAAATTTTGGTTAGAATTTGAAAGATTAGCTTTGTGAATAGTTGTCCAGGAAATTGACAGATGCCCTTAGGTTATGTTGCTTTCAGTTGTTATGGAGACAATGCCTCAATTACACTCCTTTCTGTGGCTTGCAATTCTAGGTCCTCAGTCTGCCACTGCCTCCACCTCCACCTCCATTTCTGCCTCTGCTCTACCTCTGCCTCCTCCTTCTTCCCCCTTTCCTTGTCCATATCCCTGTCCCTGTCCTAGTCCCTCTCCCTGTCCCTGTCTCTCTCCCTGTCCCTGTCCCTGTCCCTGTCCCTCTCCCTCTCCATCTCCCTCTCCCTCTAGCCTCCCCACTAGCACACAGATAACCCTCAGATTATTTCAGTTTTAGTACTGATCTACTCTAGAATTTTTTTCCTTCATGTCTACTTCCTTCCTAGCTTGTTTAAAACTATTTAATTCAATTTGAATCTTCCACATAATAAGAAATTTATTCAAAATTCATAGGCCAACTATTGCTAAGTAAGTGTCTGGTGTTCATCAACCACTCCACTCTTCTAAAGGAAGTGTTTTGTAATCAGAATTTTAAGCACAGGCAGATATCTTTAGTGTTAGTGTAAAATTCTGTCTTGTGTTCAATGTGATAAATATCAGGACCAAAACTGTTGGAAACCAGGCCTTACCTAACTTGAACTGTGTTTCACCTGGGAGGCAAACAGAGGCTGAAAAGAGAGGGGAACTATATAGGTGAGAGAAAAATGGAGCCAAGACAATTTTCTGATCTAGGCTCAAATATTTAATAAAAGTTTTCACTTATAAAGGAGGAAACCCATTCTCTGCCATGCCAAGTTTCTTGCTTTCCTGATACCAAGTTGTCAGCACAGCCTTTTAGCACTAAGTCACCAAATTCACAGATTGCAGTTAACTACAGAAAATCTTGGAGAACCAATTTGGCCTCATGGCAGATGGCAGGTAGTTTCACATCAAAGGAAACTAGCTGAGGAGCTGCACTGCAGGTGGCCCTGCCTCAATGGCATAAGGTCTGAACCTGCATAGGTTGGAGGAGGTTATACTCCCCCCCGTTAATAATATTTTAAAAAGTGCTAAACTGAGGCATAAAATGTATTTATGCTCTATAGTCTTGCCTGGGAGTTATGGTGACTGGAGGCCACACCTCCCTTAGGAAATCTTAGATCTTCCTGAAGCATCAAATTCCATTATGGATGCTACGTGCAACTAGTTTGTGTTATATATCACACAAAACATGGCTCTGTGTTGTGTTATCAACAGTCATTTATTTTGGCATGTAACTCTGTCTTAGATTGGTATGGTTCTGAGATCTGGATGTCTGTCATTGAATGTCCAGCCCTCATTATCACACCTTATTCCCAATTCAGACCAAAGTCATAATATGTACTAGAATGAAGATCAATAACTGCCACCTTCACTGTTGGAGGCAAGGCTGTACATCTGCTACAGTAAGGCAGAAGGACTTGGATGACCTGCTTGAGAAACAAAGGTGGGACAGTGATAAGCAACAGTATGAAAGTTTCTTTGGAGAAGTCCAGGTACCCCATTCAGTTACAAATTAGCAATGATCAAGCTTAGTCTTAGAGATTCTGGTGTGGGGAGGTGGCTTTGAGAATTGCAGAAAGGCTGCAGCCTCTCTGGGAGTGGAGGCTGTCCTCCAAATTAAATTTGCTAGCTAATTAAGATTTTAGCTATCTTCCCTAATTCTTCTAATACTGGAATTATTAATAGACCAGTCCAATATTGAATTAGGATACCTGTTCACAGTGAAGTTAGAAGATGAATCACTATAACTCTATCTTGAGACTAATCTTTCTAAATCAGATTACACAGTCTATACTGTTCTATATCCCATAATTCTTAAAAACCTTGAAGTAAAGCATCTTAGCTTGTCCAAACAGGGAAAATGATAAACAAAGGTAGGTCAAAAACATATACCCAATTCAGCTTTCTTGTCACTACAGTCAGGGCACTAAGCAAACACACTTGTTAGTTTTTCACAAAAATTAGCCTTCATATATATGCAGCATTCTGTGAAGAGAACCTATTCTTGTCCCTTTCCCTATAAAGTAGCTACTTAGGATCAAGCCATATACCAATAAGTAGATTTTTTTCATTTGACCTAGACATGATTATGTCTCCTATTTAAGATACTATCAGGCATTTTTAAGTTCTTTGACATCCAAATTTCAAAGTTCTTAAAGTGTGATTTAAATAATGTGCATGGGGATATAATTTATCTTGTCCTTTGTTTTTTTAAAAAGAAGAGTTTTTTAAAGTTCCACATTACCCTGTATTAGATAAATTAATAAATTGATTACAAAACATTTCAAATGCTTTACTGTTATAGTCAGTATTAATATAACAAGGCCAGCGACTAATTACACTTTCAATTGTTTATCTTGAAGAGCGGATTTAACTAGAAAGCTTTAAAATGTATTAATAGTCCCCCTCTTCCTTTCTCTTTCTCACTTCCTCCATTTCCAGCAGCAGTCTTCTTGCCTCTGCAGGTATTTTACACATGAAGTATCCAAGCAAAATGACATGTACACAAACAACCATACCCACCATCAAAGTTTATAAAATAAAAGAAATGATGTGTAGACTATGATTCTAATTTTTCTGGGAAAGGTAGTATAGGAGAGAGGAATCACTGTGTGTGGACTCACAAAGACACAAAGAACCCCCCAAAAAGATCCAATTTACCACTCCTTAGAAACACAAACACCACAGGCAGGAGGAGGGATTTTGAATGAGGAACTCTTTCCTTGTCTTTCCAAGTGCTTTGGTGGATGAGCACAACTACAGGATAAGGGTCTCACAGCAGGTAAACTCCCACCACCACCCCACACAAAGGCAAAGTCACCTTGGTCGAACCAGGAGCAGATCACCTTTCTCTGCAGGTTGTTTCTGTTTAGCTGCATTTGGAGAAAGCATTTGGAACAGTTGCTGCCTGCTCTTGAGAAGGGCTCTAAGGGTACAATGTATAGGTCTGTAGAATTGCAACAAGTTTGGACCCTAGAAAAGTAATGGGTTGCTGAAATGGTCCTGGACTGTGAATCTTAGGGTCTTGCTAGGGAATTTCTTAATCTACAGTGACATTTAGACATTGGAGCAAGCAGAGGTGCTTTGATCCTTATCTTAGGCACTCAAAGTTGTCCTGGAAGACAATCGTTGTGACTGTTTGTGAGGCTTTGCTGGAGGAGAGGGGATATTGACAGCCCTCTACACGATCTGCATGGCACACAACTAGAGCTTTCTTTCTTATGAAGCATAGAAGTGACTGAGGGCAAAACACCACAGGAGACAACTATATCAGCGTCCCTTAAGTAAAATCTTGCTAGTGTATGAAATAGTGTGCCTTGCAAATACTGAAGTGGGTGCTCACAGTCATCTATAGGATGGAATACAGGGACCCCAATATAGGAGCTAAAGAAAGTACCCAAAAACTGAAGGGGTCTGCAACCCTATAGGTTGAACAACAATATGAACTAACCAGTACCCACAGAACTTGTTCCTCTAGCTGCATATGTAGCAGAAGATTACCTAGTCAGCTATCATTGGGAAGAGAGGCCCTTGGTCTAGCAAAATTTATATTCCACAGTTCAGGGGAATGCCAAGGCCAAGAAGTGGGAGTGAGTGGGTAGGTGAGCAGGGGGCAGGAGATATAGGGGACTTTTGGGATAGAATTTGAAAGGTAAAAGAAGAACATATGTAATAAAAAATGTGGGGGAAAATAAAGAGACTAGGTCGTTTCTACAATTAGGAAAAGTCTCATTACTTTATCCCATTAAATGTGCACATTAAAAAAAAAGTGGCTAATGGCTTTGAACAGGATCCTTGCTGAGGACAGGATCTTATAAAGGGTTCCAGATAGACAACTCATTTACAGTTTTACAAGCTAGTACTTATAAACAATTGATCATTGGGAGCCTCAAGCTGAGACACCCGATCACTGGGCATAAGTTTTGAGATAATTTGAAGATATTTCCATTGTTTTGAATAATCTGTATGATATTGGATACATTTACTCTATGGAAGGAGTATTGTGTGGAGTCCCTTGTGTCACTGAAGTAGGAGTTGTAAAACACCTGTGGCAATGATGCAAGTTCATATCTATGATGTGTTTGTGATGTCAGTATTTATAAAGGAGGAAGCATCTCTGAGATGCAATAACACATTTAAAAAAGAAAACCACAAGACAAAACGGAAAGGGAATATTGCCTTATGTTGTTGTATTTCTGTTTTGTGTGTGTTGTGTGTGTGTTTTGTTTTTTGTTTTTGTTTGTTTGTTTGTTTGTTTTCTTATTTGTGTGTATGGTCTGATTTTTGGATTTTTTCGAGACAGGAATTCTCTATATGCCCCTGCCTGTCCTGGAACTCACTCTGTAGACCATGCTGGCCTTGTACTCAGAAATCTGCCCAAGTCTGCCTCCCACGTGCTGGGATTAAAGCTGTGCACCACCAACACCCTGCAAATATTGCCATTTTTAGTGAGATATTTTTAATGTTTTTTTACTGATTTATGTAAGATATTTTAAATGGTGTGTCCATTTTTTTTCACGTTGTTGCATTATTCCTTTCAAAGTTTGTTGATTATTGCTCACAAATACAGGATTTAACATCAGGACACTGACATTCTTCTTTTTCATTTCATTCCTCTCCTTTTTTTCTTTTTAACTTATCTGGAAATGGATTTTTCTGTATAGTCCTAGCAATTCTGGGCCTTCTTGTGCAGTTCAGTCCTGAATTCAAATCTACTGGATTTTATCACCAAATCCTGAGATTAAACCCCTTTCTAAGCAGACATCAACATTTTTTTTTAATTTTCTGTCTCACAATACTTCTTTAGAAGATGTCCTCATCACAGTTCCCAAGTAATGCCTTCAGACACTTCTAACTTTCTGTAGCAACCTTACCATATAGAGCCTATGTAAGGCATCCTGTTGGGTAGCATTCTGTCTTAAGCTGTCCACATCCAAAGTGTTTGTATTCTTCACAGTGGCCTGTGAGGTTAGTATGATAAATCTGGGATGAGCTGTCAGGTGAAGAATTATTCACCACTGCAGCCACAAAGCTTGCAGTTTCCACTGCTCCTGATCATGATGGTGCAGAAGGTTTCTTTGATTTTCATAGACACTGGCTTCTTATTCCCAAATCTTGGTAGTGGTACTCTATTCTGCCTGTCTGTGTAAACAATTAGACATGAACCATGTCTTAGTATACTGGTTGAATCTTGAGAAGTTTGTTGTTCTGTTCTGCTGGATAGCCTGTTACTGGGGAAATCCGGCCATCAAGATTATTCTTAGCCTGGAAGGTACAGAGTCAGGGTCAGAGGAAGTGTGAAGTCTGGGTAAGGACTAGTTATAAATCCAGATATTCCCTATGTATAAGAACCATAATTGTCAACATTTCTCATTTAAAAAAAAAACACTTGAGGTTTATATGTGTTATTCTCAAATGACAGCTGTAAGTTTTTTCCACTTAAACACACCCCTCAATATACAAGAACAGATATCTACAGGGTCCTTTATAAACTATTCACAGTTGTGCATCCCCATGGTCTCTGGTCTGTTTCCATTGTGAAAGGACATATGTTGAGAGAGATTTGTTTACCTTTGCTCTAATGATGTCCCTGGTCGTAATGTCTCAGTATTCATCCTGGTGTGAATACTGTGGAAATCGAAAATGTTAAAGGAACCGTGAAGCAAAAATGTTAATTGGTGTGAAAGAGTTAATGGGAACAGCCTTTAGTTTCCACTGACTGAAACTAAAATATTCATTACCTGTTATATTTCACAAAAACAGAATTATTGCTCATTTGTTCAAAGTGGACAGCCAGGTACAAATGAAATGACTTTTATCCACTGGGCTGTTTTTTTTTTTCAAAGCCTTGGAATGGCTCAACAAAGGAGTGCCTGAGAGCACCTGAATGTTCAGATAAAGTTTACTGAGGTCTCCTTGGCCTGAGAGTGCCTGTCCAGCTGCACTTTTGAACAAGAGGAATGGGTGGGACATTCTTTGATAGAAACAGCAGGAGCTTGGTTGCCAGTCAGAAAATTATTGAAGAACAGCAGCAGGCTGTAGTGTTTGAGATTGTCAGACACCCTGTGAAAATTGCAAAACCCAAATTAACTTGGAGCTAAAAAGTTAGAGATCTGATTAAGAGGTAAAATCTTGGATGTTGTAGTGAAGAGCAAAAACTTATAATTTTGGGTCTTATAGCATTTTGGTATGTAAGTTCAAGAAATACAGGGCTGAAGAATAGACCAAGGCGGGTCCAGGCACAGCCAAACCCACCCTGTAGCTAAGAATGTCCAGCCATAAAAGATAAAAAAGAGAATGCAGGAACTAGCCACTGCTATCAGGGCAGACCAAATGGCCATCTGGCAGGATGGCACCTCCCTATAGATCCCCATAAATCATACATTGACCAGGTGTCCTGCTGACCTCGAGAAGTCCCAAGCCCTTGTGCCATTCTACACCTTAGCATGCACATATTACCCTGTTAATTTGTAATCATCCCGCCAACATTTAAATAAGCCTATCATGTGTAATGGCCCAAATTCTTTTGGCTCCCCTGTTTTTGGTTTGTGGTTTTTGCCTTTATATGCCTGTAAAAAGTTTGGGCCGGGGTTGAACTTCCCTGCCCCCTGCGCAGTGCATGAGATTCGACCCAGCATGCTGGCTTGGGCGCTCCTTTTTTGTTTGTGTGTTTGTGTGAGATTAAAGCTTGTATAGTTACAGCGAGTTCCGCCTCAGTGTCCTACTGGGTGCGCACCTCCCTGAAGAGGAACTCACTGAAGGGGTCTTTCATGTGGTGCATTGGCTGGGAGATGCGTGACCACCCAGGGGTCCTAGACCCACTTGGAGGTAAGGCCCTCTATCTTGTCTTGGTTTTGTCTCTATATTCTGTCTGAAAATCTTGTGAGATCACAGTTTCAGTTTTGCAAACTCTCTTATGAGACAGTGCTTCGAAGGGAGAGCAAAGTGGATAAGGACAGATGTGTCTAGGTGTCCACCATTTGTTCGCCCTGGGAGACTTTCAGGTAAGTCAGGGGGAGGGCCAGGGATGCCTAGTGAACCTCCTCGGGAAAAGTCAGGGATAAATTTTCTCCTTGACGATCTGTTTCTGAGACCTGATACTAGGCCGTCTGATTCTTTTCAGGAACTCTGGTTGACACAGAGTAGGCAACCGGTTTTGCTTTTGAGTCTTGTAGCCTTTGTAATTGTTTTTAACATGTGTGTGACAGAGCTTAACATGGGAAAGACTGTGACGACCCCACTAACACTTACTCAGAACCATTGAACAGACGTTATGACTAGGGCCAACAATCTTTTCTTTGATGTCAAGAAGGGACCTTGGCAAACTTTTTGCTCCTCTAAATGGCCAGCTTTTGGTGTGGGCTGGCCTTCGCAGGGAAATTTTAGCTTGCCTGTTATTCTAGGTGTCAAGTTATTTTTCAGACTGCAGGAGGGCATCCTGATCCGGTACCTTATATAATTGTGTGGCAGGATCTGGTACAAAATCTGCCACCCTGACTGGGTTCCTGGACTTCCGGAGCAGAGGCAGCGATGGTGGCAGTAGCCATGAAACCGAAAATGATGCATGCGGGTCTGCCAGAGCACGTTCCATTGGCCCCCCTGAGGATCTATCCTGAAATTGATGATGCCTTTTTCATTGACTCCTTCCCACCCCCTTACCCCCAAAGAACTTCTAATCCTGATCCCTCACAACTGCCCACCCCAGCAGACCCCAGGGTGGCCTCTGTGACAGGACCGTTGGGAGGGACTCCTAGCTGCAAAGGCCATAGTTCAGAGGGAAGTGAATCTAAACCAGATCCACTGTTGCTTTGCCTTTAAGAGCTTATGTAGGAGGACCTTCCCATGCCCCGGGGCAGTTAGTCCCATTGCAGTACTGGCCATTTTCATTGATAGATATGTTGGCAGATATGTATAACAGATATGTATAACTAATCACTCCTCTTTCTCATAGAATCCCTCAGGCTTAACAGGACTCCTTGAGTTCCTAATGTTCTCCTACCAGCCCACTTGGGATGACTGCCAGCAAGTTTTGCAGGTCCCCTTTAGAACTGAAGAGAGAGAGAGGATCCTGCTAGAAGCCAGATAAAAACGTCCCAGGACCAGATGGGACCCCCACTAATCTCCCCAACCTTATAAATGCAGCTTTCCCCTTGGCCCGTTCTGCCTGAGAGTTCAATACTGTGAAAGATAGGGAGAGTCTCACAGTCTACTGATGGACTCTAGTGGCAGGGATAGAGCGGGCTGCAGGGTTACCCACCAATTTGGCCAAGGTAAGAGAAGTCCTTCAGGGTTCAATGGAGCTGCCCTCCGTTTTCTTAGCACGACTAATGGAGTCTTATAGGAGATAGCCCCATTTGATCCCTCTTAGGAGGGACAGCAGGCAGCTGTAGCCATAGCTTTTATTGGTCAGTCTGCCTCTGATATTAAGAGAAAGTTACAGAGGTTAGAGGGTCTCCAAGATTATACTCTGCAAGATTTAGTAAAAGAAGCTGAGAAAGTATACCACAAGAGAGAGACTGAGGAAGAAAAGCAAAAGAGAGAAGAGAAAGAGGTAGAGGAAAGAGAAATCCGGCATGAACGCCAGCAGGATAGGAACTTGACTAAGATTTTGGCCGCAGTGGTAGGTGGAGAAAGTTCAGAGAAGGGTCAGTCAGGGAACCTGCGCAACAGGACAAGAAGACCCCCAGGAGAACAGAGACCTCCACTTGAGAAAGACCAATGCACATACTGCAAGAAAAAAGAATATTGGGCCAGAGACTGCCCAAAGAAGAAGCAGAGGGGCCCCAAAGTATCTGCCCTTGAAGAAGACAAGGGAAGTCGGGGCTCGGTCCCCCTCCCCAAGCCTAGGGTAACTCACTCTGTGGAGGGGACCCCCGTTAATTTTCTAATAGACACAGGAGCTGAATATTCAGTCTTGACTGAACCTTTAGGACAATTAGGATCAAAGAAGATTTTAGTTATGGGAGCCACTGGTAGCAAGCTTTATCCCTGGACAACCAAAAGGATTTTAGACATAGGAAAAAATAAAGTGACACATTCTTTTCTTGTGATACCTGAGTGCCCAGCACCCCTGCTAGGCTGGGAACTTTGGAAAAAATTGAAAGCACAAGTCCAGTTTACTTCTGACGGACCTGAGGTATCATGGAAGAAGAATCCAGTGGCATGCTTAGTTTTAAATTTAGAAGAAGAATATCACCTCCACGAACAGAAATCTGAGACTTTACCCTTAAAAGAATGATTGACAGGTTTTCCAGAGGTTTGGGCAGAGCAGGCTGGGATGGAATTAGCTAGGCAAGTGCCACCCAACATAGTCGAGCTAAAAATGGCTGCCAAACCCGTTTCAGTCAGGCAATACCCCATGAGTCAAGGGGCTAAAAACAGCATTCGACCACATATCCAGAGACTGTTATAACAGGGTATATTGGTCCCATGCCAGTCCAATTGGAATACCCCCTTCCTGCCAGTGTGTAAACATGGGACAAATGACTATCTGCCTGTCCAGGACTTAAGAAATGTCAATAAGCGGGTACAGGACATTCACTCAACTGTGCCCAACCCTCACAACTTGCTGAGTTCCTTACCACCTGAACGGTCCTGGTACACTGTCCTGGATTTGAAAGATGCCTTTTTCTGTCTCAGATTACACCTGAGCAGTCAACTTCTGTGTGCTTTTGAGTGGCGAGTCCCTGAAGGAGGATATACGGGTCAGCTAATCTTGACTAGGCTGCCACAGAGGTTCAAAAATTCACCCACTTTTTTTGATGAAGTGGTCCACCACAACCTTATGCCCTTTAGGGAACAGAACCTCCAAATTTCTCTCCTATAGTATGGAGATGATTTAATCCTTTCAGCTTCAACCCAGGAACTGTGCCTTGACAGGATCAAGAAGCTTCTAAATGAAAAAAGTGAATTGGTGTACCAATAAGAAAGCTCAGCTATGCCATATGGACTTGACCTACCTAGGATACTCCCTCCGAGAAGGAAAGCAGTGGTTCACCGAAGCTCGAAAGAAGACTGTGATGCAGATCCCAACCCCCACCACTCTGTGACAAGCACGTGAGTTTCTGGGAACGGCAGGCTTTTGTAGACTCTGAATACCAGGGTCCACAATGTTGGCGGCACCTCTGTACCCACTCACTAAAGAAAAAGTCCCGTTCACCTGCACAGAGGAACACCAAAAAGCCTTTAACAGCATAAAGGCTGCTCTGCTTGCAGCCCAGGCTTTGGCCCTGCCAGATTTGACTAAGCCTTTCACCATATACGTTGATGAGCCAGCTGGAGTAGCCAGCAGAGTCCTGACTCAGACTCTGGGGCCGTGGAAGAGGCCAGTGGCCTACCTGTCTAAAAAATTGGACCCAGTTGCCAGTGAATGGCCCTCCTGCCTAAAAGCCATCGCTGCAGTAGCCCTACTTGTTAAAGATACTGGAAAGCTTACTCTAGGTCAGCATGTGAGTGTAATCACTCCCCATGCGTTAAAGAGTATTGTATGACAGCCCCCTGACCATTGGATGACAAATGCCCGGATGACCCACTACCAGAGCCTGTTGCTAAATGACCGAGTGACTTTTGCCCTACCTGCCATCCACAATCCTACCACCCTCCTCCCCAAGACGGATGCCTCTACCTGGGTACACCAATGTGCTGATATCCTGGATGAAGAAACTGGATCGAGAAAGGATCTGACTGACCAAACTTGGCCAGGTGTGCCTGACAGGTACACAGATGGTAGCAGCTTTGTGGTGGAGGGAAAATAAAGAGCAGGAGAGGCAGTGGTTGACAGAAAACATGTAATTTGGGCAAGTTAACTTCCAGAAGGAACTTCGGCTCAGAAGGCTGAGCTCCTGACGCTAACTAAAGCTCTGCAGCTGGCAGAAGGTAAGGCAATCAATATTTACACTGACAGCCACTATGCTTTTGCCACAGCTCACATTCATGGGGCCATCTATAGACAAAGGGGGCTACTTACTTCGGCAGGCAAGGAAATCAAAATAAAGAAGAAATCTTGGCCCTCCTAGAGGCTATACACATGCCCAAGAAACTGGCCATCATCCTCTGCCTTGGCCATCAAAAGGAGCAAGGTGCTGTAGCCCAGGGAAATCAGATGGCAGGTTGGGTGGCCAAACAGGTGGTACAAGGCATCCCTGCGCTGCCTGTAGAGAGTATAGAAGAACCAAAAGGGACCCCAGAGATCAGTTTTGAATACACCTCCAAAGATTATGAGATGATTGAAGATCTTGAAGAACAAGGGAAGTCCAAAGGATTTAGCTACCATGGGATAGCAAGAACAAAAGAAGGAAAAATTATTTTGCCCTATAGAGAAGGAAAGGCATATGTAAAACGCATCCATCCCTTGACACATCAGGGAGCAAAGAAATTGTGTGATTTAATCCAGTCCTCAAACTATTATGTGCTCAGGCTACTAGACGAACAAGTAACTAAATCCTGCTAGTGTGTTGCCTAATTAATGCTGCAGGCCCCTTTAATGAACAAGGAAAACGACAACTGGGGGATAGACCTGGAGTTTACTGGGAAGTAGACTTCACTGAGATCAAACCAGGAAAATATGGTAATAAATAGTTACTAGTTTTCATAGACACTTTCTCAGGATGGGTAGAAGCCTTCCCCACCAAGTCTGAAACTGCTCAGGTGGTGACCAAGAAGATCGTTGAAGAGATCCTACCCTGGTTTGGGATCCCCAGTGTAATATGCTTGGAAAATGGGCCTGCATTTGTTGCCCAGGTAAGTCAGGAATTAGCCACACATTTGGGGAACAATTGGAAGTTATATTGTGCTTATAAACCCCAGAGATCAGTAGAGGTAGAAGGAATGAACAGGACTCTAAAAGAAACCCTAACTAAATTAGCTTTTGAGACCAGTGGTAAAGACTGGGTGACCCTCCTTCCCTTTGTGCTCCTTAGGGCCCGAAACACACCTGGGTGTTTCGGCATTACTCCTTATGAAATTCTACATGGGGGACCACCCCCCTTGACCGAGTCTGATGAGATATTGAATTCCAGTGCTGACTCTTCCTCACCCTCTTCTCTGTTTACCCATTTAAAGGCCTTAGAATTTGTCAGAACACAGATCTGGGACCAGATTAAAGAAGTATACACACCAGGGAGCAGTGCAGTGCCCCACAGGTTCCAGGTCGGGGACTCAGTTCTGGTCTGACAACATCGAGCTGGCATGCTTGAGCCACGGTGGAAGGGACCTTATCTAGTGCTGCTGACCAGCGCCAAGGTCGCAAAGGTAGACAGGATCGCTGCCTGGATCTACGCATCCCACATAAAAAAAAGGCACCCAACCAGGATGAAGACGACCTCAGAGAAAATTGGACAGTGGCCGCTACTGATAATTCTCTTAAACTGTGCCTTCGCTGTACACCAACCTTGGGTAATAATCCTCACACTCTTATGACCCTGACATGGGAGGCCATCTCTCAAGCTGGAGATACTGTATGGAGTACTTCAAAGGCCCCCCCTTATACATGGTGTCCCCCTCTGTTTCCTGAAATCTGTGCCCTGATAGATGGATTAGATGCCTGGGATATCCTTGAAGAGTCACATGAAACGGTGCTCCAAGATGAGGTAATCTATCACAAGCAGCCATATCACCAGGTGTTAAGTTCCCAAGGAAAGTACATTGCAGATATACCAGGCTGTAGTAGCAGGTCTCAACAGAGGAGACTTTGTCAGGAGCCCTTTTATGTCTGTCCCAGGGATAGGGCAAATAAAAAAGAGGCTCGCTGGTGTGGGGGAATAGAGGGCATCTTCTGTAGTCAGTGGAGATGTGAAACCACTGGTACCACTCATTGGGACCCTTCCTCTAGCTTGATATTATTATAGTATCCAGATGAAATAAGGGCCATGATTCCTTAAACATCACTTTTACTCAAAAAGCAAAAGAGACAAAAAAGATTGGATAAGGGGAAGACTGTGGGGCCTAACATTTTATGTGACAGGGACAGGCCCTGGATTCACATTTAAGATTCGGCTAAAGATGAAGTGTCCCCCAACCCAGGCAGTAGGACCTACCCCCGTTCTTGTTAAAAAACCTCCAATGCCCCTTCCCAGACCTACTTTTCCCGGACCTACCCTAGTTGTTCCAGCTATTCCAACAGAAGTCTATACCCCTTCCTCAGACCTGAAACTTACATTGCCCCTACTCCCCCAGATACTGAAAACCGTCTGTTTAGTCTGGTACAGGGGGCTTTTTGGTACGCAATTGTACCAATCCCAACATCACTAAGTCTTGTTGGCTGTGTTATGCCTCCAATCCTTCATATTATGAGGGAGTTGCTCAAGTCAAGACAAACAATAAGGCTGAGGACAATTCTCAGTGTCCTTGGGGAGAAAACAGAAAACTAACATTAGCAGCTGTCTCGGGAAATGGACTTTGCCTGGAACAAGTCCCACATGACAAATGGTAACTCTGTAATCAGACTCATCATCACCAGTCTTCCAATAATAGAGGTCAGTACTTAGTCCCTCCCTTAGTCACAGTATGGGCTTGCAACACTGGACTCACTCCCTGTGTATTTACATCTGTTTTTAATACTTCTAAAGATTATTGTCGTTTAGTTCAGAGTGTTCCTAGGCTTCTGTATCATGATGACAGTTTTTTGTCAATGGATTCAACCACTGGACCCGGTATAAAAGGGAACCCATTACCATGACCTTAGCAGTGCTTTTGGGTCTAGGAACAGCAGCTGGGGTCGGCAAAGGCACAACTGCCTTGATACAGACCCCCCACTATTTTCATGAATTGCACAACCGCTATGGATGCAGACCTAGGAGCACTAGAGCAGTCCATCACCAAACTTGAAGAATCTTTGACCTCGCTACAGAACAGGAGGGGGCTAGATCTACTTTTTCTCAAAGAAGGTGGACTCTGTGCCGCACTAAAAGAAGAGTGTTGTTTTTATGTAGACCATTCTGGTCTTATCAGGGACTCCATGGCTAAGCTCAGAGAAAGGTTAGAAAAATGAAGCAAAGAAAGAGAAGCGTATTAAGGATGGTATGAAAATTGGTTTAACAGGTCTCCCTGTTTTACGACACTGATTCCACCCTGGCAGGCCCTCTGATTATTTTTTCCTCCTGCTTTCTTTTGGGCCATGTATTTTAAATAAGCTGGTTGCTTTTGTTAAAGATAAAATAAACACCATACAAGTCATGGTCCTCAGACAGCAATATCAACAAGAAGAAAGGTCGTTCTAAGATTAGAGCTATCCACTAAAAGAAGTGGGAAATGAACAGCAAAAACTTATAATTTTGGGTCTTATAGCATTGTGGTATGTAAGTTCAAGAAATTCAGGGCTGAAGAATAGACCCAGGCGGGTCCAGGCACAGCCATACTCACCCTGTAGCTAAGAATTTCCGGCCATAAAAGATTAAAAAGAGAATGCAGGAACTAGCCACTGCTATCAGGGCGGACCAAATGGCCATCTGGCAGGATGGCACCTCCCTATAGACCCCATAAATCATACATTGACCAGGTGTCCTGCTGACCTCGAGAAGTCCCAAGCCCTTGTGTCTTTCTCCATTTTAGCAGGTACATATTACCCTGCTAATTTGTAATCATCCTGCCGCCATTTAAATAAGACAATTATGTGTAATGGCGCAAATTCTTTTGACTCCCCTGTTTTTGGTTTGTGGTTTTTGCCTTTATAAGCCTGTAAAAAGTTTGGGCTGGGGTTGAACTCCCCTGCCCCCTGCGCAGTGCATGAGTTTCGTCCTCAGCATTCTGGCTTGAGCGAACCTTTGTTGTTTGTGTGTTTGTACGCCATTAAAGCCTTGTATAATTACAGTGAGTTCGGTCTCAGTGTCCTACTGGGTGCGCGCTTGCCCGAGAAGGGACTCCCCACGGGGGTCTTTCAGTAGGTTTTCTGAATAAGTTTGTATTACATGGCAAAAAAAAAAGATTTATTATATTCATTTCCTTCCTTCTCATGGTGTTTAAGGCATATATAATGCAATTGAATACTGCACATTCGGATTATTAACAGTTTTATACCAAGTTCCAAATTTAACATACCACGAAATGAGAAAGCGTACAATATATATTCCAATCATGAATAAGCAAATGAATGTAGGGAAATAGTTTTCAGGTACTAAGATACATAGCTATTAAGACATGATCAGAACAATTTAGATCAGAGGATATTAGCCTAACCCCTATGACTTAAATTTCCCCTTGGCTGTATACTCAGAGCTCTGTGTCCTGTCTGTTGCTGATTGGAACAATGCTTTGTTTTTCAGTAGCTTCCTGCATGAATTTAACATGGTCATACACTATAGACCGTCTTAGCAGGAATCAACTTAATGTGGATCTAGGAATCTGTTACCTGTAGAGAAGGGCCTCTCTGTTAAGAATGATCAGTGAGCATTGTACCTCATTGTTTCTACAGAGGATCCTAAAGGGTGCATAACCTGCTGTGAAAAAGATCTAGGCCCTCTAATCCATGACACAAGCCTAGTTTCCATTTGTTCAGTTATGTCAGATTTTGTACTAATATATTCAGGCAAAGTAATTACTGTTATATATCTGTTCTATCCAAGATTTTAATACTATTGGTTGCTATTTTGCATTGAATCCTAGAGCTGATGAACCAAGTAAAGAACACTGGGAAATCACCTAGAAAAAAAGAGATAAAGTGTGTGATGGTTACACCTTGTAATGGCAATGACTCTTTGAATTAAGAGGCCTTAAAAAGAAATGAAATAGAAACTTGAGTTTCTCAGTAATGTGAGTCACTCTGGTATCAGGTCTCTTTAGCCTGAGGATACAAGAGAAGACTCTAACCAACATCATTGACAGTCTTGGTCTTAGGTCATCATGATATCCCTTTCTATGATCCCAAGTGTATCACAATATAATAAGTAGACCCACCAAAGGCAATAAAGTAAAGACAGCACTAATCACTGAGTCCTAGGCATGCTAAATGCTAGGCAGTCACTCTGTCACCTGAGCTATGTACAGACTCTGTTCCCAATATTCACAGATTTAAGTTTTTTCCAATGAAGCCTAGAAGCTGCTTTCGAAGGAAGATGTGTTCTATGACTATGTCCTAGCACAGTCTGCTGGAAATGGCACCTCAGTTTCTGGTCAGTACTAGGAGAGCAACAGCAGGGAGGTAAAAGCTATTCACTATTGCGTCCCGCTCGACCGGCAAGAAAGATACAACAAACTAGAATCTTCCACAGCAAGAGCTTTATTGCTTGCTTATCAGGAAGATCCCGAACCGGGAAAATGGCGCTGCTTTTATAACCTGCAGCGTGACATTTCAGCACCTGATATGGCATGACAGCTCCTGATTCATTGCTTGCCCATCACCTGACTATTTCACCCTGAGAATGGGAGTGACTAGGAGTGAATTCACTCTCGCACCTTCGTACAAGGCTTCTTTACTAGTTAGCCACAGCGGAGGCCCGCGCCATCTTATAATGGCGATTGCTCGCGGCACACACGGCTCTCCTCAGAGATTACTGGTGGCATGCACGAGATTGCTCGCAGTACGTACCTGCTCTCCACATCTTCCCCTTTTTATTTTATTAAAACTTGAGGCTGGTCTAGGCCTGTGTAACTTTGCCCATCCACTGTGGCTCCTGTCTTAGGTCATTCCTTCAATGTCACAGCCTTTCCTGTCATAGGGTAACCATATCGCCACCGGGCCCCGTGTCTTAGGTTGATCTGTGCATGAGGAAAGTTGCCCGTCCCTGGATACCACAGTGCTATGTGACATTAACTACTAAATAAACTAGGGCGAACTCTATAAAAGAGGACAGCCACCAATGTCAATTAATTTTTGAGCATAAATAGCCAGATTTCAGGGAAGGCCCCTTGCTTGATGGCAGCAAGTGCTTGGGTTATCAAAACCTTGTCACGTGTTTGTTGGGTTCTGAGCTTGCAAACCAACCAGAGCATGACCACAAGTCCACAGCAGGTGGCAACGCCAAATAAACCTACCCCCACCCATTCCTTAAAATAAGAAAAGGCAGATGAAATCCAGGAGGAGAGGACCTCTGTCAATGACAGGTCCACTCGTGTTGAGTTGATCTTTAGAACGGCCGCTCTAAGGACCTCAAGGGTCTCATCGAATCTTTCAGACCAGTTTCCTGCAAGATATAAAGAAACCTGTCTAGACAAATTAGCTGCATAAGTAAAATTTCATATTGGACACTGGTAATGCACAGAGCTTCCAGTTTTCTTTCACAACCCAACTGGGCCATCTGGTATAGAACACCTATCTGTTCTTCCGCCAGGTCAAGGTACTGATTCAAAGTCATCAGCCCTCCCTTTAACTTGGTACTAGCAGAAGTTTGGACAGTGATGACATCAGCCAGATCTGCTGAAAGCTGATTTAATTTTGTGCCTGATTGAACCGCACTAAACATAGCATACCCTGCAGCTGTAGCAGCAGCTGCACTGGCTGAAATTGCTATGATCACGGCAGCAGTAATGCCAAAATCTCTCTTTTTTCAAAACATAGATAAGATGGAGGGTGTATCCACCAGAACAGGGATCCAACGTGGGATCCGTGCCACCATGGCACGGGTGTTCTTTGTTACATCCCAACATTGAGAAATCCAACAATTATCATTGGAACAGATTTCAAATGAATCATTTGAAAGAATAAACAAGAAAGCGGGGTAAACACAGACTGTGGTAGATGGATAATTAATCTGGTTTACCAAAGTTTTATTAAACCCAGTGATCTCTGCACTGGTATTACTATATCCATAAGAGTCCAGGGAGGCATCATGTATTCCCCAATACTGAGCAAATCTTGAGATGCCAGTAAAAGAAGCCTTTCCAACTGCTCCTCCCTGGATAAAGATCAAAGGATTGAGTTCTGTACAACTGCCATTGACTCCACAAAGCTCCCACTTGTGAAAGGGATGCATTCTAATGTCCTGTATGAAAAGTCCCTTTTTCATAACAAATTCCTTCTCTGGGTTATCTATCATGTTGGGAGAAAAGGAAAAGGTTTTACTCTGATCTGCCCAATGAGTGATGGAGGATTGACAATCAGACCAAGGCAGGATCAGCCCTTCATCTTCCAAACTACAATGAGGGGCTATTTTTGGTTGGTGTGGACGTTTTTTGTCTGAAAAGTTAGGTGGTAGAAATGTACCATTTACCCAATTTACCTCGTGCCAAAAGGTCCGATTTGTAAAGGTTATCTCTACATTGGAAGTATCTTGGGTTGTGCTCATGCAACCTCCTCTATGCTCATTAAACTTCCCCAAAGCTCGGGCTGTGAGGTTGATACAATTTCCTGGTCCATTAATTCGAAAACATAAAGAACCCTGTTCTAGTAAAGTGCGATTTTCTCCTAATGGTGCTCAGGTTGGGATCATAGGGTAAATATGGCAAATCCACTGTTTTATCAGTAGTAAAGAATTTTGGAAAAACTATAGCATCATAGCGAACTGGCATTGGTTTAGGGAAAGTTGAGAGAATAGCCCATCTCTGCTGGCCCATTATACTAGGAACCTGAGACAAGTTCAGCATTGTCAGGATCAGGAACAGTCCTCGGGAGGTCAGCATCTTCTGCACCATCCTTGATGAATATCCTGGGGATGAGTCATTCCGGCAGCCAAAATGGGTTGTCTTCACTCTGTGAAAAAACACAAACAGCTCCCCGGGATCTGATTAAGATAGGATCCAGGCCTTTCCAGAGACTAGTTAAAACATCCTTCCGTTTGACCATTTCTTTTGGTCTATCAGGGTCTGAGTTATGTCGCTCAGCTGCAGAGTGTCCCTGCTCGTCGAGATTCAAAAAATTAAGTGTAAAGAGTGCCATAGATACTGCTACTCTTGGCACTGAGGGCAGAGTCTCATCAACTCCCCCTTTCTGTTTTATAAGATTTGAGTTTGCGGTGGGCACATTCCACAATGCCTTGTCCTTGAGTATTATAAGGAAGGCCAGTCAAATGAGTGACATCCATTTGATGACAAAATTGTTGAAATTAAGTAGATTTATATGCTGGCCCATTATCCGTTTTTAGAATTGTGGGCTTGCCCCACACACTCCACGCTTCTAGGCAGTGCTGTATAACATGAGAGGCTTTTTCACCTGTTAAAGGTGTGGCAAATATTACACCAGAGCAGGTGTCAATAGAAACATGTAAATATTGATTTCTCCCAAAGGAGGAAATATGACTGACATCCATTTGCCAGACCTGTAATGTCCTGACGCCACGAGGATTTACCCCTACATGAGGAGTAGGTAAAAATTGACAACAGTTTTGACATTGGGTGACAATGTCACGAGATTCTTTCCTGGTTAAATTAAAACGGTGGTGGAATGTCTCAGGTGTCACATGAAAGCATTCATGAAATTCTCATGCAGCCTCTGCCTGTGAGGACAAAGCAGCAGCCACGATTCTAGTGGCTTTGTCTGCTAAGTCATTTCCATGAGACATGAGGCCAGGAAGGCCAGAATGACCTCAAACATGAGTAATATAGACAAGATGTCTTCTGTATAACAAGGCTGACTGAATCTTTTGAAAAATGTGAGCAAGCTTACTAGTTGGTTTAATTAAGCCTGCAACTTCAAGCATATTAACTGCATTGAACACATATAAGGAATCAGATACAATATTGAGCGGTCCCAGGAAAGTTTCAAGGACTTCTAGAACTACCAAACACTCTACAACATGGGGTGATGAATCATTATATTGTTTAGATGTTACTTGGCCATTTACTACATATGCACCTATACCAGATTTGGATCCATCTGTATACACTACTACCCCATCCGGAAGTGGGTGTTTGACTGTTATTATTGGAAACACTATAGCTTGGCTTAAGGCAAATTGTAAAATTGTATGTTTTGGATAATGGTTATCAATTTGTCCTGAATAGGAGGCAACCAAGACTGCCCAATCGTTGGTTGTTGCTGCCAGGGTTTGAACTTGAGCAGAAGTATAAGGTACACTTACTATATAAGGTTCTTACCCGAAATAAGTAATGGCTGCTTTTATCCCCCTAAGTGCAAGTTGAGCAACTGCATTAGGATACCACTCAATGATTTTTGCAGGGGAAGCATTAGGATGGACCCACAACAAGGGCCCATTTTGCCATAAGACCACTGTTGGTAACTGTGCAGTTTTTAATATGCACAATTCAAATGACTTTGACTCGTCAATGCGTTGTAATTGAGCATCTTGTAGGGCCTTTTCTACAATTTGTAAAGCTTGACATGCAGCTGGGGTAAGTGCTCTGTGGGAGGAGATATGGGTATCTCCCTCTAATATGTCAAATAAGGGCTTTAATTCTGCTGATGGAATTTTCAAAAAGGGTCTCAGCCAATTAATATCTCCTAACAATTTTTGAAAATCATTCAAGGTATGTAGTTGATCTTTGCGAATCTCTAATTTTTGAGGAACAATTTTGTCAGGATAAATAAGTGACCCTAGGAAGGCTCCCATTCGAGCAACTTGCACCTTTTCGGTGGCCACCTGCAATCCCCATTGCCCTAACGTTTTTATTAATATAAGGTATGCATCTTGCAATAACTCTGAATTTTTATGGCAAATCAAAATGTCATCCATATAAATTATCACCTGTAATGATGGAAAATGTTCTCTAACTGACTTAAGTGCCAATTGTATATACAGTTGACACATGGTGGGGCTATTCGCCATCCCCTGAGGTAGGACCTTCCATTGGTATTTTTGATCTGGCTCTAAGTAATTAATGGCTGGGATCGTAAATGCAAATCTTTGCCTATCTTGAGGGCATAAAGGTATAGAGAAAAAGCAATTTTTAATGTCTAGGATTATAATTTCCCAATTTTTGGGTAAGGCAGAAAGTAATGGTAGCCCTTGCTGAACTGGTCCAAACAGATGCATTTGCGCATTAATTGCTCTAAGATCATGTAATAAGCGCCATTTGCCAGATTTTTTCTTAATTACGAAAATAGGTGTATTCCAGGGTGAGATAGAAGGCTCTAAATGCCCCAAGTGTAGCTGTTCAGAAATTAGTTTTGTGGCTGCTTCTAATTTTTCAGAGGAGAGAGGCCATTGGGGAACCCATACAACTTCCTCTGTAAGCCATGGTATGGGCATGGAACCCTCAACAGCTGTCTCTAGAAAAAATCCAAACCTTGTCTCCCATTATTACCTTTTTGAGGGATAGGTTCAAGTTTACCCTGCTCTCCTTTTCCTAATCCCCTTCCTTCTTTATAGCATATTTTCTTAATCATTCGAACAGCTTGTGGCGAGCATGCATTAGTTAAGGTCAGTCCTAGTGCCTGTAAGATGTCTTTCCCCCAGAGATTTACTGGGAGTGGTAAGACATAAGGAGTGAATCGTCCCATTTGACCTTCAGGCGCTGTCCAGCTCAAAGAACGGGAACTAATAGTGGGACAGGACTGATAACCGAAACCTTGCAAAGAATGTGATGACTGAATAACTGGCCAAGTTTTCGGCCACCAGTGAGAAGAAATAATACTTTTGTCTGCTGCTGTGTCTAAAATCCCCTTAAATTGTTTCCCTTCTATAACTAACTCTAAAGAAGGCCTGGAATCTAAAGGCATTATTAAATAGGCCGAATCATTTCAAGTAGAACCAATCACTCTGGTAGCTTGAGGGACACCAGAAGAGGGAAAACAGCCATGTAGGCTTGGCTGAATTACTAACTGAGCTATTCTATCTCCTTGTGAAATAGAAACGACACCCTGAGGACAGGAACAGAGAACTTGAAGTCCCCCTTCATAATCTTGACCTACATCTCCAGGGTGAACAATAAGACCTTGTAGTGAAAGGGAAGCCCTGCCCAATATTAGGCCGACACTCCCAGATGGCAGAGGTCCTTTATAGTCAGTAGGAATAGGCTGCTCTCCCATTTGAGGGATCAGCATGAATTGGGTGGTGGTACGGAGGTCCAATCCAGCTGAGCCTTCTGTTGCCCTGCGGACTGTGGGGTCCACCTTTCGCCTGTCGTGGTCCCGTATGTTTTCGGGCCCTAAGACCTGAGGGCCCTGTACTGGTTTTTTGAAATGGTGTCATTATCTACTGCTTGAGGGAATCCTGGCTGCAGGAGCCTGCCTCGAATGTCCCTGATTGAACGACAAGCGCTAGTCCAATGATATCATTTTCCACACTTAGTGCACAATCCTGGTGCTCTCCTTTTAACAAGGGCTCTACAGTCCTTTTTTAAGTGTCCCGGTTTGCCACGATTATAGCAGAGTTTGAGCTCAGCCATGTCAGGGCATTTTTGCACTTGTAGAATGGCAGCTGCTAAACCTGCATTAGTGAGTGGCCCACCAAGTTCACGGCAAACCTTCGACCAGTCCTGCAGTCCCTTGCTTTTTCCAGGTGTAATAGCTGCCCTGCATTCCTGGGTAGCCTGTTCATATATCAACTGTTCAATTAAAGGCATAGCTGCTTTTGTATCTCAAAATATTCTCCCTGCTGCCTCTGTCATTCTAGCCACAAAAATTGAGTATGACTCCTGGTAGACCTGAGTGATCTTGGTCAAATGCCCACTTGCCTCTCCCTTCTTAGAGAGTGCCTTACATGCCTTAACAGCGGCAGCTGAGATCTGGGCGTATGCTCCCCAATAATAATCTGTTTGGTTAGCAGCATGCTGTCCCTGACCTGTAAGCAATTCAAATGTCCATGTCCTTTGGTTTCCTTCCATGGTGGCATTGGCCCTTGCCTGCGTCTGACAGGAGTCCTGCCACAAAACTTTCCATTCAAGATACATCCCCATACTGGGGGCTGCAGCTTTTACTACAGTCTGGCAATCACCAGGAGTCATAGTGTGAGTTGCAAGCCTTTCAACTTTTGCTACAGTGAAATTAGCTCTGACTCCATAACACAGACTGCTTCTGCAAGCTCCTTAATCTGTATATATTCTACTGGAGCGTGAACACGCCCTCCCTCAGCTCTTTCAAAAACTGGAAATGCCTGTTGTATCTTCCTCTGTTCCTCTTTTGGTATAAATGAGTCTGAATGATACCTCTGCACATAAGGCTCAGAATGGTGCCTCTGCACATAAGGCGGAGGTGCACTAGAACCCTGAATTTGCATATCCGAAGACTGCGCAATGATTTGACATTTGTCTCTAGCTGCTTTCATGTTATTCTGTAACTGATTAACTCGTCTTTCATCTGACTGGTATCTTTCTCCCTCACAACCTGTCGCTTTCTTCTCTAAGTCTGTTTCCTCATAGGAGCTAAGTTCCTTATCTGATTCTGAGCTACTGACAGCTAGCTGCTTAAACTCATCTAGTGGTGGGTAGAGGCTTCTTTCCTTATGTGCCTCTCCAGCTCGATCTCCCTTCTTCTCTCCCTTTCCATCCGTTTTTCTAATCTCTCTCCAGGTATTTTCCCTGACATTCTCTTTTCCTCTGTCTCAAGGCTCATGGAAAGGCCTAAATTCTTCAGTGCACTTTGTTTCCTCTCTATTTTTACTCTCTCTCCCTGATCTACCTCTGATAGACTTTCTTGAATTTCGTCCAGAACTTTCTGCCCTGCTTCTACCATTTGCTGACAATCCTCATCTGTTAAACATGATTTCACCAATTTCATAGCAGCATAATCCCTGCTTTAAGTTTGCCTTTCTGCTGTTCCCTAACTAGATCTCCTTTCAGTTTGTCCCAAGAGGCGACAGTTAATGACAATGAGCAAGCATACCATGGTGCAACACGGTCTATCTCTCTGACAAATCCCTCTTAGGTCTTAGTGGCGATTTTTAGGCCACACTGCTTCAGGACTGAGCGTAAGCCCACTACTATAGAATGGGAGATTCCCATACTGCCGCTGTCCAGGCCTGACCGGGCCTGAAATTGGTTGCTGTCCAGGCGCTGTCCAGGCCTGACTGCGACTAAGAACCAGTCAACAGTTCCAGTGGTGGAAACAAAACGAAACCAAAAGGAAAAGTGTAATCGCCATGCAAACAATCAAAAGGGCTTCTAACTCTGGAGAAATTTCAAGATTGTACGTATCTTGTAGAGCCTTTTGTCCCACAGTTCTGATTCTGCCCCGTGAATGAGGGATCTTCCTTGCACCGGTGTGATGACAGTTCCCGGGTTTTGGCACCACTTATTGCGTCCAGCTCGACCAGCAAGAAAGATGCAACAAACCAGAATCTTCCTCAGCAAGAGCTTTATTGCTTGCTTCTCAGGAAGATCCCGATCCGGGAAAATGGCACTGCTTTTATAACCAGCAGTGTGACGTTTCAGCACCTGATATGGCATGACAGCTCCTGATTCATTGCTTGCCCATCACCCCACTATTACACCCCGAGAATGGGAGTGACTAGGAGTGAATTCACTCTCGCACCTGCGTACAAGGCTTGTTTACTAGTTAGGCACTGTGGAGGCCCGCACCATCTTATAATGGTGATTGCTCACGGCACACATGGCTCTTCTCAGAGATTACTGGCGGCACGCACGTAATTGCTTGCAGCACGTACCGGCTCTCCACAATTCACCACGATATCTGCAGTCCCTTCTATGAATAGTCTGTTGTAACCTGGAGAATTCTGGTCATCCACTCTGATACCACTACTGTTGTAGCAACTTGAACTTCTCTTAAACCAGTCAGTCCCTTTCTATAGAGATGATTCATCCCTGAAGCATCTACATGGGAGAGAGAATGGGGAGCATAGAAATCAGAGAGAGGCAGAAGTAATCTAGACTTCAAGTTGAGAAAAGAAAAAGTGGTCCTGGGGAAAATACAGTGATTTCTGGGTAGAGAATATGGAGCATCCCAGTAAAGGTAGTTCTGAACTGGCTTGTTTATCTTGAAGGCAGACTTGGGCATTGTATAAAGCTCTCTTGTAAGATCTCATACACAAAATTTTGCTCAATGTCTGACTCAGAAGTAATATTTCAGCAGTATCTAGGATTCATGCTGGAAAAAACTGGAGAAAAGAAATCAGGATTTTTGTGGGCCAAGGTCCATGACATAAGGCTTCAGATATCTAAATTGGCAAAGCTCATGCAGCCAAGAGAAACCTTTACACAGACACCTAGAGTCTTGTGGCAATGAGCCAGGATCAAATTCACCATAACTATCCATATTTTAGCATTCCTTGTGCTATGATAATAAAGGACACAGCCTGAGTTCATATAAATCATTAGGTCTGCTTTTATTGGGTTCTAACTTCCTGGGGCCGGGCTCTAAAGCAGGACAAATCTTTCCTCTGATCAGCAGAAGATATAACATGACCTAGTCATGTCAGGCATGCATGCAGAGCTTAGAGAATGAGAACCCTGAAGGGGCATAGAACCTCAAGAGATCAAGAAATAAATTGACTTTTGTTTGGCATTTGCCTGTCAGAGAGAGAAGCACTTAAGGCAGGGTCATCTCTGCCTTTCATTGTTTCAGGACTCAACACTCTGCAACTTTGTTTCAATACCTTCTCTCTGTTAACCATTAGCTTGCCTTTAGCCTCCTAGACTCAGTGTTGCTGAGTGTGAAACAGAGTATACTCCTGACAGCCTCAGGAGCATGTAGATGTGTAAGTCACACACAAATACCAATTCAAATGTGTTGTGTCTGGCCAGCGGCTCACATGTCTGGGTTCTAATCTGGAAAGGAATCTTGGAAACCTGGAAGAGAACAGGGAGCTAGGCAGAGAAGAGAAAGATGTAGCTAAGGCAAAATTCTGAACAAAGCTCAATTTTACTATTTCTGAAACTCATTTATGAAGCAGGGGTAGGGACCTGATTCCCGCCAAATCATCTTGGAGTAAAGTTACAGGTGAACACGTGATGGGTCCAGAAATGCTAGTTGGAAAGCAGCAGCAGTGGGAGTGGCAGGGTTATAGAGCTGCAAGCTCTGCTGAGATGCTCTCTAATACTGAAACCTGAGCAGATCAGCTGAAAATGAAAGGAAGCTTGTTCAGGTATAAGACTAAAAATAAGGGTTCTGGGCATGGAGGAACAACACTTGTGAAATATCAATCTGATATATAAGGAAAACCAGAAATAGACTAGCAACAACCAGTCCCAGAGAATAGAGGGAGATAGCTTACGAGGTTAGTCAAGCACCATTTGCTCTTTGGAATGCCTAACTGCTCATCCATCCAATTTTGCTTGTAACCATCTCCTTACTAATCTACCAGCCAGATAATATGCAAAGCCTGAGGGACCTTCTAACATTCAGTCCTAAAAGGGAGGTCACCATCAAATCTCCACCTCAGTGTTCAGGAAACACTGTAATAAAAGACAGAAACAGTGTAGGATCATAAAAACTATCTTGATTGTAACTACTAGAATTTAGTCCTAGCTACACACTTTTATTAAAAAAACTGACATCAATGAAATTTATATTTTACAGTTGTTTCTACAACAGAACAAACGATCTACATTTGGGGTTGGTCTTCCTATTTCACATAATCAAATCAGGAAAAAAAATTCCTCACAGGTGCCCCAAATTCCCAGAGTTTTAGTGAATTCCTAATATTATCAGGGTTACAACCAAGACTAGCCTTCATAAGTATACCTCTTGTCAATAAGACATACAATCATATCTCCTTATATTATATTAATTTCGAAAGGAAAGCAATAGTTATGCCTAGCACAGTATCCTATATCCAATATACAACTGCAAATAAAGTATATGAATTTCCAGGGCAGAATCATGCTTAACATGAGATAAAATTCCATATACAACTACAATCATATTTAATCTTTTAGAACAGATTACAATTTCTTAATTGTAACACCATATAAAATCAAATTCAAAGCATTGTTTACTTTCAAAGTACACTGACATGATTATACATTCTCATTCAAAATAAGAGGAAAAGAAACATAAACAGGAAATATTGGGAAAATCAAGATCAAATCTAGCTAGACAAACCCCAAATCCTAAATTTATGTACATTGTGGCTTAAAAAGCTCTTCCTATCTAGTTTCATGACTACAATATATTTCTCTGTCTTGGGCTGGTTCCATTCTTTGTGTGTAGCTTTCTTTGAGAGATATCGCACAGCTGTGGACCTTCTTACATCCTGATTGCTATATCACAATATAGGCTTCCCTTTCATACCTTCACAAAAAGCCTCTTTAGACATCTATTCAGGGACTTCGCTGCAACCTGGATGCCCTCAGTGGCTTTCCATAACCACGTAGGAAGACTCCATGGCTCTTTTCCTTCTGTATCCTTCATTAATCTGATGAAAGAACTACATGGTGGATGTTGCCAAGTTCTTTTGCCTGCTTTAGATAGAACCTGCCTGCTTCCTTGAATATTTTTTCATAAATTTGATATGTTGTTTTTCTGCTATAAACAGATCAATCCTTGGGACATTTCTTTGCACAAGTTGCAGGATTAGCTTGGTGGATACTCACCTCGAGGAAACAATTCCCTTTATTACATTACTCCTTATATCTTTCAACACTAGCTATGGCTCCCACAAAAAAATTTTCTGGTGCTCTTTTTTTCTCCAAACTTAAATTCTAGCTCATCCCTTAAAGAATGAGTACAATCAGGAAAACAAAAGTCAAGAAGCATTAGCGATGTGGGAATAAAGTACAGCTGTTCTGCTGGTGGGTGCTTAAGTTGGTACATCCAGGATAAAATCAGTGTGGAATTTGCTAAAAATATCTAAAAATAGAACTAACTGGTGACTCACCTATATCACACTTGAGTGTAGAAAAGATAGCATGGTTATCTATTGATACTTGCTCAGTCATTTTTGTTGATTTTGTTTTCAAAAAAGGAGATGCAATCAGCTGTAACTAAATTTGATAGAGAGTATATGGAATTTGAAAATACTATATAATAAATGTGTTAAGTCAGGCCTATAAAGAGAAATGCTACGTGTCTGTAATCACATTTGGTCTAGCTTCAACTATTAGATTTTTTGTTTAACTTGGAGTATCTGTGGAGATAAGGAACCCCAAAGTGGCACATGGCATGGAAGAAAGGATGAAGCCTTTATGGAAGGAGGGAATGACAGAACACATGCAACATAGTAGGAGGAGGAAACATTAGAGATTACAAGTTTAGGTAAGCATGAGTATAGGATTATGTCTGTTATTCCCATACGGAATGCCACATTGTAGGAATTTTATTTAAAATATTACATTTAAGTGGCATTACTCTTGGTTACAGTCCAAAACTTGATACTACAACACTTTCTGAAGAAACCACATACTCGAGTAATAGAACATGAATAAATAAAGTTATAAACAATCTTGAAATTTAATTCTTAGGGCTTGCTGTTATATAGTGGCAGAATGTTCTGTTTATGCTACTAGCAGAAAAATTAATCAAGCATATTACACATCTGTGATCCCTGACAACAAGATTAGTGACTCATTTGAAATATACTGTGTACATATATATATCATCTAGGTTTAAAGTAATATATTCCTGTTGTCTATTTTTCTGTGTTTACTTCTAGATCATAGGAACTATTTTACTGTTACCTAGAACTGATTTTAGAACGAGGACAGAATACTTTGTCTTAATAATTTCATGCCTACCTAAACATAAATACACAATATTGTTTAAAAAATAATAATTATGAATATTTTCTACCTGCATTGGGTAGTGCCATAATAAGTTCATATTTCAAACTACTGATTAATAATATGAAACAAAAAAATGTTAAATTTTAGGATAGATAGTTATAATACTTCAGAAAGTTGTCAACAAATTACACAGGGAAGGAGAAATAGAATACATCGATTTCTCCACATATGGTTATTGAGATTTTGGCCAGGTATAGTAGCCTGGGTTGGCATTTGAGTTCTCTTAGTGTCTGTATAACATCTGTTCAGGCTCTTCTGGCTTACCTAGTCTCTGGTGAAAAGTCTGGTGTAATTCTGATAGGCCTGCCTTTATATGTTACTTGACCATTCTCCCTTACTGCTTATAATGTTCTATCTTTTTTTAGTGAATGTGTTTTTCTGATTATTATGTGTTGGGAGGAATTTCTTTTCTGGTCAAGTCTATTTGGAGTTCTGTAGGCTTTTTTTTATGTTCATGGGCATCTCTTTCTTTAGGTTTGAAAAGTTTTCTTCTATAATTATTTTGAAGATATTTGCTGCCCCTTTAAGTTGAAAATCTTCATTCTCATCAACTCCTATTATCTGTAGGTTTGGTCTTCTCATTGTGTCCTGTATTTCCTGGATGTTTTGAGTTAGGATCCTTTTGCATTTTGCATTTTCTTTGATTGTTGTGCTGATGTTCTCTATGGAATCTTCTACACCTGACATTCTCTCTTCCATCACTTGTATTCTGTTGCTGATGCTTGCATCTATGGTTCCAGATATCTTTCCTAGGGTTTCTATCTCCAGCGTTGCCTCACTTTGGGTTTTCTTTATTGTGTCTACTTCCATTTTTAGGTCTAGTATGGTTTTGTTCATTTCCATCACCTGTTCGGATGTGTTTTCCTGTTTTTCTTTAAGGAATTCTACCTGTTTGGTTGTGTTTTCCTGTTTTTCTTTAAGGACTTGTAACACTTTAGCAGTGTTCTCCTGTATTTCTTTAAGTGAATTATTAAAGTACTTCTTGATGTCTTCTACCATCTTCATGAGATATGCTTTTAAATCCGGGTCTAGCTTTTCGGTTTTGTTGGGGTGCACATGACTAGGTGGAGTGGGAGTGCTGTGTTCTTGATTTCTGTTAGTACAATTCTTACATTTGCCTTTGGCCATCTGGTAATCTCTGGAGCTAGTTGTTATAGTTGTCTCTGGTTAGAGCTTGTTCCTCAGCTGATTCTGTTAGCCTCTATCAGCAGACCTGGTAGACTACATCTCTGCTCTGAGTTTCAGTTGTCAGAGGACTCTCTGCAGGCGAGCTCTCCTCTCAAGGGAAAGGTGCACAGATATATGGCCTTAAGACCCCCCTCCTGGCCGAAGAAGAAGGCCCAAAACAGGACCTGTCCTGAAGCTGAGTTGCTTTGGCCTGTCCCAGAAGGTGTTAGCTTCTGTATTCTACACTCTCACACGTCCAGAATACACTCTGTGGAGTCCTGGAACCAAGATGTCTGCAGCTGATGCTCAGGCAAAGCACTCCTGCAATGGGCAGACCCCTTTCCTCTGGCTGGGAAAGTGGCCAGATGTCTGAAGCCTGTGCAGAATACTCTCGGCTGGGTCCCGGAACCAAGATATCTGCTGCCGATGCTCACTCAAAGCAGTCCCGCACTGGTCAGACCCCTTTCCTCTGGCCTGGACATTTGCCAGTTGTCTGGGCCCGAAGAGTGGGCTTCCTTAGAAGCTCTGTGGCTCCCACCTCTCCCAGAAGGTTTTGGCTTCTGTATTCCATACTCTCACCTGTGCAGAATACACCCGGTGGGGTCCTAGAACCAAGATGTCTGTTGCTGATGCTCAGGCAAAGCACTTCTGCACCAGGCGGACCCCCTTTACTCTGGTTCGGAAAGTGGCCGGATGTCTGGGGCCTTTGCAGAATACACTTGGCAGGGACCTGGACCAGTCTTGTGCTTCTTCAGAAAATTGACATAGTACTACCAGAAGATCCAGCAACACTTCTCCTGGGCAAATACTCAGAAGATGTTCCGATGTGTAATAAGGATTCATTCTCTATGATGTTCATACCAGCCTTATTTATTTATTTTGTTAATATTTTTTATTATTACGTATTTTCCTCAATTACATTTAGAATGTACATTTAGAAAGTCCCCCATACCGTACCCTCCACTTCCCTAACCACACATTTCATTTTTTGTCTCTGGCATTCCCCTGTACTGTGGCATATAAAGTTTGCATGTCCAACGGGCCTCTCATTTCAGTGATGGCCTACTAGGCCATCTTTTGATACATATGCAGTCAAGAATTCCGGGGTACTGGTTAGTTCATAATGTTATTGGACCTACAGCGTTGCAGATCTGTATAGCTCCTTGTATACTTTCTCTATCTCTTCCATTGAGAATCCTGTGCTCCATCCAATAGCTGACTTTGAGCATCTACTTAAGTATTTGCTATGCCCCAGCCTTGTCTCACAAGAGACAGCTATATCTGGGTCTTTTCAGCAAAATCTTGCTAGTTTATGCAACGGTTTCATCGTTTGGAGGCTAATTATGGGATGGATCTCTGGACATGGCAGTCTCTAGATGGTCCATCCTTTTGTCTCAGCTCCAAACTTTGTCTCTGTAACAGTCTGGCGGTTCCTCAGAAAATTGGACATGGTACTGCTAGAGGATCCCACAATACCTCTCCTGGGCATATATCCAGAAGATGTCCCAACCAGCAAGAAGGAAACCTGCTCCACTATGTTCATAACAGCCTTATTTATAATAGCCAGAGGCTGGAAAGAACTCAGATGCCCCTCAACATTGGAATGGATACAAAAAATGTGGTACATTTACACAGTGGAGTACTACTCAGCTATTAAAAAATGAATTTATGAAATTCCTAGGCAAATGGATGGATGTGGAGGGCATCATCCTGAGTGAGGTAACACAATCACAAAAGAACTCAAATGATATTTACACACTGATAAGTGGATATTAGCCCGGAAACTTAGCATACCCGAGATATAAGATACAATTTGCAAAACACATGAAACTTAAGAATGAAGACCAAATTGTGGACACTTTGCCCCTTCTTAGAATTGGAAGCAGTCACCAGCATTATTTATAATAGCCATTTGCTCGAAAGAACTCAGATGTTGCTCAACAGAAGAATATATGATACAGAATGGATACAGAAATTCTGGTACATTTAAACAATGGAGTACTATTCAGCAGTTAAAAACAATGAACTTATGAATTTCTTAGGCAAAAGCATGTATCTGGAGGATATCATCCTGAGTATGGTAATCCAATCACAAAAGAACACATATGATATGTACTAACTTATAAATCAATATTAGCCCCCAAACAGACTACTCAAGATACAATTTCCAAAACGCATGAAACTCGAGATGAAGGAAGACCAAAGTGTGGATACTTCATTGGTTCTTATAATGGGAACAAAATACCCATGGAAGGAGTTACAGAGACATTTTGGAGGTGAGAAAAAAGAAACGACCATCCAGAGACTGCTCCACCTGGTGATTCATCCCATAGACAACCACCAAACCCAGACAATATTGCATATGCCAGCAAAATTTTTTGACAGGACACTGGAATAGCTATCTCCTGTGAGGCTATGCCAGTTCCTGGCAAATACAGAATTGGATACTCACAGTCATCTATTGGATGGTACACAAGGCCCTTAATGTGGAATCTAGAGAAAGTACCCAAGGAGCTAAAGGGTCTGCAACCTTAAAGGAGGATCAACAATATGGACTAACCAGTAACCACCTGAACTATGTATCTAGTTGCATATGTGGCAGAGGATGGCCTAGTCAGCCATCAAAGAGAGGAGAGTCACTTGGTCTTGTGAAGATTATATACCCAAGTACAGGGGAATGCCAGGGCCAGGAAGCAGGAGTGGGTGAGTTGGCAAGCAGGGTAGGGGAAGGTATAGGAAACGTTCAGGATAGCATTTGAAATGTAAATGAAGAAAAATATCTAATAAAAAATGAGTTAAAAATATTAGCAAAACCTTATATTAGCACGTTAACAGCACATCCTAAAGATCTCAAACACAAAGAAGAAATGACACCCAAAAGATGTGGTGGCAGGAAATAGTAAAACTCAGGGTGGAAAAAAAAATAGAAAGAAAAATACAAATAAATTTTTGGAACAAATATTGGTTCTTTGACAAGATCACTAAGATAAACAAACTATTATTCAAGTTAACTAAAATAAAAAAGATAATATCCAAATTAGCAAAATCAGATATTAAATGGGGGGACATAACAACAGACACCTGATAGGTCAGAATGTTTCGCAAAGTGCTTCTTCCTCCTAGAAGCACACTTGCTCAACCATATTAATTGCTGCTGTATTCATAATTATCTGCAACTGGAAACAACCTACATGTCCATAAACTGAAGAATGTATAACATATATGTTATATTTATACAATGGAACATTACTCAGCTGTTATGAAATGGATGGAAACAGAAAAAAATAAAAAAAAAACAAAACTAAAAAAAAAACATAACCTGAATAACGTATCCCAGTCCCAGGAAGATAAATATGCTATGTGTTGATTTATATGTTGATATTGACTGGGCTGGATAGTTTTTTGTCAACTTGTCACAAAGTAAAGTCCCCTGAGAGTAGGGAATCTCAATTGAGAAAATGTCTCCATAAGATTGGTCTGTGCAGGCAGGACTGCAGGGCAGTTTCTTAATTAATGATTGATGGGTAGGATTTCTGCCAATTGTTGATACTGCCATCCATGTGCTTGTGGTTCTGAGTTCTCTATGAGAAAGCATGAAACCATGGGGAACTAACCACTAAGCAGAATGCTGCAGAAACTCTGGGCCCCTTTGTCTGCGTGGAACGGATCTCTAGTCACAGGTGGGCAAAGCGTTGGATGAAATGATAGATAGATACACAGAGGAGAGGTTGTGTAGAATCTGAATGTAATGTGTCAAATTGAGCATCAAACTTTTTATACAGAAGAGAATAGGAAAGTTGGGTGACACACAAGCAAGGTACAAAGAGGTTACTGGATTCTTACAGAAAACGGAGGAATACAAACTCAGAAGTTCTCACAGGAAACACCTGGGATAAAATTCACTGTTAACAACTGGGATCAAAAAGAGCTCCACCAAATATCCACATAATCTTAGAAGTCAGGGTCAAGGGCTTCGTGCCCTTGCTATAGTTCCTATTTTAGTCTATTGTATAGACCACCTTCCCCCTAGGCCATTGTAAATACGTGTATATGGGTGGAACTCAGCTATCTATAGTTCTAAGTATGTACTCTGCTTCCTCCTTAGGTCTCAAACTTCCTTCATCCTAGATGATGATAAATTCTTGTGTAGGGCAGTGACTTAGCTTTTATTCAAAGTGGTAGTATAATACCAGAGGCAATTCTGAATGCCACTGAATAGGCAACATTCTTACTGAATTCCAAGCCCATGGTCAGCTCAAGGACTTTCTAGGATATTGGAACACTGGCGAAAGCTTAGCTATATCAGAATTCAATCTTAAAAATAACTTATAATAAGATAACACTAAAAGAGAGCATGTGGATCCATACACCAGACTAACGCGGGAATAGGGGATGAGTATATGGGTTAATGAGAAGGCCAAAACTCCAGAAGGTGAGCTTCCATGAAACTCTTTGCCTCATGAGTGCTTCCAGGCCTCTCGGCCTGTCAAGCTGACTCGACTGGTGTGCGTGGCAGCAGTACCCATCCATGGTCTCTGTATTAGCTCCTTCCTCTAGGTACCTGGCCCATTTCAGTTCCTGTTCTGTCTGTCTTCAGATGATGAATAGCAATGAAGAAGTGTAAACCAAATAAGTCCTACCCTCCCCAACTTGTGCTTGGGTTATAGTTTTTGGTGACAGCAATACAAAGATTAACACATTCTACATTACATATGTGATGGCCTGTCTACAATCTGTAGATCCAGTGAAGTTAGGTATAGAGGAAGGACTTGGGTGCATACATTGATGCCCATGGTATGGGGATATAGAATGGATTTTATTAGTGGACAAAGGTGGACAAGAAAGAGAAGATCAGGTGGCATAGGGGAGGGAGATGGGGTTGAATAAGGAAATGCAGGAAGAGATATTTGAAAGAGAAGAATTAGGTGAATGATGCCCGAAAGGTTTAGGAACTGGAGAGGATGGGAGGTAGTGAAAGAACCGTGGGGAGTAAAATTTGGGGGGACTGTAAGCAGGGTCTATTAAATGAGAAGTTAATATTATTTTTAATTTTACTAGAATATTAAGCATGGCAGAGGGGCTCCCAGGAATGTACATTTTACCTCCAAAATACTGGGTTTTCATGGATTCTTGGTAAGGTGAACCACTTAAAAGCTCTTACCACTCTTAAACACTTAAAAGCTGGTACCACTCTGTTACCACTCATGCTGTTGTAGAGTTTCTCTCTACTTGCTGCCCTCAAATCACATCCCTCATAATCTATGGATTGTATGAAAATTTAAGGTGGGTTCCAGCCCCTCACTGGGCAATATCATTGCCACCCACAGTGTTAGTTAGATCTAATTCTTCAAGGATTGCAGCTGATGCAGATTAATACTTCAACCACGATCTTGGAAAGAATTACTACGAAAAGCATGCCTTTTTTTTTTTCAAAATTCAGGCTGGTGTTCAGATGATTATTTTTTCTTTGTACCTATTTCCTCCCTCTGATTCCTGATATGATATAAGAAAAACATGGTTAATGTACAGATGTGCACCCTGAGGATTCAAAGTAGAAAGGGATGATAGGTTTTTACATAAAAGTTTAGTTTTGTGATTCTTTTAAAATTTTTGAAGGATTAATTTTTGAGATAGATAAAAACTAATCCTTTATGTATAACAGCAAATTTCAGTCTACCAGTAAGAGAAACTGGCTGAAAAAAAACCTTACTTGCTTACAAGTTGTTAATCTATAACAAGTTTTTTAGTTAGAAATGTGTGTTGGTTCTTGGGGATATTATTGGATATTTATAAACATAATTTATAAATAGCTCATCATAAAAGTATAGTGAGAAGATGCTTTTGCTTATATATTCTCATAATTATTCACTAGAAGTAAATAGAAAGTAACCAGTATAAATTTTATACTAATTGAAAGATTGTGCAGAGATATATAAGCAATGTGAGAAAAATAAAGTTGGTGCTTTGTTCTATCCACCAAATGTGAGTATATATGGAAAGTGGTTTAAGCTTTGCACTGTCCAACAAATGTGTGTGTGTGTGTGTGTGTGTGTGTGTGTGTGTGTGTGTGATTGTTTGTGCTTCTTAAAGCTTGCTTCTTCTACCATGTATGTAAATGTGTCTTGCCTGCTTTATATGCCATCTAACCAACATCCCCTCCTTGAATCATTGAACACTCTATCACAGCTACTCTTGGAAAGGCAAACAGACAGCAAACACACAGAACCCTACTGGGCATAACTTGAACATGTATGAGACCACCCACCTCTTCCAGTGACACCCTTCCTCCAACAAGGAAACACCTAGTCCAACAAGGTTACTCATCCGAATTCAGCCTATGGGCCGATGGGAACCAATTACATTAAAACTACCACACCTACCTAGCTACATGCATACATATATTTATGCATAAGAGATAAACAGAGAAAGAGGGTGAGAGAAATAGAAAAAGAGTGATTGGTAGATGATAGAGAAATAGTTGCATACATATCTATATAAATACATTCAATCATTACTTCATACATACATACATACATACATACATACATATATAGATGATGGATAGACAGATAATGATATGTGATATTAATCTAAACACTAAAGACATGGTGCCCTTTAACTCACACACACACACCCTGAGCATTGTTTACAATCCTCAATTAAGACATAAAGGTTGGACATTCGAACTACAAAGACATATAAAAACAAATCCACAAAACTCACAATGTTCATTTGGTGTGCATAGATTTGATTAATATCTAGGATTTTCTTTTTTGTGTATATTATGAGAGATTACACCCTAAAATCTTTCTCAAACTTGTCCATTATTTTAGTTACTACCGTGTACAACCTGATACTTATAATCCACTAGATAGTAACGTTACAGAAGTTATTTATTGTGCTGAAGATATTCAGTCATACCCCTCAGCTCCAAAATATATCTTTTAAAGACACATAGTAAGGAACGATCTTCCAAATGACCTGAAATGAAACTGTCACCTGGTGGAAAATAACACAGCACAGGAAGAAGTTTACACATAAAATTTATATTCATGTGAATATTGGTCAAAATGATTCCAATTGTAAAGTTGAATTACATAGTGGTATGTCTTTGAAACAATAGGAAAAAATGATGTGCATACATTGTGTTTTCCAAAAAGAGTAGGAAATGTAAAACATTTAAGCAGTGGCATGTTGGTTTCTAATGCCAGGAGATGACTAACATAGCAACAGACTAATAATGTATCCTCTTCAAAAGTTAAAAGAAAACAGCAACAACAAGAAGAGAACAACAATCACAAGGAACCATGTCATCCGTGGCATCTTTAGGAGGATGTGCAGCACTCTGAACATGGTTCCAAGGACTTTAGTAGATGTCTATTGCGTTGTCAGCCTGACAGGTTTGTGTTCAACCATCCATGTCTGTATACTAAGGTGGGGAACAATCCATCGGGGATGAGTGACCTAAAGATGATGAGTTCTACTCCCCACTCTCCTTGCTGCTCTGGAGACTTCAAACCTGAGGGGAGGAATGTTATATTGATGAGTATGAGAATGCTCAAATCCTTTTTGTCTACATTGTGTAAATGTGGCATCTCTTTAAGTGAAGTGTAAGACCTGCTTGGCCAGAAGGTACAACCAGAGGCCTGTTGAATAAAGATGCTACTATAGAGACCCCATGTAATGAGAAAGGTCTTTCTGAAGTACCCTTGGACAGAGGTGGAATTTAAGATCCAATTATTCAAAAATGGCATGTAGGCACTACTGTAGGCCTTATTGTCATACAGAGAACATCCCCAACACTAATCAGAGATGTATAGCTAGTGGTCAGAGGTGAGTGGGTAATGGACATTGGGAAGAAATGAGACCCTATGAGCCATGAAAAATAGATAGGACCCCAATGGTCAGAGGGGAAATACACGAGGGCATCTTTGTGAGAATTTGGAAATCTAAAACCCCTTTGTACAGGTAAACTAGTATGTTGGTTGGGTAGAGTTTAAATTTGCATGTTCTTTCCTTGACATGAGCTCAAAGACTCAGCCTACCTCATGCAGGGGAGCCCATTCCAGGTACTTCCTTACAGCTAGCAACTCCTCATCAGAGACTAGAGCATCTGTCCACTGTAGTAAATGTGGTGCCGGATCAGGAAGCAGTCTGAGCACTCACCAAAAACCTGGCTGACAATTCCACACTAGTTCTTCTTCTCAGGCATATGTTCTTCTCCTGGGTCTAGGTATGAATCGTGAGGAATACATCATTTTAGTTTCTGCATTGAGGAAATGAGCTTTTGTTCTGGGCTGTACTTCTTAATGTTCGGCTCAGGTAATTTAAGCTTGGGTGGTCTGGAGGTCCATTTGGGAGTTAAAATTAGAGGAGGGGGTGACTAAGTGTCTCCATCAGAGGAGAACATTGCAAGGTCATTATTGGTCAGAAAGGCATATTTGATGACCACTTGGGGAAAATGAGATCTGAGGCCCCTGGTAACTCAGAGTCAGTAGATTGAAATCTTTTTGGTCAAAGCAGAAGGATCTGAGGCCCAATTAAATAGACTTAGTAAGTTTACTCCCACAGGGGCATATTTAGAATGTCTGAGAACCCTTTGGATATTGGTGGACGGTAGCTCTCTATTAGAACAGGGAGGGCTGGTATATCTTTTGGTTAAAAGTGGAATATTTCAGGTATAGTCTAAAAGCAAATTCAGTAAAAAGACAGTAATTGGAATACTTTGGGCAAGGAGAGACATATGCAGTATCCCTATGTGCAGGAGAAGAATTGTTTCTGCCCGTCTCAGGATTGGTGATAGATCTAAGATTCTCTAAAATAGGAGGATGGTGATAGGAGCTTCATAGGATTGTATAGAATAATTTTGTCCTGTTATTCCTATGTCTGAAGCACTATTGATCAGAAATTGAACACTGATTGATACCTTGAGAATTCTAGGACATTCCAGGTACTTACTCCTTCATCAGCTCCAAACATGAAATCACAATCAAGAATACACATCATCTGAATGTCAGTGGTAGGCATGACAACAATCTTAGAAGTCTTTTAAGAGGGTGTAATGTAGTATTTTCTGGTTTAGTGTCTTCCTTAAATATATGTCCATCCACACATTCCTCTGCATGGAGGCCAGGATGTCTCTGTCTAAGGTAACAAAACAAAGATAGTAAACTGATTTACCCTTACCTTGATACTCTTCTGTTTGGGATTTCAGTCCAGTGTGTTCAGAAATCTCTAAGGTCAGAACAGTGCTTCCCAGACCACGGAAATTAGAAGTTATAGGTAGGACATACACTGGGAAGATGGAGAATCTGGGGGATTTCCTCAAACACACTGTGCTCCACAGAGGTTGGAGCACTCTCTGTTGTAAATGTCTAAATATTCCTAAAGTAAGATAGGGGAGGAGCTTGGGCAGTTTTGCACAGAAGTAGGATGGTTGTGCCCTTCATCAAAGAGGTAATGTGGCAAACTTCATGAGAATAAAGAAGTTGAAGCATTCTGGTCATAAGCAGCATTTCTGTGACACTTTGCAAGTGTGAAATTCTAAACCTACTTGTAAGAAGTGTAAAATCTCTGGCTATTTTCAATAAATAAGAAATACCATTTCACATTGGTGAAAATGCAAATACCTTCTGGAAAAGAGGGAGTCCCAGTATTGCTTGATCTGCTTACAAATCTTTTTTGTAGAATTTAGGATATCCACATATTTTATGTAGTGTGTGGAAAGCAGGCAGCAATTGTTTCAGTATTCCAACAGGTTGGATGGTTATCTTTGGTCTATGAAACTTTTAGTCATATGACATAAGAGCAAGGCCACTTTTCTTGAATGAAGGAATGTCTCCGAATATTTGTAACAGGAAGAAGTTTGGAAGTAATCTTAGACAGTTGTAATATAGCAGGCACACATAGTCAATAAGACAAGATCTATTTACACTTTACAAGAGAGGGTAGGTATGTGTCCACCACTGAAAAAAAAAGGAAATATTTCAGTCCAATATGGGCATTCGAGAAGGCTTTGTTGCCCAATAGACACAGGGAGAAGAGGACATATTTATGACTAGATGTGGTGTGTCTGAGGCTCCCATAGGGAGAGGGAGAGGCACTGAAGCCCTGGTATGACTGGATGACATTTATAGACCTCTTCGACAGAGGATGTGAATTTGAGAACCACTGGAACAAAAAGAGTCATTCTGGTGCCCCTTTCAAATGAGGAGTTCGATGTGAGACACAGTTAAATGGAAATTTTTGCCCTCCATCAGATAGAGAATAATTTGGAATTCTTTCTGATCAGAGAGGGTAATTATTGAAGACCTTTTGGACTGGAAGTGAAGTTTGGGGCCTGGGGCAGGTAGAGATGATCTCAGGCCTGTCAGGCTTACAAGACAGATATTGGACCCTCATGTATACAGAGGGTACATTTGATATATAATGGACACAAATTAGTGGTCTAAGTATTGATGTAGAAGATTAAAGCAGAATTAGAGTCTGCTTAATGTCCCCAACCTCTTTAGGGTTAAGGAAGTGAACTAGCCTACCTTAAGCAGGAGAGGTAGGACTGCTTCACAACTTAGAAGATTCCCATCTTCACATACACCTTGGTAAGCCTGGCAGCAATACAAGTATTATGCACCAGGCATGACTGTAAGTCTCTAAGCACTCTTGAAGCTTATCATCAGTTATATGGGTGTTTGCATGAAGGATGGTACGAAGGATAGATGACCTAAGTTTCAGGCTCTGTTAATGCAGGGCAGAATTAAGTGAAGTATAATTTCCTAGAGACCATCGTTGGAGGGAAATGATCTAAAGCTCATGATTGGAGTGTTATATTTGAGGCTCATATGTATGTAAGGATGCTCTTAGGATACCTGGATTTTGGTACCCTTGGGAAAAATGAAAATTCTGAGATTCCAATAGTAAACTCCAGTCATAATTATAACTGACCTTGGGCAGAAATGGAAGGTTTTGGGTATTGTTGGTAACAGCAGTAGGTCATGAAGGCCACCTATCCCAAGTGAAATTCTGATGACCCTTCATCCAAAGGTGATGGTATGAGATACCTTGAAAACAGGTTGAGTAGCATGTGTTCATACCTACAACTTCTATGACCTTCCGGACCCATTTTGCTTAAAAAGAAAGAACCTGGGGCTGGAGAGATGATTCAGTGGTTAAGAACACTGACGGCTCTCCCAGGGCTCCTGAGTTCACAAACATCTGTAATGGTATCCAGTGCCGTCTTCTAATGTGCAGGCACACATGCATAGAGAACACTGTATATATAATAAATAACTAAATACTTAAAAAAGAAAGGAACAAAGGAATGAAGGAAGGATGGAAGGAAGGAAGGAAAGAAGGAAAGAAGAGAAAGAAATTTAGGAGGGAAGAAAGAAGGAAGGAAGAAAGAAAGAATGAAAGAAAGAAAGAAAGAGAGAAAGAAAGAAAGAGAAAGAAAGGAGAGGAAGAGAATGAAGGAGGGAGAGAGAGAGAAAGAGAGAGAGATAGAAAGAAAGAGACAGAAAGCAAGAGAGAGAGAAAAAAAAGAAAGAAAGAAGGAAGGAAATAGAAATAAAGAAAGAAAGAAAGAAAGAAAGAAAGAAAGAAAGAAAGAAAGAAAGAAAGAAAGAAAGAAAGAAAGAAAGAAAGAAAGAAAGAAAGAAAGAAAGAAAGGAAGGAAGGAAGGAAGGAAGGAAGGAAGGAAGGAAGGAAGGAAAGAGAAAGGGAAGAAAGTAAGAAAGAAAGAAAGTAAGAAAGAGAGAGAGAACGAAAGAAAAAGAAAGGAAGGAAGGAAGGGAGAGAGAGAGAGAGAGAGAGAGAGAGAGAGAGAGAGAGAGAGAGAGAGAGAGAGAGAGAGAGAGAGAGAGAGAGAAAGAGAGAGAGAGAGAAAGTAAGTTAGTTAGTTTCAGGCCATGATTAACCAAGTAGCAGGATCAAGTCACCACATTGTGCAAAAGGGAAAAATCTAGTTTATCTTGGGTAGAGGGAGAACATAATGGTAGTGCATAGTTTGCTTCCATCTAGTCTCCCCACCTTCCATTATCCATATATTGTATATACTGTTGGGAAGAATACAAGGAACAATCAGCACACTCTTCCAACAGGGAGAGTGGTTGTCTGACCTGAGGTTGTATTTGTCTGTACCTATCTATAACTGAGAGACAGGAACACACCATTTCTGACACCTAACTCTAGGAAGATCACATGCATATTAGTTTTCTTTCTATGTTCTGCCCTCTGCCCTACACTCAGAAACATTTGAGAGCCCACTGTGAAGTTGCAATTGTGTTTGCCTTGCAATCTTTCTAATAGAGAGTGGCACTGAGGTAATATGAGTTTAAGTCAAGTTTAAGGTGCCCTTGGAAAGAATACTCTTGGGCATCCCAAGAGGCTATATCTGAAACTCCTATGACTACAGGTATAATAAATGAAACCCTCTTGGCCATAGGATCCAAACCTGAGGTCTCTGTCATCATTGCTCCATGACACATACACCCTTGGCAAGCAATTAGATGTCTATGTTCCCTGAGGTTGAAGGAGGTAATTATAGCCCCCTTTTGTACTACAATGAACTGCATGTGAGTGGACATCATTCTACCTTTTTCAGTGGGAATGGCATAAAGCTTACTTAGTCTGGGGCATCTTTTTTTAATTAGATATTTTCTTTAATTACATTTCAAATATTATCTACTTTCCTAGATTGCCTTCTGAAAATCTCCTATGCCTTCTCCCTCCCCCCGCTCCCCAACCTACCTACTCCTGCTTCCTGGCCCTGGCATTTGCCTATAATGGGGAATAGAGCCTTCACAGGACCAAGGCCCTCTCTTCCCATTGATGACCTCCTAGGCTATCCTATGCTACACTTGTGGTTAGAGCCACAAGTTCCACCATGTGTTTTCTTTGATTGGTGGCATAATTCCAAGGAGCGCTGGGGGAGGGGTACTAGTTAGTTCATATTGATGTTCCTTCTATGGGGCTTCAGTCCCTTTCATGTCCCTGGGTATTTCTCTGGCTCCTTCATTGAGGACCTTATGCTCTGTCCAATGGATGACTGTGAGCATCCACTTTTGTATTTGGCAGGCAGTGGTTTGGGACATCTTTTGTCACAAGAGATATGACTGAGTCCCACTTTCAACGAAACTGAAAGTTTGAGGGTATTTCTACTAAATGAGTACTTTAGACAATCTTGGGCAAACAGAGAAGGTCTGCAGGAGGCTTAGTCATAGGAGGAATGTCTGACATTCTCTTCAGTGAAAAACAAAACAAAACAAAGAACTGAGGTAACTTGGGAAGAGAGGAAGTACTGGGCACTTAGGAGTAAGAAAAATAATGAGACCTGGTTGGTACAATGGTATGCATTAGAAAAACCTTGGAGAGGGGGTAAGTGCCATGCAACATCCTGTTATGTATGAATGTCCCTTTTAACTTGATTAGTAAAGGAAGTCCCTCCACTGCTCTTCAGCTTCCAAATCTTCCTTAGTTGGTAAAAGTTTCACATCCTGTGATTAGTCTGAGGGAGTTCAGAGAACATTCCAAGCCTTTTCAAACAGCCTGGATGTCTGTCCCTGGCTAGGTTGCCGCCTTCAGTTTGTCTTAATATGTACATATATAGGCAACAACAATTCAATTGGATTGCAAAGCATAACATAGGATCCATTCAATAATTCTCTCTCTATATATATATGAATGACCTGGGACCACAAACCAGAGAAAAACAATATATTTCCCCTGTCATCCTTATAAAAGGGAAAGGCTTGAATCTTACTTAATTAGAGAATATACATTTGATATAGTTCAAAGTCATAAGTGAATGCTTGAGGATACAAGGCATCATGCACTACTATTCAAAAGAGCATATCTAATAGCATTTTAGGAATAAAGAATAGTGGGACCTTCCTTTGGTCAAACACAGTGGTTAATGCCCCCTTCCCTTGCAGAAATGGACAAGATCCAAGGCCATATTTTGGGGGAAGGAAAAGACTGAACCTCACTCAGCCTCACCCAGGTTAGTTCTCTTGGCTACTTCAAAAAACAAGGAGTGTGAGAGGAATCCTGGGAACATAGGAGTTATGAGAACCTCTTCTCAGAATGGTAAGTTCCAAGACCACCTTCAACAGAGAAAAAATCGTGAATGTCTTAGTTCCTAAAGTAGAGGTCCCCAGTCATATTTTGCAGGTCAGAAATATCCAGTTCACCCATGGTCAACAGGGTAAGTTTCTAGGCTTCACTGGGTACTGGAGGAATGTTCAGACTCTGCCTCACTAGCTTCCAAGTATTTCCCCCATATGCATACCCTGTGTAACATCTTTGAGAGTCCAGTCAGTGGTCACAACAATCTCCCAGCATAAGTAGTTATGCAAGCATTGATGTTTCCTCGAGGCTGTGTTCAGCTGCACACATCTGTGAATAAGAGATAGGAATGGTGCATTTTGATGACCATTTTTGAAGCACAGGATACGAGAGCCAATTTCAGATTTCTATTTTCTGTCCTATGATCTAAAAGGATAGAAAATGTGAGGTGTCATTGGTCGTGTATGTATTGTATGGATATGTTTAAAGCAAACATAGTTAATAGGGGTATTTGCGAGGCACAGCCAGAAGAGAATCTCTGGTGGTTCAATAATTGCACAGATGGACCTGAAGTGTCCTAGTACAGAGAGTAGATGTATGAAACGCCCCTTTGACACAGGAGCTAGTTCTGAGAGCCCTTTCAATAGTCTTTGATTTCCCAGGACCCCCTTTGTAGAAACTGAAGTTCTAAAATCCACTTGGTGAATTGAGGTAGACAATAGGCCCAGATTCCTACTGGGAAGACAGGGAATGTTAGATTCTCTTTTATGTAGAATGAGTGGTATAAGTCTTTTATGGTCTGACATCCCTTTAAGGAAAAATGATTCAAAGCTACTTGGTAGGATTAGGAATATTCCTTATAAGGCATAATACATGTTTTAGGCGACATTTGACCAATAGTGTCTAAGGCAATGTTAGCCCTAGGAGAGTTCTGACATTCTATTCAGTGTAGTGAGAAAAAAATGAGTTACCATGGGGAAATGTGGCCCCCATGTAAAAAAGGAAATCTCAAAGGCCCTCCTGAAAGAGGAGGGCAGACTCCTCTTGAGGCAGAATGTGAAACTGCCATATACACCTCTGTCAAAGGTAAAGGTCCCTGGTACCTTATAGAGTGGAGAATGTTTCCAGGCATGATCATAAGTTTCCAATTCTTATTCAGAGTTTGTATTTTCATAGTTTGTGTTCATTCAGAAGAGACATGGCAGCAACATATTTTTTTTCTTCCAAAGGCTTTCAATGACTGTTGCTGGCTAGTATACTTCTTCGACTTTGTTCATCTATTCAGGTCTAGGCAGAATTAATGAAGTTATTACATTTCTATTGACTTGCCTAAAGGCAGATGGCACAGGTACTTTGCTCTGATTTGTAACTTGGACTATGGGACCTCAAACCAGACTGGACTAGGGTACATTGTTTACAGAAGGAGTCACTTTTGGAAATATGGCTGACCAGCTAGGTATAAAACTACTTTGAAGTATACATTCACATATATACTTCATATATTTGAATGACATTTTTGAGAAAGAGAACGAGTTGGGTGGATAAGGAAGAGAAGGAAGGTCACAGAATCCCTCAGACAAAAGTTTACCTTGGGAATTGGAAGATGTCAAAAATAACTTATCAAGTGCAAATGTCCTCATAGTCCAGAATACCCATGTGTTCTGAGACTTTGAGTTTTGCTTGCCAACAATCAGAGCAGTTTTCTTTCAAATTGTTTGGTAAACTCTAGCTCTATGTTCTCCATAAGCTGTACAGCAGCATCCCAGGCATAGGCACCAAAATGGAATTGATCCATTTCAAGTGACAGGCTTAAAATTAAAAATTAGATTAGGGTTCATATAATTACTGTCATGTCCCAGGACATCATTTCAGAGTGTTTGGCATCCCTTCTTTTATTTGAGCATGCCTGGCCATCCAGGTCTGAAGGGAAACTTTAGGACCTCCTAGAGGAATAGACCTCATGGTTCTATGGATAAAAGTGGATTTTCTGAGGTAAGCATAGTCAAGAGAAGTTGATTTAAAGTTTCCTTGAGGAAAAAAAATAAAAAAGAACATTGGCTTGAGTTTTTCATGTCAGTGGCTTTTCTGTAGGCTCCATAAGCAGTAGAATTTGTATTAATCCCCGGTCAAATTTAAGGGTGAGTCTATATTTCCCTAATTCAAAGATAAAATCAAAGATTCTTCCTTGACAGAGTATCTATGTCAAAGATTCTTCATTGAAACCTTTTTGAATCTAGAGTTTACCTTGAACTGAAGGAAAAGTCTCAGAAACATTAGGAAAAACATCTAAGGTTCAGTCCATAATATCAGCAAGCTCTGTGGGATTCCTCAACCTAAATGTATGTCCAAGCCTGCTTTGGACAAACTGGTATGATCTGAGGCTCCCTTTGCTTCAGTGGGAATATGTGATGCCTCCTTAAGTAAAGGTAGAAGGAGTGAGTAGCCCTGGGGAGAAAGGAGTTGCTGATATCCTTGTAACAGGAGAGATGATCAGAGTATAAAATTCCCCATAATATTTTGAGCAAAAATTAAATTGCTTACCTTAGCTCATGAGGTCCTAGCATTGCCACAACTTCTGACAGTTCTTCACAGCCTGGGGTATCCATATCCTTAGCTGAATTAGCAAGGCACCAAATATAGATACCATGATTCATGAAAAGCTTCGGATTGTATCCTCAGCATGATTGCCTCCTAAGAATTATGTTCAACCAAATAGAACTGAGTTATAATGATGATTTCACACAATGTCATGTGACTATACTCAAGAAAGTGGCATAAGGTTCCAGGATTGGCCTCCTCCTCTTGATTTCTGTGAACTTTGAGCAGAGGGAGCAATTCTCCTTGGTCAGAGGTAAAATATCCCATGGGTTCCTGAACGGAAGGGATTTTTATGATTGCCCATTGCATCAAAGGTGTACATTTTATGACCTTGATCATCACAGGAAGGAAAATACTATAGGTTTGGAAAGTAGAAAGTCCCTCAACCCTGTTGGACAGTAGGGGAGTTGCCCTGTTCACCTTCTGTAGAGGAGTTTGTTCCAGGCACTCCAGGCCTCCACATCTTCAGAGAACTCTAAAAAATTCTTATCTCTTAGGACTCCATGAAGATTTGACAGCAATCTGAGGTTTCTTCTGACAAGTTGGCTCAAAGTCCCTGGATTTGTTGTCTATTAAACTTACAACAAAGCACACAGGTGTGGGTGTAGTGTACAGTTACCTTTCTGATGACCAGCTTAAAGAGAGCCTTGAATCCAGGCTGAGGTTTTTATACATTGGCCATGGGACTTGACTCTGGAGTTCTGTGAGGTTTGTTTTGTTTGTTTGTTTGTTTTTGGTTGTCAAAAGTGTATTCCCTAACCAATAAGGTCTGAGGGAGAAGCTCTTAGTTGAGTGGTAGACCTGATTCCACCATGAACAAAGACTGAAACTCTTGTGTATTCTTGGTACCAAGGATTCAGCCTGAAGCACACTAGAGCTGAGCCTGAATATTTGAGATAAACTTCTCACTCACAAGGTCAGTTCTATACCTTGCTTCATCAGAGAGGCATGTCTCAGACCCTTCCAGTGCAGAAGGAGGAAGAATAAAGAGTTTTACTCAAGGTCAGCTGACCCCTTTGGCACACACATAATGTCAGGGGATACTATGATTAGAGGAAGCAAGGTTTAGGTGCTCTTCAAAAGATAAACCAACTGGGTGTCAGCCCCCTTGAAGTTATGGGATACTTTACATCTGAGGGGGCCTGACGTGATGGAGTTGATATTTATGCTGGAGGTATAAATTATCCTGGGTCTAGAAGGGTACATCTGAGTCCCCATTGTAACTTCATCAATGCTATTGCATGCTGATAGTAAAAGAGCCAACTTTGTGGCTTTCTTAAAATGTTGTTGGGGTCTGTTGATAAGTCCTTTGCTTATCATGTCATATGTATCAAGGCATCTTCAGTTATTGAGGACCTATGTGACACCTTTGTTCTGAAGTGGTAATTCTGAGGGAAATTAACGAAATTCTGAGGTTTCGGGTTCTCATATGATAATGCTGCCTTCAATACTGGGGAGTTTCTAACATATTTGATTTCGGGGGTTACATCTGAATCCCCCTTGAGTTATTGGTGTAAGTTGTGAGTCACATTGGTTCTATTTCATGTATGTGGGTATACTGTCATTGTCTTCAGACACACCAAAAGGTGGCATCAGGTCCCATGACAGATGGTTGTGGTACAACAAGTGATTGCTGAGAATTGAACTCAGGACCTGTGGAAGAGAAGTCAGTGCTTTTAACTGCTGAGCCATCTCTCCAGCCCCAGCACATTGGTTCTAGACAGGTAAGATGAAGGTCACTTAGGCTATTGGGGATGATCTGAGGATCCCTGGTTCAGAATGGGCATATCAGAAGTTCCCTTGGTCCATACAGTAGTTTAGAAGATCTGTGGTTCTTAAGCTGTAGGTCTGAACCTTACCAGAGAAGAATGCCTGGAGTGTTTTTGAATTCCTAATTTAGACAAAGTGTACCTGATGACTCCTTGAGCCACTGAGAGTGATTTAAGCTCCACTTCATGCATGGGAGGACAGTGTGAGTCTTCTTGGTGCTGAAGGGATAATTCTGAGGTTTGTGTGTCAGAAACAGGACTTGGAGGACCCATTGACAGAGTGATAATGTTGATGTATCCACAAACAATATATAAAGGATGCCATCCTTTAGAGGCAGAAAGGTTCACACCATGTTGGGGAAAGTAGAAATGCCAAAGACTATTGTATCTGTACAAGATCAAGGGTCGATGTGGAGAGGAGAGAAGGCCTGAATATTTCATGTTTGAGACTTCCTGGGAAGCTAGAACACACAAATCATGCAGGCCATGCAACAGCTTAATCAATCTCCAGTGTGCTAGGAGACATTTCCCAGCTAGTTCTCCTGATAAATCTGCTGCCTACTTCTAAAAATGGCAAGGCTTTCTCATTTTTGCTGGTCAGCTTAATGTCTATGTCCTGGGTTCATTAACGTGCTGGCTACTCTTAAGCTCTGAGACTTCAGGAACCCGGGTCCTGATCCTTGGACAGGGGTAATTAGGTCAGAGGATCAGAATAAGAAGCACTTGGTGCACCTTAGATAAAGGGAGTGGATTTTTCATGGACTAGATCAGATCTAGTAGGTAGGTCTAGGTCCTCAATGTTCAGGAGAATCACATAATACTCTCCATGAGGTGAAAATTATATAGCACATTCTTCTGGATACAATTGTGAGCTAATCTTAATCAGAAAGGGGATTCTTGTCCTGCTTTTAGTCACAGGGGCATAGATGAGGCTTCAATGTGCATCTGAGGCAGCTAGGAGTGGAAATTGTAAGTTTGATATACATTTGATGAAAAGAAAAAGTTCTAAATTCATGTTGTTCATAAGGGGCATAGAAAGGGAAAATATGAGGGCAGCTTCTGTATCAAAAAAGAACTGAAAATGCCAGAGTAAGAGAGAGTAGGGCCCAGGCCACCCTCTTGAAATGGACTGCCTTACAGGTTCCGTTTGGCAGGCTGGGGAGCTCTGGTGTGTCCCTGGGCAGAAGGAGGAAGTCAGAAGCAAGGAGTAAGTCGTAAGCCTCCTAGAGCATTTTCGATATCTCTTTTGTCATAAAAAGCACCGGTGAGGCCCAGTTTCTTAGATGGAGCATTTGAGGGGCCACCTATTTCAGCCTGAAGCATTCTGAGCCTTTCTGAAACAGGGATCACAAAGCCAGTGTCCCTTTGGTGAGAACTGGAAAGTCTGAGTCCACATTGGTCTGATTGAGAAGGTCCGACACCTCCTTTAGGGAAGAGGAAAGAACTACAACTCCCCTTTTGCAGTGCGATCCTGTTGAGATTGATTTTCAAATGATGTGTATATTTGTGGCCTCCTAGGTCACAAAGGGGGAACCCAAATTCATATTGTAATGATGGGTCTCTCCAAGAACAGGAGAGAGCAGGTACCACATCCTCTGTTTGAGATATTGTATGTTTGTCATATCTTCGCATAACAGGGAATGTTCCAAAAGGGAATGTGGTACTCCCTTTTGGAGGTATGAATGCCCATAGGATAGGCACAAAAGCTATGGGCTCCCGTTTGGCAATTCTGGAAGTTTTCTCTCCCTCTTGGACATTAGGAATATGTTTTGAGTCCTCCTTAATAGAAAAAGAAAGGCTGATATCCTCTTGGGGTGATGATGAGTGTTGCACACCTCTATGGGGACTGTCTCCATCTGCAGATGACTCAATGCATTCTTGATCTGTAGGGGAAGCTTGCAGGGCTCCTTGGGTAACAGAGGCTTTCCTCTGTTTTCTCTTGGTAGAAGTAGCGTGTCTGGGAATCTCATGAGGAAGGTGGGATGCCTGAGGCTGTCTTCATGAGAAAGAGTGGTTCGCATGCACACTTCTGTAAGGATGGAGGATGGCTTATCAACCTCATGCTCTGAATTGGAAGCTTTGGTGTCCCATTGGTCAGAAGGGGCTTTTTCTGATGGGGTTTCAGTAGACTTAGATGGTCTGTGAATGCCTTGGCTTGGTAGGGGACTTCTGAGGCCCACCTCATGAGATGGTGAGCATCTGCAGGCTCCTTTAGCAGAATCAGAAGTGGTGAAGTTTATGTTAGTCATAGTTTTAAGCTTTACACCTCTTTCTTAAATTTGCAAACTCTTACCCAAATTTTGGAAGAATGGCAGTGTTTCCAGCCCGCATGTTTTGAGCGCACATATTTCAGGCCCTCTTGATCTACAGAGGAAGGGCTTGGTCTTGTTTTCCTCAATTTAGAAGGTGTGGGGCAATCTCCTGGAGGAGGAGAATGACTGAGAACTTTTTTACAAAGAATACTAGATCTGAAACTCAATTGAGATGATTTTAAGGAGGAGATGCTCCTTTGAGGAGTAGAGGTAGGACTGGATTCCTTTTCTGCATACTTGGAAGATGTGAGGCTACTTACGGCAGAAGAGATACATTTTAAGGCAACAAGTTCTGAAAGGCAGTATCTGATATCCCTTTCAGGAATTGAGACATGTTTCAATATCCTTTGGTTAAATTTCAAACGTCTAGGGTTCTTTTTGAGATAAGAGAAATTTCTCCATCCATCTTCACGAGGAGGGGTAGGAATAATGTCCCCTTCTGCACAAAGGGACAGTCCCTGAAACTCTGTTGAAGAGGAAGTATCGACGGTTTCTTGGTGAGATGTCACAGGTTTTAGAGGCCCCTGGGCAGGTTGAGAAAGTTCTAGACTTTCCTGGGGAAATGCTGGTGTTCTCAGGATACCTTGTTCACATACTAAAGGGCCCAGAGCACCTTCATTGGGTTTCAAAAGACACAGAGACCCTAACACAGATGCCAAAGCTTCTGGAGTCCCTGGCACAGATTCTGAACTCTTAGAAATGGATTGTGTATATGTCAGAGGTTCTTCTGTCTCTGGACTAAGTGGTGAAGGAGCTGGTAATTTGGGAGAATCTTGTGTGGCTGACAAAGATTCTATGACCTCTTGGGTGACAGATGGTATTTCTGTACTATTTTGCATACATGCCCATATTTCTAGTGTGTCCTGGGAAGAATCAGAAAGTCCAAGATCTTCTGGATTGGATGGTAAATATCCTAAAGCCTCCTTTTCCAACCAGTGTCCTGGAGGCTCTTGAGGTAACAAGGAAGTTTCTGTAAGCCCTTGGGAAGATATTGATGTTTCTAGTACACCTTGGGCAGACATGGAAGGTCTCCAAGACATTAAGACAGAATGTTACTCTTTCAAATCCAATTGGACAGATGGAGAAGGTCCTAGACTCACTATGGTAGATGCTGAAATTTCCAAAGCTCGTGATGAAGCATTGGATATTCCTGGATTGCCATGTGTACAGGTACAAACTTCCAGGTTCCCCTATAAAGACAGCCAAGGGCCTCCAGCTTCTTGAACAGATAACAAATGTCCTGGATTCCCTTGAGCAGATAGGGACAATGTCAAAGGCTCTAGGGCAGATGATATAGATCCTAGTGTTCCTCAATCAGATAAAGAAATTACCATGGGTCCTTTGGAAGAATGCATAGATCCTGAAGGATCTGAAGCAGATGGATCTGTTTGTTGAACCCCTTGTAGAGAATTCAAAAACTCATTTGGTCCCTGGAATGAAGTTAAAGGTCCCTCTGTAGGTTTAGAGAGGTCAAAAGGCTCTTCTGTGGAAAGGGAAGATCCAAAAGGCTTAGGGAAGAAAGTGAGGAACTAAGTTGGGCAGAAATTGCAAGTTCCAGAGGTGAGTCATTGGATATCACATGTCCTGGGGTAGCTGTTGAAAATTTTTGTGCTCCTCATGCAAATGATGAATATCCTAGAGCCCCCTGGGGAGGCAGCAATGTTTCTACAGAGCCTGTGTATTTGCTGAAATCCTCAGAGATCCCTGGTCAGATCTCAAAATCCTTGCTGTATTTTGAGCAGGGTGGTTATATCCCTGACACACTGGTAAAGATGGTGAGTCTGCTACTGTGTAGTGTGTAGATGTGGAGTGAGTTCCTATACCTTGTGTATGTAAAGAAGGACTTGAAAACCTTTTGGAAGATGTAGAATGTTGGGTAGACCTTTGTGGACATGTGGACAGATGTATGGTCCCCTTGTGCAGAGACCGGGACTCACACCTCCTTGAGCAGAATCAGAAGATCCTGGAGTCCTTTGTTCTGAGGATGAAAGACCCAGAGGATTATGAGAACATTCATAGCATTGTGATGTATTCATCATTGCCTGGGCTGAGATAGAAAGTTTCAGAGGCCCCTGGGCAGATTGCAAAGGTGCTAGATACCCTTGACCAAATGGGAAAGTCTTTGCACCTCCTTGGTCAGAACAGGAATGTCTACCAGGTGTTGGCGATGATGGTGGCAATGTTCCTAGATTTGCTGAAGTAGACTGAGAAGATGCTACAGCCTGCCTCACTTGTGAAAAAAGGCCTAAAGCACTGTGTGACTCTTCATATTGTGCAAATATCCCTGTGGCATCTGTTGAATTTTCTCGATTTCTTTGTTTGGGGAAAAATGAACTTTGCATGAGCAAAGTTCCCTCTTGTGCCCTGGAAAATTTCTTGTGTTTTTGAAAAGATGACAAAGCTTCTAGAACCTCTGGAGTAGATACAAGATGTTCCTGAACACCCAGTACTGATGGTGTAGGATAAAAGGTTTCTTGAGATTTCTGGCTAGGTAGGAAAGTTCGAGTGTCCCTTGGGAAACCTGGGGATCTTTGTGCAAAATGATGGGCAGTTGGAGAAAATCCTACTTCTGTCTGACAAGAAGTTGGAGGATGCAAAGTATCTTGAGCAAATGAAACACTTTGTGTATTCCCCTGTTTAAAATTGGGCTTTTAGATACCCTTGGGAAAAACAGAAATGTCCGAAAGCCTCTTGGAAAGATGAAGAACCTAGGGTTCCTTGTGAAGATAAACAAATTCCCAGAGACATCTGCTCAGATGACACAGATTCTGGTCGCACCTGAGTATTTTGGGTAGACCCCAGATGTCCTGGAGTGGGAAGCAAAGCTCCCACAGTCTCCTTTGCAGACAGGGGCTTTCCTACTGTGGCTTCTGCAGATAAAAAAATCCCCTCAGTGCCCTGAGCAGATGTGGAAGACCCTAGAGTTGTTTCTTTAGATTTAGTCACTTCTAGATGGCATTCTTCAGTTGAACAAAGTCCTAGAGTTCCTTGCTCAGATCTCAAAGATGATGGTGACAACTGTAGTGATGTAGTAAGATCCAGGGGCAGTTCAGCACATCTGAAAGTGTTTGAAGTCCCTTGGGTAGATGGAGAACATTCATTTGTTTCTGAAACAGTTGGGGAAGGAGTTGAATGCAGTAGAGCCCCTTCAGCATATCCAGAATATGGGTCATTGCCTGGGCTGAGCTTGAAAGTGTCAGAGGCCCCTGGGCTGATTGCAAATGTGCTAGGGTCCCAGGACCAGATGGGAATGTTTCTGCACCTCCTTGAGTAAAAGATGAATGTGTACCAGGTTCTCAAGGTGATGGTAGCAAAGGTCCTAGAGTAGACAAAGCATATGTAGAAGATTCAGAATTCTCCCTCACTAGAGGCAAAGGGCCCGAGGTAGTCTCTGTGTGATTACATTGCCCCAAGCCCAATATTCCTGAGGAATCTGCCGAAGGTTCTAGATTCCTTCGGGTGGATGACAAAGAACTTTGCACAGGCAAAATCCCCTCTGCAGCTGTGGAAAAGTCCTTACACTTTTGAGAGGTTAGCACATATCCTTGAGAGTCTTTACTAGATAGAGGATGCTCCTGAGAACCTAGTACAGATGATGAATGTGTTACATATGCTGGTGAATATGGAATGGATTTTTGAGATTTCTGGCTAGGTAGTAATGGCCCAAATTCCCTTGACGAAAGTTGGGATCTTTGTCTAGAAGGTTCAGAAAGGGGAGAAAATCTCATACCTTTCTGGCAATAAGTTGGATGTTGCACAGTCTTTGGAGAAAATGGCACAGTTTTTACACTCCCTTGCTTAGTTGTGGACAGTTTTAGAGACCCTTGGTCAGAAAGGGAATTTCCAGAAGCCTCTATGGAAGATGAAGAGCTTAGAGTTCCTGGTAAAGAGGAAGAAATTCCCAGAGGCTTCTGATCAGATGGAAAAGACTCTGAGACCACCCGAGTGATTTGGGTGGACCCTAAATGTCCTGGAGTGGGAGGCAAAGTTCCCACTGTCTACCTTGCAGACATGGACTTTCCTGTTTTGGCTTGTGCCAATAAGGAATGACCCCTAGTGCCCTGAGAAGATGCATAAAACCCTACAGTTGTTTCCTTAGATTTAGTCCCTTCAGGTATGCAAGGTCCCAGAGATTCTTGCTCAGATCTCAAAGATGATGGTGACACCTGTAATAATGTAGTATGATCCAGGTGCAGTTCAGCACATCTGGAAGTGTCTGAAGTCCCTCAGGTAGAAGGAGAATATTCATTTGTTTCTGAAACTGCTGGGGAAGGAGTTGAATGCAGTAGAGCCCCTTCAGCAGATCCAGAGATATGAGTCATTGCCTGGGCTGAGATGGAATGTGTCAGAGGCCCCTGGGATGATTGCAAATGTGCTAGGTTCCCGGGACTAGATGGGAATGTTTCTGCACCTCCTTGAGTAAAAGATGAATGTGTACCAGGTTCTCGAGGTGATGGTGGCAAAGGTCCTAGGGTAGGCAAAGCATATGTAGAATATTCAGTATTCTCCCTCACTAGAGGCAAAGGACCCGAGGTAGTCTCTGTGTGTTTACATTGTCCCATGAGCAATATCCCTGTGGAATCTACGGAAGGTTCTAGATTCCTTTGTGTGGATGACAAAGAACTTTGCACAGGCAAAATCCCCTCTGCAGCTGTGGAAAAGTCCTTACACTTTTGAGAGGATAGCACATATCCTTGAGAGTCTTTACTAGATAGAGGATGCTCCTGAGATCCTAGTACAAATGGTGAGTGATTCCCATCTGCTGGTGAATATGAAATGGATGTTTGAGATTTCTGGCTAGGTAGTAACGGCCCAATATCCCTTGAGGAAGCTGGGGATCTTTGTCCAGAAGGTTCAGAAAGGGGAGAAAACCTCATACATTTCTGGCAATAAGTTGGATGTTGCACAGTCTTTGGAGAAGACGGCACAGTTTGTACACTCCCTTGCCTAGTTGTGGACAGATTTAAAGACGCTTGGTCAGAAAGGCAATGTCCAGAAGGCTCTATGGAAGAAGAAGAGCCTAGAGTTCCTGGTGAAGAGGAAGAAATTCCCAGAGGCTTCTGATCAGATCCGAGTGATTTGGGTGGACCCTAAAGGTCCTGGAGTGGGAGGCAAAGTTCCCACAGACTGCTTTGCAGACATTGGCTTTCCTACATTGTCTTGTGCAGATAAGGAATGCCCCCTAGTACCCTGAGCAGATGCAGAAAACCCTACAGTTGTTTCCTTAGGATTTAGTTGCTTTAGATGAGAAAGGTCCCACAGTTCCTTGCTCAGATCTCAAAGATGATGGGGACACCTCTAGTGATGTAGTAAGATTCAGGTGCAGTCCAGCATATCTGGGAGTGTCTGAAGTCCCTTGGGTAGATGGAGAAAAAAAATACAGCAACTCATTCATCATCTTTACTTTGTGCTTGCAGGCTGGTTGCAATTATCTTGTAAGCATTAAAAATCAGTCTAACATACTGCCTATGTTCCATAGGGTTTCATTGATGTGAGGAGACATCATGACTCAGGCAACTCTTATAAGGAAAATTTAAATGAGGTTGTCTTACAGTTTCAGAGGGTCCGTACATTATTATCTTGGTAGGAAGCATGGCAGCACCCCGGTAGAGGAGGTGCTGGGGAAGGAACTAAGTGGTCTATATCTTAGTCTGAAGGCTACCAGAAGGAAGCTTGTGGCCACAGGTAGCAAGGAAGAGGATCGATTTTTGTCTCTGAGCAGAGATTGAGCACTACACAAAAGCAAGCCTACACAATGATACACTTCTTCTAACAAGCCAACACCTTGTAATAATGCCACATACCATGGGCAAAAGATATTCTAATCAACACACTGCGTCATAGGACATAAAGAAAGATACTGCATGATTGCATTCCTCTAGTCACAGGTGCGACATACCTACAAGCTTATATGAACACACACACACACACACACACACACACACACACACACCAATCGGATATGCACGTGCATACATATATATTTGTCTATTTATTTACTTACTTACCTACTTACTTACTTACTTACTTACTTACTTACTTACTTACTTACTTACTTACTTTGTTTTAAATTTGTTGGGTAAGAACTTTCTACATACACATAAATGAGTTTTAGCAAATTCATCCCTATCTTCTCCTCCTTGAATTGTTACCCATTTCTCCTGTATCACTTTTATCCTTAATTACATTTTCATTTTTATATAGACGGCTGTGTAGTGCCATGCCCTGAGAAATCGCGTGCATGCCGCAAGCAATCACTGAGAAGAGCCGTGCGTGCCACAAGCAATCGCCATTATAAGATGGTGATGGCCTCCCCTGTGCCTAACTAGTAAACAAGACTTGTACGCAGGTGCAAGAGTGAACTCACTCCTAGTCACTGACCATTCTCGGGGCATAATAGTGGGGTGATGGGCAAGCAACGAATCAGGAGCTGTCACGTCACATCAGGTGCTGAAACGTCATGCTGTTGGCTATATAAGCAGCGCCATTTTCCCGGATCATGGTCTTCCTGATAAGTAAGCAATAAATCTTTTGCCACAGAAGATTCCGGTTTGTTGCTTCTTTCTTGCCGGTCGAGTGGGATGCAATAAGTGGCACCGAGGAACCCGGGAACTTTATACCATCACACCAGTGCAAGGAAGATCCCTTGTTCGCGGGGTGGAATCAGAACTGCGGGATGAAAGGCATCCTGCATCCTTTCACATTCTTGCTTTAGCAAAACATCCTTCCACCTGTGTCCACTTCAAGAAAATGCTCCTTCATGTGTGTGCCCCAGCAAAACACCATCTGACACAACTGACTTTCCAAAGAAACCAGAAGTACCCACTTCAAGAATTATTTGTGGGCTCACTGGCTGAGAGCACAGACTGCTCTTCCAAAGGTCCTGAGTTCAAATCCCAGGAACCACATCATGCCTCACAACCATCTGTAATGGGGTCTGATGCCCTCTTCTAGTGTGTCTGAATATAGCTACAGTGTACTCTGTGATCAAGTAAGATTTAAGAAGTTTATCCAGGCTTGGTGGTGCACGCCTTTAATCCCAGCACTCGGGAGGCAGAGGCAGGCAGATTTCTGAGTTCGAGGCCAGCCAGGGCTATAAAGAGAAAAACAAAAAAGCAAAACCCCAAAACCCAAAACCCAAACCAAACCAAACCAAACCAAACCGAACCAAACAAAAAAAGAAAATTATTTGTGTGTGTGTGTGTGTGTGTGTAGACCAGAGGACAACTTTTAGGACTTGGTTCTGTCTTCCTTTTATGTAGCTTTCTTTACGTGGTCATCAGGCTTTTAAGGCAAATACTATACCTGCTGAGCTATCTTGCCAGCTCAACTTTTTCATTTTTAAGAGCCAAACCAATTACTTGAGAAAGCCATATCTTGACTCTCCACTTTGCTTTGGGTCGGGACACTGGGATATGGAGGAGATCCTCTTTCTTGTCCATCACTCTGACCATATTCTATGGTCCTTAGACCATCCTTCCTATCAGATGCTAGAGTGTCTGTGTCCTGCCTATACCCTTCAATGGTTCCAAGTTCCCCTACTTCCTCCTCCATCTCCTCTCAGATTGAGAGATAGAGCACTTGTACATGCTAAGCAGGTATTGTGAACTACAGCCCCAGTCCTCAGTTGCTTGTCTCTTCTCTAGGTATTTACACTAAGTTTGCCTCTTCCTGCAACCCCAATCCTAAGAAACAAAGCTTCATCATGTCTTTAAGGGCAGGCTCTAGGTCTTATTTCCTTTGCCTAAGGCAGCAGGTGCTTAGTAGCACTTAGCAGTGCATAGCAGTACTCAGCAGTGCTTAGCAGTACTCAGCAGTGCTTAGCAGTACTCAGCAGTATTTAACTCAGAGTCCCGTAGACTTTAGAGAACCACAGACTGGAAAGGCTCTGTAAGGTACATACAGTTTTGAAATTTCTCCAGAGTTAGACACCCTTTTGATTGTTTGCACAGCGATTGCACTTTTCCTTTCAGTTTCGTTTTTCTTCCACTGCTTCCACTGCTGACTGGTTCTTAGTCACGGTCAGGCCTGGATAGCGCCTGGACAGCGACCAGTTTCAGTCACAGTCAGGACTGGACAGTGCCTGGACAGCGTCCATTTTCAGTCACAGTCAGGCCTGTACAGCGGCAGTATGAGAATCTTGCATTCTATAATAGTGGCCTTACACTCGGTCCTGAAGCAGTGTGGCCTAAAATGTGCCACTAATACCTTAGAGGGATTTGTCAGGGAGATAGACAATGTGGCACCATGGTATGCTTGCTTAGGGTCATTTAGGCCTTTTCATGGGCCTTGATCCCGAGGAAAAGATATAAAAAGAAAAGAATGCCTTGGGAGAGATTAGAAAAGGGATGGAAAGGGAGAGAAGAAGGGAGATCCAGGTGGAGAGGCACATAAGGAAAGGAGCCTCTACCTGCCACTAGATGAGTTTAAGCAGCTAGCTCTTAGTAGCTCAGAATCTGATGAAGGGCTTAGCTCCTCTGAAGAAACGGACTTGGAGGAGGAAGCAGTTCATTATAAGGGAGAAAGGTACCTGCAAGATAAAATACAAGCTACTCAGTGCAGAAAAAGTCCAACAACGACTGGTGAAAGCCAGCTTGCTGCTCGGCCTCGGGATTGTTGGCTTCAGTGTCCTAGTGAACCTCTGCCTTATGTGCATAGGTAGTTGTCAATTTTTGCCTACACCTCATGTAGGGGTAAACCCTCGAGGCATCAGGCCATTACAAGTCTGGCAAATGGATGACACTCATATTTCCTCCTTTGGGAGAAATCAGTACTTACATGTTTCCTTTGACACCTGCAATGGTGTAATGTTTGCCACACCTTTAACAGGGGAAAAAACCTCTCATGTTATACAGCACTGCCTAGAAGAGTGGAGTGCTGGGGCAAGGCCACAATTCTTAAAACGGATAATGGGGTAGCATATACTTCTACTAAATTTTAGCAATGTTGTCCTCAAATGGATGTCACTCACTTGACTGGCCTTCCTTATAATACTCAAGGACAAGGCATTGTGGAATGTGCCCACCACACACTCAAGTCTTATCTTATAAAACAAAAAGGGGGAGTTGATGAGACTCTGCCCTCAGTGCCAAGAGTAGCAGTATCTATGTCACTCTTTACACTTAATTTTTTGAATCTTGACGAGCAGGGACGTTTTGCAGCTGAGCGACATAGTTCAGACCCTGATAGACCAAAAGAAATGGTCAAACGGAAGGATGTTTTAACTGGTCTCTGGAAAGGCCCGGATCCTATCTTAATCAGATCCCGGGGAGCTGTTTGTGTTTTTCCACAGAGTGAAGACAACCCATTTTGGCTGCCGGATTGACTCACCTGCAGGATATTCATCAAGGATGGTGCAAAAATGCTGACCTCCTGAGGACTTTTCCTGATCCTGACAATGCTGAACTTGTCTCAGGTTCCTAGTATAATGGGTGAACAGATATGTGCTATTCTCTCGACTTTCCCTAAACCAATGTCAGTTCGCCATGATACTATAGTTTTCCAAATTTTCCAAATTTCCAAAATTCTTTACTAATAATAAAACAGTGGATTTGCCATATTTACCCTATGATCCAACTCGTTATTATCATTAGGAGAAAATCACTCCTTACTAGAACAGGGTTTTTTATGTTTTCAAATTAATGGACAAGGACATTGTATCAACCTCCCAGCCTGAGCTTTAGGGAGGTTTAATGAGCACCAAGGAGGTTGGGTGAGCACAACCCAAGATAATTCTAATGTAGATATAACCTTTACAAATCGGACCTTTTGGCAGGAGGCAATTTGGGTTAATGGTACATTTGTACCACCTAACTTTTCAGACAAAGAATGTCCCCACCAACCAAAAATAGCCCCTCATTGTGTCTTGGAAGATGAAGGTCTGATCCTGCCTTGGTCTGATTGTCGATCCTCCATCACTTGTTGGGCAGATCAGAGTAAAACTTTTTCCTTTTCTTCCAACATGACAGATGACCCAAAGAATGAATTTTTTATGAAAAAGAGATTTTTCATTCAGGACTTTAGAATGCATTCCTTTCACAAGTGGGTGCTTTGGGGAGTCAATGGCAATTGTACAGATTTCAATCCTTTGATTTTTATCCAGGGAGGAGCATTTGTAAAGGCTTCTTTTACTAATATCAGAGTAGAGATCACTGGGTTCAATAAAACTTTGGTAAACCAGATTATTTATACATCTCCCACAGTCTGTGTTTACCCCCCTTTCTTGTTTATATTCTTTCAAGTGATTCATTTGAAGTCTGTTCCAATGATTCTTGATGGATTTCTCAATGTTGGCATGTAACAATAAACACCCATGCCATGGTGCCACGGATCCCACTTTGGGTCCCTGTTCTGGTGGAAACACCCTCCACCTTGAAAGTAAATGGGAGAAATGCCCTAAAGATACATGAAGTACACACTAGATTAGTTGAAAAGTGGAAAATTAGCTGATAAGAGCAACTGTTGTTTGGGCAGTGGTGCTTTATGCCTTTATTCTCATCACTTGGTTGGCAGAGGCCAAGAATGTCTGAGTCTGAGACCAGCTTGGTATACAGAGTGATTTCCAAGACAGCCAGGTCTACACAGAGAAACCCTCTCTCAAAAAACAAACAAACAAACAAACAAACAAACAAACAAACAAACAAAAAGCACCTGTTCTATGAAGAGGACCGGGCACAATGCACCCACATAGTGGCTTACAATTTATGCACAGCTACAGTTTTAGAGAATCATTGCTCTCTTTTAGCTTCTGTAGGCTATAGAGGCATAAGTGAGAGAGAGGGCATGAGCAGACTAGCACAGAAGTGAGAGAGGGCATAGCACATAGGTGAGAGAGAGAGAGTTCCTGAGCACTCTAGCACATAAGGGAGAAAAAGGGGCTGGGCATCCAAGCACATAAGTGAGGGAGAGAGGGCCTGCACATCCTAGCACACTCTTGTAATCAAGCTCAGTACTAGGAAGGTGGAGGTGGGAGTTTACCAGGGATTGTAGTGAATCTGGATGTTCTCTTCTGATCTATTAGGACAGCATGGACTGTTCTGTTGTGGGATGTACATACAGAAAAAGTACACACATTTTAATTTTTATGCACATAAATAAATAACAAAAAATATTACAGTTGAAATTAGTAGTGCCATTTCCAGTACTTTCATGTTACACATTTGTTCATGTTTTTTCAAGTCTGCAAATGCTTATCAACCTAGAAACTGGAAATCATTTGTCTTAAAGATGGTAGCTCATTTCCACCTCCTGAGACCTCCCTTCTAATCAATGGTGCCTGGTACTCCATGAGAGCATACACAGGGTATATTCAGCCAAAGGGTGAAATCCCTGGATGAGACCTGTTTTCTCCATCTGGCATCACAAAGGGTCCTCAGAGTATTACATGTGGGTCTCTCCTGATAACGTTTTATTTATTTGTTTGTTTGTTTGTTTGATTTTGTTTTGTTTTTTATTTTTGTTATTGTTTTGTTTTTTATTTGTTTTATTTTTGTTTTTTGGTTTTTTTTGGTTTTTGTTTTTGTTTTGCTTTGTTTTTGTTTTGCTTTTTTTTGTTTTTGTCTTTGTTTTGCTTTGTTTTGTTTGTTTGTTTGTTTGTTTGTTTGTTTTTCCCATTGAGCAGACAAGCAAGGAAAGGTGCGGTTGTGAAGGAGTTCACTTCTGAATGACCTGGAAGAGATAACCAGCTCTGATCAGGGTTATTGGACTGTTAAAGGATGTGTGACTGGAGAGAAATCTCAGTCCCAAGAGGCCACTATGTGAGGAAAAACCTCCCGATCTGCCTTTTCCTACGGCTTCTGAGGGTTAAATGAAGGAGGAAGATCATATTTTTTTTTCTCTTTTTTTCCATTTTTTTTTAACTAAGAAGACATTATAGTTTTTAAGAGAAGAATGGCTCTTAAGAAAATGATGGTGATTCCAAAGGAAGATTACTTATTACTTTTGGACTTTGATGATGAAGAAGATGACATAAATATTTCGGAGGAGTCTCTTTCTGAAGGTTACTGCATATTCAGTGTTGGGTATTAATTGTGTGTTGTGCAGTTCACTAGACTTTTACCTAGTCACCTGAAACGGAAGAAGTCTTTTCTCAGAGATTTTATATAGTTCATTTGAAATTTTACCTATCTATCTATATCTATATATTCTTATACCCGAGTTTTAGCAACACATATAACTACTCTTGACATTGTAGTCACAATATGTTGATAAAAAATAACTTGTTATGATTTTGCCACCGGAAAATACCTGAACATTGTTCCAATAATATGTTTGCAAAACCTGAATTTATTTCAAGAACATTACAAATAATTTATTTCATTCCTTTTTTATTAGTTCTTTTCTTTTTTTTCTTTTTTTTTTTTACATTTCAAATGTTATTCCCTTTTCTATTTTCCCCTCCAAAAATCCCAGTCCTCTCCCCTCTATCCCTGCTTTCCAACACACCTACTCCCAATTCCTGGCCCAGGCATTCCCAAAACTTGGTCATAGGAACTTTACAAGAACAAGTGTCTCTCCTCCCATTGATGACATACTAGTCCATCCTCTGCTACATATGCAGCTGTAGGCATAAGTCACAACTTATGTTTACTTTGATTGGAGATTTAATCTCAGGGAACTCTGGGAGTACTTGTTAGTTGTTTTTCCTCATAGAATGTTCCTTGTGTACTTTCTCTAGCTCCATAATTAGGGACCCTGTGCTCAGTCCAATGGATTTCTGTGAGCATCCACTTCTGTATTTGTCAGGAAATGGCAGATTGTGTCAGGAGACAACTATATCAGTCTCCTGACCCTAAGCTCTTGTTTGGCTCTTCAACAGAATCTGGGTTTGGTGGTTGTTTATGGTATGGATCACAGAATGAAGCAGTGTCTGGATTCCTTCAGTCTTAGTTCCAAACTTTTTCTCTGTAACTCTTTCCATGGATCTTTTGTTACCAATTCTAAGAAGGAACGACATATCCACACTTTGGTCTTCCTTCTTGTTGAGTTTCATGGGTTTTGCAAATTTTACCTTGTTTTTTTCTGAGCATCAAGGATAACATCCACTTATCAGTGAGTATATATCATGTGCTTTCTTTTGTGATTGAGTTATCTCACTTAGGAACATATCATCCAGATCCATCCATTTGTCTAAGAATTTCATGAATTCATTGATTTTAATAGTAATGTAGTATTTCATTATGTAAATGTACTATATTTTCTGTATTCATTCCTCTGAAGACGGGCATCAGGTTTATTTTCAGCTTCTTGCTATTATAAATAAGGATGCTATGAACATAGTGATGCATGTATCCTTATTACAAGTTGGAATATCTTCTGGATATATGCCAAGGAGGACTATTGCTGGATCTTCAGTAGAACTATTACCACTTTTCTGAGGAAACCCCATCTGCTTTCCAGAGTGGTAGTACCAACTTGCAATTCCACAAGCAATGGAGGAGTGTTCCTACTTCACCACATACCCACCAGCAACTATTGTCATCTGAGTTTTAGATCTTAGCCATTCTGACTCTGTGAGGTGGAATCTTAGGGTTATTTTGACTTTCTGTTCCCTGATGATTAAGGATTTTGAACATTTATGAGGTGCTTCTCAGCCATTCAGTGTTTCTTAATTTGGAATTCTTTGTTTAGAACCATCCCCATTTTTTAAAATAATGTTATCTGATTTTCTGGAATCCAGCTTCTTGAGTTCTTTGTATATATTGAATATTAGTCCCTTATCTGATTTAGCATTGATAAAGACTTTTTCCCCGTTTTGTTCTAATGATAGTGCCCCTTGCCTTACAGAAGTTTTGCAATTTTTGAGGTCCCATTTGTCTATTTTTAATCTTATAATAACAGCCATTGCTGTTTTGTTCAGGAATATTCCCCATTTAACCTTGTCTTCGAGGCTCTTCCACACTTTCTCCTCTATAAGTTTCAGTGTCTCTGGTTTTATGTGCAGTTCCTTGATCCAATTAGACTTGAGCATTGTACAATGAGATGAGAACAAATCAATTTGCTTTCTTCAATATGCTAACTGCCAGTTGAGCGAGCACCATTTTTTGAAAATGCCATTTTCTTTCCACTGGGTGGTTTTATCTCCTTTGTAAAAGATCAAGTGACCTCATGAGTTTGGGTTCATTTCTCTGTCTTCAGTTCTGTTCCATTTATCTACCTGTCTAACACTATTCCTGTACCATGAAGTTTTTATCATAATTGTTCTGTACTACAGCTTGAGGTCAGGCATGGTGATTACAAAAGACATTCTTCTATTGTTGAGTATAGTTTTGGATATATTAGGTTTTTTTTTCAAGATGAATTTGCAAATTGCCCTTTCTAACTCAGTGAAGAAATGAGTTGGAGTTTTGATGGTGATTGCAATGCATATCAGATTGCTTTTTGAAAGATAGCCATTTTTACTATATTAATCCTGCCAAATCATTAGCATGGGAGATTTTACCATCTTCAGAGATCTTCTTTGACTTCTTTCTTGAAGAAACTTGAAGTGTTTATCATACATATATTTCACTTTCTCAGAGTCACACCAAGGAATTTTATATTATTTGTGACTACTATGAAGCATGTTTTTCCCTAATTTCTTTCTCATACTATTTGTCTTTTCTGCAGAGAAATTCCACTGTTATGTTCAAATTAATTCTAAATTCAGCTCCTAAGCTGAAAATGTGTCTCAGGTTTAGCTTTTCTCTGTTGTAATTTTTGGGCTCATAGATACATGCTATCATATCTTCTGGAAATAGAGAAATTTTGACTTCTTCCTTTCCAATTTGTATTCATCTGTTTTCGGTTTTTGGTTTTTTTTTTTTTTTTTTTTTTTTTTTTAATGTGTGTAATTGCTCTGGCTAGTATTTCAAGTACTCTATTGAATAGGTAGGGAGAAAGTGGGCAGCCTTGTCCAGTCCCAGATTTTAGTGGGACTCCTTCTGGTTTCTGACCATTTAGATTAAAGTTAAATCCTGGGCTTTCTTTTCTTTTCTTTTCTCTTCTTTTCTTTTCTTCTTCTTCTTCTTTTTTTTTTTTTTATTTTAGGTGTATGCCTTGAATTCTTGGTATTTTCTGGACTTATTATGAATGGGCATTGTATTTATCCAACTATTTGCTATGCATCTAATCGAATAATCATGTGGTTTTTGTAGTTGAGTTTTTTTTCTTTTTGTTTTTGTTTTCTTTTTTTTTTCTATAATGGATTTAATTGATGGTTTTCGATATTAAACTCTCCCTGAATCATAAGAAGGAGGCTAACTAGGTCATGATGGATTATCCTTTTGATGTATTCTCGGACTCGTTTTGAAAGGATTTTATTTAGTATTTTTGCATCGATATTCATAATGGAAATTGTAATAAAGTTTCCTTTCTTCATTAGGTTTTGTATAGTTGTAATCTTGCTTCATAGAACATATTAAATAGTGTTCCTTCTCTTTTAATTTTGCATAATAGTTTGAGGAGTATTGGTATTAGGTCTCCATGAATATCTGATAGAATTCTGAACTAAACCCATCAGACCCTGGGCTTATTTTTGGTTGGGAGACTATTAACGATTGCTTCTAATTCTTTAGGGGTGTTATGACCCACACTACAGTCTTGCCAGAAAGAATGCCCACAAGACACTCGGATCCTTCTGCAGTAAAGCTTTAAGGCATCTCGAGAGATAGATGATCAGCTTCAGGACAGGAGACCCAGAGAGCAGAAAACCTCTCCCTTATATAGGCTGTGAAGTACAGTTAGAAGTATGGTTGGAGACCTGCACCACCGGAATTTTCTGCCCACCATCAGCCTGATGACGCCATTGGAGAGACAGGGCTCAGGTAATGGAAAGATACCCCGATGCCTGTGCACACTCACCACGAGCAATAGTGACAATGGTGTTGTGAGCACCATCTTGTAATGGTGGCCGTGAGGACGGCTCCTCACATCTCACCCTTTTCTTTTATGTTAGAAGCAACAGGCCACACAGTATGGAGAGTGGAGATAGAGGTCAAATTCCCACTGTGCAAGCATAGGGGCCTTACACAAAACCTCCTTCCAGGCTCGTCACCCAAAGGGGTCTTGGTCAGCTCCCCTGTCGTTTTTCCTGGGGGGAAGGACACTAGGACACTCAACCTTCTTGAAAGATGACATATCTCCCAGAAAGAAGCTCAAATTACACCACAACGCCATTCCAGTGCAGTGCTTAGCCACAAAACTCACCTGGGTTGTTAAAGCACACCCGCTCCAACCCATGCAGCAAGACTCGCCTCAGGGTTTTGTGGAGCTGGATGTCCAGCAACCTTATTGCTTGAGCATCATCAATATTCATATATCGGGGGAAACACCCTGCTCCAAAACAACAAGTGCCTGGGTTACTACCATCCTGTCCCTCCTTGTTTGGGATTTAAGTTTGCAGATCATCCATAGTAGGAGCAGTACTCCACTGTACACAGCCACTCCAAACAAACCACCCCCACCCATTGCTTGAAGTAGGAGAATGCTGCAGAAATTCAGGTAGAAAATCCTTCCATCAATGACAGGTCAAGACATGTCGAATCAACTTATAAGATGGTGATCCTCAGCTCCCGGAGTGTCTGTTCAAATTCTATGGTCCAATTCTGTAACAAATAACAAGACAAAGCTTTTTACAGGTTAGCTGCTCTTGTAAAATTCTGAAATTGTAGTAAGGTGATACAGACGCTAGGCAGCTTATGTTTGCAACCCAGCTGAGGCATTTGCCAAAGAATATACACCTGCTCTTGGACCAGATCGATCCGTTGGTTTACCAACATGAGGCCTCTCTGTATCTGGGAGTTGGCCATTGCCTGGCTGTTCAGGGCCAATGTCACTCTTGCCTAAAGGTCATTTTATAGTTTGCGTTGTCTGAACCGTAGCAGACAAGGCCAGGGTCGAAACAGTGACAGAGGCAGCTACTGCTGCTGTTGCTACCAAGCCAACTATAATAGCAGAGATTCCAAAATCTCTCTTTTCTCTAAATAAGCTTAAATTCTAGATGCTTCCACAGGAACTGGAAAAAATCTAGGCACATGAGTAACCAAAGCAAAGCAATACTTAGTAGCATCCCAACACAGGGTATAGAAACTTTCATTAAGCAAGCAATCTAATTCTAATTGATTATTATTTAAACTTTTATTACTTACAACCCACAGAAAGGGGGTCAAACACAAACCGGGGTGACAGTATAATTCACCCTTTTAAATGATTTATATTTAGTATTAGAGGAGGACCAATCGAAAGACCCCAAACCAGCACTCAAAGTGCCCTACCACTCAAAACCCATTTGGACCTTTTCACTATATCCACCTCCAATCGTTGCCATAGGTGAAAGATCGGTACAGCTCTCATTAACCCCACAAAGTAACCATTGATCAAAAGGGTTAGCATCTGCCCGATCAGAATCCATGAAGTTAAAATCATGTCCAGCAAGGATTTCATTAATCTCTACACTTACATGTGGGGAAAAAAAAAATCCTTCAACCACCCAAAAGGTTTTTCTGGCCTGGCACCCAGTCCAAGGAAGCATGGAGTCCTCCGAGGATCTTCCTTTACAAAAGGGTGCCGTTCTGGGTTGCTGGGGCAGTGCTTTCCTGGATTTATGACTAGGCCTCCAGCCTTGAATTATCAAGGCATTGGCTATTATTTCAGAGTGGGTTCCCCAAGCAGCTGCTTTCAACCAGGCCACCGATTGATTTTATAAGGATATACACTGGCGTTGGTCTTTCAAGTCAGAGATCATTACAAAGCACAGGCTTCCTTTGAGGGAGTAGTTCTGTTTTCCATCAGAACCTGAATTTGTCCATCTAATGGTAAAAAGGCAAGTCCCAGCTCCCTATCAGTAGTAAAGAAATGTGGAAAAACTTGTGCACTGTGCATGACAGGCATGAACAGAATGTTAGACATAGTACCCCAACACAATTCCCCCGATATACTAGGAACCATGATCTCTAGTAGAAGGGTCATTATCCATCGTTGTTTCCAGAATTCCCTCTTTTGTCCACATCTTCTGAAGGGGAGATCCTTCAGATGAGGCATTCTGGAACCCAAAGAGGATTGTCTTCTTCCTGTGGAAAGACACAAATAACTCCTTAGATCTTATTAAAATAGGATGCAGGCCTCTACATTTTCCAGTTAAGACAACTTTCCATTTGATAATTTCTCTAGATCTGTTTGGTTCTGAACAGTGACGATCAGTTGCAGTGTGGCCTTGCTCATCAATACTCAAAAAATTAAGAGTAAAGAGTACCATGGAGATGTCCACTCTCAGTGTTAAGGGTAAGAGCCTCATCGACTCACCCTTTCTTTTTGATAAGGTAAGTTTTAACAGTGTGGTGGGCACGTTCCACAATGCCTTGTCCCTGTATGGCAAACCAGTTAAATAAGTTACATTCCTCTGTAGACAGAATTGTTGAAAATTTTGAGAGGTGTAGGCCAGTCCATTATCGGTTCTAAGAAATTTGGCTTGTCCCCAAGCTTCAAGGCAATGTTGAATTACATGTGTGGCTTTTTCTTAGTAGAGGGATCAGTTTTACTGCCCTCTTTTCTCTCTCCCCTTCCTTCTGAATCCCTGGGAGGGCCCTTTTTCTTAGACATGTCTTTCTTTTTTCAAGCTCCCATTCTCTCATTCTGTTAGGTTTCTGACATACTGTCCTGAACCTCTTCTAGTATTCCCTGTCCCTCCACATTGGCTGTTTGGCAGGTTTCATCCTCTAGACAGTTTTATATTAGCTTGCAAATGCCTTGGTGCCCAGGCGTAAGTCTCCCTCTTTATGCTTAAGGTCAAGGTCACTTCCTAGCTTACTACATAAGGCTACAGTTAGAGACCCCGAACAAGAATACCAGGGAGAAATGCGATCCACTTCCTTAACAAAGTTCTGCAGCGTACTGGAGGCAACCTGCCTGTAATGCAGTGATCACTGACTTTGAGGAGGCCATGATAGAGTGAGTCTCTGCTCTTGATCTACACCCCATTTATAGTACTCCTTAAGCAAAGCGAAAGTAAACACAGTGCTCTGCTCCCTTATCTACGGAAGGCTTAGAAGATACCTCAGTGTTGCCACTTATCTACGTCGGACTGACAACACCTCATTTTTCAGCACCAGCCTCGATGGACAGAATAAGAAACAGAATGAGGGCCAGGGCAACCAAGACTAGAGCTTCTACTGCCCCTTCCTAGGGTGCATCTAGATTAAGACCGAAATCAATAGGGATAAGAGGGTCACGATGAGACATACCACTCCAAACTTACCTTTTCCCTGCAGTTCTGAATCCACCCCATTTCCAGGGGTTTTCCTCAATGCCAGCGATGTTGATCCTGGGTTTATGGCACCGGATGACCTGCGCTACCATCTCGCCAGCAAGAACACATGCAGGACACTCAGATCTTTCTGCAGTAAAGCTTTAATACATCTCCAGAGATAGATGAACAGCTTCAAGACAGGAGATCCAGAGAGCAGAAAACCCCTCCCTTATATAGGTTGCAAAGTATGGTTAGAAATACGGTTGGAGACGTGAATCACCGGAATTGTCTGCCCACCATCAGCCTGATGATGCCATTGGAGAGGCAGGGCTCAGGTAATGGAAAGATACCCTGACGCCTGAGCGTACTCACCATGAGCAATGGTGACAATGGTGTTGTCAGCGCCATCTTGTATTGGTGACCATGAGGGCGGCTCCTCACAGTGGTAGAAGTAATTACAGGGTTTCTCTGATCCTGATTTGAATTTGGTACCTGATATCTGTCTAAATAAGTGTCCATTTTATCCAGATTTTCAAGTTTTGTTGAGTACAGCCTTGAATAGTAGGATCTGATGATATTTAAAATTTACTAAATTTCTGGTGTTATTTCTCCCTTTTCATTTCTGATTTTGCTAAATTGGATACTGTTCTTGTGTTCTGTATTTAGTCTGTCTAATGGTTTATCTATCTTGTTGATTTTCTCAAAGAACAAGCTCCCAGTTTGTTTGATTATTTTTGTATTGTTCCTTTGTTTCCACTTGGATGATTTTAGCACTGAGTTTGATTATTTCCTGACTTCAACTCCTTTTGGGTGAATTTGCTTCCTTTTGTTCTATAGTGTTAAGGTGTGATGTCAACCTACTCCTATATCCTCTCTCCGGTTTTTTTAGAGGCATTCAGAGAGAGCTATGAGTGTCCCTCTTAGGGCTATTTTCATTGTGTTCCATAACTTGCAGTATGTTGTTGTTACATTTTCATTAAACTCTAAAAAGTCTTTAATTTAGTTCTATATTTCTTCCTTGACTGTTTTGTCACTGACTAGATTGTTGTACACATTACACGTGTATGTGGGTTTTCAATTATTTATATTATTGTTGAAGTTAGTCTGTGGTGATCTGATAGGAAGCAGGAAATTATTTCAATAATTTTATATCTGTGAGGCATGTGGTGTGACTGAGTGTATGGTCAATTTTGGAGAAGGCATCGTGAAGTCCTGAGAAGAAGGGACATTCGTTTGTTTTAGGATAAAATGTTCTATAGATATCAACTAAACGTATTTGCTTCATAAATTCTACAAGTTTCACCGTGTATCTTTTTAGTTTTAGTTTCCAGGATCTGTCCATTAATGCGGGAGGGGTGTTGAAGCCTTCCAATATTATTGTGTGTGGTACAATGTGAGTTTTGAGCTTTACTAAAGTTTCTTTTATGAATGTGGATGTCATTGCATTTGGAGTATATATGTTTAGATTTGGGAGTCCATCTTGGTAAATATTAACTTTAATGAATATGACGTTTCCCGCCTTGCCTATTTTAATAACTTTTGGTTGAAAGTCAATTTTATTTGATATTAGAATGGCTGCTCCACCTTATTTCTTCGGATCATTTGCTTGGAAAGTTCTTTTCCAGCCTTTTAGTCTGAGGTAATGTCTGACTTTGTCCTTGGTGTTTGTTTTTGGTATGCTGAATATTGCTTACACATCCATTTTTTTATTCTATGCCTTTTTACTGGTGAACTGAGTCCACTGATATTAAGAGATACTAAGAAAAGTCCTTGTTGCTTCCTGTTATTTTTGTTATTAGAGTTGGAATTTTGTTCATGTAGCTATCTTCTTTTAGGTTTCCTTCAACTTTAATTTCTTCTTTTTTCTTGAGTGTAATTTCCCTCTTTATATTGAAATTGTCCCTTTATTATCGTTTGATGTGCTGGATGCATTGGAAGATATTGTGTAAATATTGTTTTGTCACAGAATACCTTGTTTTCCCAAGCTATGTTAAAAGAGTTTTGCTTCATATAGTAGTCTTGGCTGGCATTTCTGCTCTCTTACATTCTGTATGACATCTGCCCTAGATTTTCTCCTTTCATAGTCTCAGGGGAGAAGTTATGTGTAATCCTGATAGATCTTCCTTTATATATTACTTGACCATTTTCCCTTACTGCTTTTAATATTCTTTCTTTGTTTTGTGCATTTGGTGTTTTGACTATTATATGATGGCAGAAATTATTTTTTTTCCGGTCCAAATAATTTGGCGTTCTGTAGTCTCCTTGTTTATTCATGAGCATATCTTTCTTTAAGTTAGGGAATTTTTTTTTCTATAATATTGGTAAAAATATTCAATAGCCCTAATTTGGAAACCTTACTTCTCATCTATACCTATGCCGGATTTCATGTACGTAATTATGTCATTTCTAAAAGCTGTTTCAAAAATTCACCTGGGCAGTATTTCCTGAGAAATTCAAATCATTAATACTTTATCCCCTTTTACTAATATAGCATATTATGTTTCCATTTTTTTTTTGTCTATATAGTACAGAGCCCATCATTTGACAAAGATGAGAATATATCACCTCAGGTAGAAACAGATGAAGATACGGTGTAATATTTTCATTTTTTCCCATTTTGATAGAGTACTTCAACAGTAGTGTTTGTGAAACCTTAACTGGAGAAGTAGATTCAGGAAAAAGAGCAATTCAGGGTCAGATGCTCTTATATGTGTAGTTCAAGACCAGATTGTGGTCCTTTAGACCTTGTGATCACAAAAATATAGCAACTAGTACAATACAACCACCTGCATGAGATGTTCCCAGATATACACACAAAGAAAAGGAGAACCATTATAAAAATAAGAGAAGGACCATTTACGAAGAAGAAGGATCTCAGCAATGGTAGTACAGTTATGAAGAAGTGCTGTGAGGTGTAAATGTATGAATTGTTTAAAGTAAATATTACAAGTTTTTTTTGGAATTCTACCATGTATTGTATATGGATATGACATTTGATTCAAACCAAATATTATATATTTATTAAAAATAATTAAAATAATTTTCTGTGTAAAGTTTTGTGTGTGGTAGAAAAAATGTCCTATGGTGAGACTCCAACTTAAAGTGTATCTCGCAGGAAGGTAAATCCCCTAGACGTTCCCCAAGCTTGTTTTCCCTGATCTCTGAAAATACAGCTAGGAAGAAGCTCTTTGTTCTCTATAGCCAGCAAAAAGGCTTTTTGTTTCTATACTTTTCAACCAGAGATGCCTGCCTTCCTGTGCCAAGGACAAGGTGATAAAAATTTAGAAAGGACTCACGCCCCACTCCTGCCTTGTAAATTTCAACAAGAACACCAGGAAGAGAGGAACTCCCTAACAAACATTTCCCAACTCCTCCCAACTCTCCTCCCAACTCCTCCCAATTCCTCAGCTCGCTGTTAAAAGCCCCTTACTGTCACAGCTCGGTGTCAAACTCCCCTGCCCTGCTAGGCAGAGTGACTTTGTCCTCAGCCAGCTAATAGTAAAAACTCTTGCAGTTTGCGTCAGTTGTGGTTTTCTCTTGGGTCATTGGGGTGCTGGCCAGCTCATTCCAGGACTTGAGAGGAGGCCCAGCTTCTGAGGTCTTACATTTGGGGGCTTCTCCACCATGATTTGTGGCCTACCCCAATTCTCAGAGACCCTGCTTGGAGGTAGGATTCTATCTTTGTCTGTATCTTTGTCTCTATCTTTTTCTATAACTTTCCTCTATCTTTGTCTCTATCTTTTTGTGCCAGCTCTGTTTGAATTCACTATTCTCCGTTTGCAGTTGTAAATGCTCGTGAGAGCAACGAACTCCCTTTTTCAGATGGAAAAGGGTTACTGACAGACATGTCAGGAGAAACCGGCTGCCACCCTTTGGGACATCCCAGGAGTTCTGAGGGAGTTCCAGGGATACCTGGAGATCTCCTATCAGTGTGCCAAGTGAGAGTGTGCTCACTCGGCTGTCTGTTTCTGTTACTGGGTGCCAAGTGAGTGTGTGATCTCTCGGCCATCTTATTGGGGCCTGGTCTTGGTTATTGTAATCTTTTTTGTGTATATATTTTTTTCCCTGTATGTGACTCTGATGATGGGACCGACTATTAACATGCCCCTTGGACTGACCCTTGATCACTCGACTGAAATTAAGACTACCACTCACATTCTCTCTGTGTATGTCTGAAATAGATTTTAGAGAACTTTCTGATCTACAGAATGGCCATCTTTGATGATAGTTGGCCACTAGAGGGCACTCTTTGTTTGGTTCTGTTTTCAGCTCTTAAAGTTGTTTTACAGAGGGGACCAGGGTCTCAGCCAGATTACGTGCCCTACATTCTCATCTAGAAAAATTTAGCACAGGATCCCCCCTCTCCCATCCTGTTTAAAGCCTTGGGTTAAAAAGAATAATCCAGGCTCCCCAGTCCTGGCCCTCTGCCACCCAGAGGTGAAAAAAAAGTTAAAACTGCCACAGGTTGAACTGCAGCCCTCGGTTTCTCCCAAGATCTATCCAGAGTTAGAAGAACCTCCAAAATGGCATAGCACCCCACCCCCATATTCCCAACTGGTCCCCTCCAAGAACTCTCAACAGGGTGCCACTAGATATTTGGGGAGGGACCAGTTGCTAAAGCCCAAGGCCAGCGAGCTCGAAGCCCAGAGTGACCAGATTCAACCATTGCACTGCCTTTATGTACTTATGACCCTCTTCCAGCAGGCCCCAGACAACTGCTGACCCTTCAGTAATGGCCCTTTTCCTCCTCTGAACTCTATAACTGGAAGGCAAATCACACCTCCCTTCTTTGAAAACCCCTCTAGCCTCCTAATCTAATGGAATCTCTCATATTCTCTCTTCAGCCTACTTGGGATGACTGTCAGCAGCTACAGATTCTTTCACCACAGAAGAGAATGAGAGGATTCTGAGAGGAAAGAAAGAGCATGCTGGGGGCCAATTGACTACCCATAAAACTTCTAAATGAAATGGATGCAGCCTTCCCTCTGACATGTCCTGACAGGACTGACCATATGGAGCAATTTACAATTTTCTGCTGGGCTCTGATAATAGGACTGAAAGGAGCTGGCAGGTGCCCCACCAATTTGGCCAAGGTAAGAGAGATCCTACAAGAGAAAAAGGAGCCCCCAGCAGTGTTTTTAGAATACCTCTGAAAGGTATAGAGGTGTTACACTACCTTTGACCCTACTTCGGCGTGCCAGCATGTGACAGGTGTCATGGCTTCCATTGGGCAGTATCCTTCTGACATTAGGAAAGGGTTACAGCGTCTAGAGAGTCCGAAAAATTTATCTTTACAACATCTGTTTAAGGAGTCAGAGAAAGTGTACCATAAGAGAGAGAGTGACAAGCCAGCACCAGGGTATATTGTGCTCTGAGTCTGCAGACACGCTTAACGTCCCCAAAAGATCCTCAATAGGATCATAAGACCTCTGGTGAATGGAACACAACCTCTGCTCCAATCCAATCTCACAGGATCTGAGACTGCATTAATTAGGGAAGCAGAAAAACTGGCCTGACAATGGTCACAAGTCCCTCTGGTCTGTGCCAGCACCTGGGCAACTTGTTGGACGGAGTCTGAGGACAGCCCCAAGGTCCTCACAGAAACATCCACGAGATCTTAAGACCTTTGTGAAACGAAAACCACTTCTGCTCCAATCCTATCATGCAGGACCTGAGACTGCATTCATTAGGGAAGCAGATAAACCGGCCTGACCAGGGTCACAAGTCCCTTCCAATCCATTACAGCACCGGGCACCTTGGAGGCAGAGTCTGTGGACACCCCAAAGGTCCCCACAGGACTCTCCATGGGATCTTAGTACCTCTATGAGTGGATTACAACATCTGCCAGGAGAAAGGTTCGAACACCAGATATCTGGGACCCTTCTCTGCAAGAGGAGATCTTGCCTGCAGAGAGTACTCTGAACACTGAAACTCAGGAGAAAACTAGTCTCCGAGGTCTGCTGATAGAGGCTAACATAATCACCTGACCATTGTTATGGCAACTATTAGAAAACAAAGCATTTAATTGGAGGCTTTGTTACATTTTCAGAAGATTGGTCAATCATCACGTGAGGTACCCCATCACTGGAGCAATAGAGAACTATTGATCCTTAGGCAAAAAGAGAGATTCCGCCATTGTATTGGCTTCTTGAAAACTCAAACTCATCCTTGTTGACACACCTATCCTCCAATGAAGCCACACCTTCTCGTATTCCTTCTAATCTTTAAACTCACTGCCACTTCCTGGTAATGAAATATTCATATATATGTGTCTATAGGGGATTTATTATTCAAACCACCATTTTTCCCATGGCTCGATCAGCTATTTTTTTTAAATATAACCTAAAGGGCTCCCATTTATTAAGGACTACTTATGAGCTTAGCCACAGTGATGGGCCCTCCCACATCAATCATTAGACAAGAAAATAACCCATAGAATTACCTAATGACTAAGTGATTGGAGACAGATGTTCAATTGTTCTCTCTTCTCAGGTAACTGTAGATTGTCAAGATTGGGAAAAAATAATGTTCCATCACAGTAATGTTTAACTTACTCCATAACCTACACAAACATTACTCAACACCATCTATTGCATTCTGCCCCTGCATAGACACTTTCCATGTATGGCATAAGTGAAGGGTGACTACCTCCATCAGCAAGGATACTCAATAATATGTGCCATGAACTGAATATTTCCTATAGCCTCACAACCCCCACATTCTACTGTGTGTTACACTTATTGGGGGACTTGCTAATCTGTCCAATATCCTGCCACCAAAGCTATGACAAAAAAAAATCCTCATCAGGAAATCCAATGAATTTTACCTGATTTCTTTCTCCTGAGGCAACTGAGAGTTATCCCTTAATGCTTATATTAGTGTCTGATTCATCTGTAATAAACCCACTACTATTAACAGCTACATCACAGGAGGTATGACAAATACCATCTCCCATGAGTTGGCCAAGCCTTTTCAGCAGCTTTTTTGAAGTATCCTTTCTATACTAAAAAATCCATTGATTCCTTTATTTTTAAGTGTGTAATTTAATGATTTTAACACATTTTCACCTCCGTTCCATTTTCCCATCATTTTCTGCTACTTCATATGATATTGCAATCTATTAAAATATAGTAATGAATACAGTGAAAGGACCAGTATGTGAAGCAGCAAATTTCTTTATTTCTCAGACAACAGATACACTGCCAGAATCTTCCAGGTACAACTGCTTGGTAACTTTGTGTCTAATGTTAGCATGATTCTTCCAGAAAAAAGCTTAAAGAATTAAACCATGGTTACTCTGGACCAGACAAGTCAGTATCACTAGTGAAAAACATTCATGTAAATCATTTTCATTACTGTTACAATGTGCCTTAGCAGCAAGGAAAACAGGTCCATGGTCACAAGAGTATGAAAGAGGCATCAAGGAGCACAGTTGTCCAACTTATTAGCAGCCAGTAAGCATCAACACAGGAAGCGACCAAAGACAATAAATACCTTCCAAGACATGTTCCCAATGACCATGTTCCTTTACAAGTGCCTCACCCCTTCCATGCACAACCATCAATCAATTAACTCATTGATTAAAGCCCTCAGGGTCCAATCACTTTTCAGATTGTGTATATTGTTCTACCTTTGAACATTGTACTTCGGAACAAAATCTTCATCAAAGACCCACGACTGACATTGCAAACCCATTTCACCACAGAATTCTTTATGTTACAAAATGTGATGGAATGTATCTGTCTCTTTAAGGGTATCTCTGTCTAGAAGTTACAAAAGCAGAACGTCCAGGCCAACAGAATCATCAACTCCATGAGCTTTTTTTTTTTTTTTTTTTTTTAATATGAGTTCAAGAAGAAGGAAAATGCAATGCAAGTTAATGGTCTTGATCCCCTATCCATCCAGCTTAAAGCCATAGGGTGGACCCAGAAGTTTAGGTCAAAAGTGTAAATTTCACCTATACTACAAACAACTGTGATGATTTCTAGCCATCTCCAGTTTCAGTGTGGTATTTAGTCCCACCATCTACATCAAGGCATATTGCCTAATGTGAAATAATGCCAGCCGTTTATTGCAAAAACCACTATGTGTTGACTTGGATGTAAAAGGAGACATCTATAATATAGACACACTTGTACACACACACATACTCACAGAAAGAGGCAAGAAGTAAAGGAGCTGAGTCTTAGGATCATGTGAATCATGAAGGATTTGTTTTACACTACCTACAAGAAGGATCCAGCTCTCTATGCTTATCAGCTCCTGGATGACTACAAGGAAGGTAACCTCCACATGATTCCAGACACTCCTCCGGCTGAGGAGAGATCAGGAGATGACAGTGATGTGTTGATAGGTAACTGGATGCAGTACACCAGAAAAGATGGTTCCAAAAAGTTCGGAAAGGTTGTTTACCAATTTCTAGCCAATCCTTCCATGTACTTTATCAAGTTTCATGGTGACATCCATATCTATGTCTATACTATGGTGCCAAAGATTCTTGAAGTTGAAAAATCATAAAGTAAAGAAACGTAAACATATAGGACTGGAAGAAAAAAAAAGTTTTTTTTTTTTTTACTGTGTTAGCTACATAAGGGTCTTTGACAATCCCAGTATCTTTGCCAATAAAATGTGTTTTGTTCTAAAAATGTAAATGTGTGACATGACATGCTGTAAGTGAACAATTTGCTGGAAGAGATGGCCTACAGTGGAAGGAACATCAAATGAAGATGAAAGTTTCATTTCAGGTGGTGAACAGTACATACACCTAAAATCATACATGCTAAAAGGAACAGCTTCTCTGGTCTGCATGCAGAATAAGGAATTGGAGATGGAACTTGGAGGAGCAGGGATGGCAGAAAAAGATGGATGTTTAGGAAGTAGGGGAGAAGGACAGGACATAGTTAGAACCTCTGGTGTGAAGACTGAAGGAGAAACAAAAATTTGGGGAAAGTGGGAGATTTAAAAGAAATGTGGCCTTGTTGCACAAGGTGAAACCCAGAAAACTGATTGAAATAGACTCAGAAATCAGAGAAAATCAGGTTTTCTTTGAATAATGACACTTAAAGAAACCTGTCTCACATTTTAAGATTTATTATCTTTACTTATGTGGGTGGGGATATGGCATGTGCTTTTGAGTACAGGTGAACACAGAGACATGCGTTGTCAGGTCCTCTGGAGCTGCCATTAAAGGTGATTATTTGCCATTGGATATGAAATCAAGAAACCAAATCCATTTTTCTTGTGGTGCAAAAGTGCTTGTTACCATTGATTCATCTCTCTAATCCCACAAAGATATCTTTTTTAAGAAATCCAAAAATCACATGCATAAAACAGACCAGATTCAAGATAAGAAAGTTCTAATTGATGGTGACCATTAAAAGTAATAAGGGACACACAAGGAGTAGAGGACACTGAGAGACAAATGAATTCTAAGTTGGAGTTCTCAAAAAGTTAAGCTGGAGACACAGGAAGAAGAGAAATTTTAAGGAAACAGTCAAACTTGGGCCATATCCACATTGGCTTCTTTGTTTTCTTAACAAATAGCCAGCCTGTCATTACAGATGGGTGTGTTTGTGTGTGTGTGTGTGTGTGTGTGTGTGTGTGTGTGTGTGTGTGTGTGTGTTTGTGAGTGTGTGTGTGTGTGTCCATTTTTACACAGGCAATCTAGACTAGTGAATGTTTATATTTATGAGACTCCCTAAATCATCACAGAAACCTTGATTTTGTGTAATCAGTTCCAAAAGTAAAGTAAAACAGAAAATGAATATGCTGTGAGATAATTTTGGGTTGGAATGGATCCTGAGTTCCTTCCGTGAACACTCTTTCCCTGTGATGAATCCTGTGATCTTTTGCAGGTCTCCAATGAGATCCTCAGATAACCATAAAAAGCCCCACAGTGGCCTGTTCCACCTAGCTCTCCTCTAAACACATGACCCCCTACATACCTATGTATAACTTCAGCCTGTCTATAGCCTGGAAATTCTAGTCTTTTACTTATATGTGACCTCATTCTCAGAAAACACTGAAGGTGTAACCAATGCATATATGCTGACCTCTTTTCTACGCCAGTTGTCATGGGTTTCAAATGTTATGAGTTTGCCCACTTTGTGGGTCACTTCCTGAGGAGCCCATGTACTTCATGGATGTCTGCCTGGGTTCCATCTATACTCTGAGAGGTTTTTTTTTTTTTTTCTTTTTTGAGGCAAGAATGCCATGGACTCAGTCATTACAATTTTCCTCTCTAGAATAAGTTTGTATGCTTCAACATTTGAAAATAATCTCTATTGTTGATTAATTTTAATATCTGGGAGAGTTTCTGCAGTAACTGATTCTCTTAGGGATTAGTTGCTGTGAAAAGACACCATGTCAAAGGCCACTCATAAGAGACAACATTTCATTAGGGCTTTTCTACGTTTCATTACACGTTCAGAGATTTACTCCACAATCATCAAGGCAGAAAATATGGCTGTGTCTATGCAGACATGGTGGTGGAGAGGAAGTTTAGAATTATGCATCTTCATCCAAATGCTTCCAGGAAAAACTATGTATTCTGTATGCAGGGAGGGTCTCTTCCACACTGGTAGAGCTTTAAAGCCCCAAAATGATATGCTTCCTCCAGCAAGGCCAGACCTATTCCTACAAGGCCACACCTCCTCATAGACATAATACATTTAGAATGCCACACTGGTTTCATAGCAATTGACAAGATCTAGCTTCTTCAAAGAGGAGGAGCCTCAGTTGAGAAGATGCGTCCACAAGATCCAGCTGTTAGGAAATTTCATAATTGGTGGGAGAGCACCCACTCCTTTGTGGGTGTTGACATCCTTGTATTAGTAGTCCTGGGTTCTTTAAGAAAGCAAGCTAAGCAAGACTAGAGGAGCAAGACAATAAGCATCACCACACCATAGCCTCTGAATAAGCTCCTGGCTCCAGGATCCTTTGTTGTTTCAGTTTCTGTCCCAACTTCTTTGATAATTAACAACAATTTGGAAGTATAAGCTGAATAAAACCTTTGCTATGGAATTTGCTCTTTGGACATGGTGGATCCTTACAACAATAAACATAGTAAGACTTTCATCGGAAAAATGTCTAACAGTGCCAATGCCACTTATCTTAAAACCACAAATAATAGTGTGTAGACATTTTATTTTTATTTAAAGGTAAGATATACTCGTGTACCTACCTGAGATGTAAATGTTCTAGTTTGCTTCTTTCTCACTATGTAGAATACTACAATCAAAAATAATTTGGAAATAGAAGGGTTATAGTCTATCACCGAGGAAGAATAAACAGGAAGTTGTATCAGTAACAGCAAAAAACTGCTTATTGGCTTGCCACTGTCTTAGTCACTCTTTTATTGATGTGAAGAGATACCATGGATAAGGCAACTATTAGAAAACAAAACATTTAACTAGAGGCTTGCTTACATATTCAGAAGTTTGGTCATTCACCAAGGGAGGGATCCCATCACTGGAGCAATAGAGAACTATTGATCCTTAAGCAAAGAGAGAGATTCTGCCATTGCTTTGGCTTCTTGAAAACTCAAACCCATCCTTGTTGACACACCCACATCCTCCAATGAAGCCTCACCTTCTCTTATTCCTTCTAATCTTTAAACTCACTGCCACTTCCCAGTGACTAAGTATTCATATATATGTGTCTATAGAGAACTTTCTTATTCAAACTACCAATTTTCTATGGCTTGATCAGCTTTTATTATTTTAGTACAGTCTAAAAGGCTCCCAATTAAAATGACTACTGTTGAGCTTAGCTACATTGGTGGGCCCTCCCACATCAATCATTACCCAAGAAAATATCCTATAGACTTACCTAATAACCAAGTGAATAGAGACAGATCTTCAATTGCTCTCTCTTCTCAGGTATCCGTTGATTGTCAAGATTGGGAAAAAATAAAGTCCCATTACAGGAATATTTTACTGACTCCACAACCTACCCAAACATTACTGAACAGCATTTCCTCCTCTCTGCCCCTTCATTGACCCACTTCCATGCATGGCATAAGTGAAGGATAACTTCTTTCATCAGCATGGATACTCAATAATAGGTGAAATGATGTGAATATGTCCTATAGCCACACAACCCCCCACATTCTACTGTGTGTTACACTTACTGGGGTACAACTCAATCTGTCCAATTTCCTGCCAACTCAGCTATGAGAAAAAAAATCTCCTCATCAATAGATCCAATGAATTTTACCTGATTTCTTTCTCCTGGGGCAACTCAGTGTTATCCCTTCATGCATATATTGGTGTCTTATTCATCTGTAATAAAACCACTACTACTAATAAATACATCACAGGAGATATGACAAATACCAACTCCCATGAGCAGCTGCACAGTTGGCCAAGCCTTTTCAGTGCTTTTTTGAAGTTTCCTTTGTATACTAAAAAGTCAATTGATTTCTTTAAGTGTATAATTTAATGATTCTAACACATTTTCACCTTCATTCCATTTTCCCCTCATTTTCTGCTTCTTCATATGATATTGCAATCTATTAAAATACAGTACTGAAGGCAGAGGGAGGATCAGTGTGGGAAACTGCAAAGTTCTTTATTTCTAAAACAACAGATACACTGTCTAAATATTCCAGATACAACTTTTTGGTAACTTTGGGTCTACTGTTAGCATGAAATTTCTAGAAAAAAAAAACTTAAAGAATTAAGCCATGGTTCCTCTGGACCAGAGAGTTCAGTATCACTAATGAGTCATATTCATGTCAATCATTTTCATCACTGTTACAAGATGCCTAGCAACAAGGAAAACAGGTCCATGGTCACAAGAGTATGAAAGGGGCATGAATGAGCACAATTGTCCAACTTATTGGCAGCCAGTAAACATCAACACAGGAAGCGACCAAATACAATAAACACCTTCCAAGACATGTTCCCAATGACCATGTTCCTTTACAAGTGCCTCACCCCTTCCATGCACACCCATCAATCAACGCATAGATTAAAGGCCTCAGGGTCCAATCCCTTTTCAGATTGTATATATTGTTCTACCTTTGAAGATTGTACTTCGGACCAAAACCTTCATCAAAGACCCAGGACAGACATTTCAAACCCATTTCACCACAGCATTCTTTATGCTACACAAAGTGATAGGATCTATCTGTCTCTTTAAGGGTATCTCTATCAAGCAGTTCCAAAAGGAAAATGTTCAGTTAAACAGCATCAGCACCTCCAGGAGCTTTTATAAATGTGAGTTCAAGAAGAGCGAAATTGCAATGCAATTTAAGGGTCTTTGTCCCCCATCTCTGCATCTTAAAACCATAGGGTGAACACAGAAATGTAGGTCAAAAGTGTAAATTGCACCTATACTACAACTAATTGGGATGATTTCTAGCCATCTCTAGGTTCTGTCTGTTATGGAGTCCACCAAGTCTGCCTCAAGGCATATTGCCTAGTGTGAAATAGTGCCAGCAGTTGATTGCAAACAACACTATGTGTTGACTTACATGTAAAATGAGACATGTATAATATAGACATATTTGTACATACACACATACTCACAGAAAGAGGCAAGCAGTAGAGGAGCTTTGTCTTAGGAACTCTCAGGGAAGAGATGGTAGAAATCTTGTAAGGCAGAGAGGTCACTGAGACACTGTATGTCTCTACTGCACAAAATCAGGCCAGTCTGCCTTGCATCCCTAAGTGGTATGGTATCACCATCCATCATCCCCATCTGAGAATATATGGACTATTGATGAAGGATAGAGAATCAGTTTTCATCAAAGTTAAGGCTTTTGTATGTGATAGGTTTGTCATGCTCTACTAGTAGCCCCATGTTCAAGAGTTTATGGGCAACACAATTGATTTGAATTGGGTTGTATCAAAAGGGAGAAAAGTAGACTTGAACTTGGGAGGAGGATTAAGGTGGGGATGGGTCTGGTTTTAGTCTGGGAGGAGTTATCAAGAGAATTGGAAAGTGAATTCCATCAAAAAAATTGTATGAAGTTCTCAAGGAATTAATTAATGTAGTTCTTAATATACAATGTCTGTACTGAACATATACAGACCACTTATATTTCAATCTCCTAAATAGCAACTCATTTTATAGCACTTACATTACATTAAGTGCAAAAGTAATCCAGAGATTATTTAAAATAAAGAAGGATCAGGGGATATGGCCCAGAGACAATGCCAGGAGTGTGTTCAAACATTCACCTACAACACCAGTGCTTGAGATTTTGGGAGGGGCAGAGACAGGAAGATGATTGTGGCTTCCTGAAAGCCAGGCTCACTATCAGCTCAGCAAGAAACCCAGTCACAAGGGGATAAGTTATGGAGGAAAAGAGTAGATCACACTATACCCTTCCCTAGCCTCTGAACTTACCTGTACAGTTCTCTATGCAGACTCACATAAATAAGATTAAAATATGCAAGAGGTTATTTTGCATAGCTTATGTTCAAAAGCAGTGTTGTTTTAGACTAGAAACCTGAGGACTTTATATCATTATAGTTCCTGGAGCAAACTCCCAAGATATAGATGATGGGTATATCTTCTTACTGTGCAAAGGAAACCTCAGTTAAGTGTGTGTGTCAGTGACTCCAAACAGCTTTCCTCCTCTATGTTCCTTTATATAGCATAGAATGATCTGTAAATAATGAAAATATGAAAACAAAGCTTTTTTGAGATTTTAGGCTTGTGTTAAAATCATATTTATAACATCGTATTAAATGGAAGTGAAATCTTCAGCTCTCAGGAACAATACAGTCAATGCTGTAGGCTTCTGTTTTGTCCCATTTTGAACAAAATTAATTGCACATCAACAGGTCCCACACTTTTAACTAAATCAGGGAGAAGGGCTATGTTTCCGTACAAATAAGTAATGTCAATGTGATTATTCAAGTAGAAATCTGGCAGGGTTAGGATGCGTTTGGCTTATGTGATAGTGATGACTGATTAGTCTCTTGTTATTCAAATAACCCTTACCTCTGAGAAAAGACAAGTAATGATATAAGATATACTACAAAGTGACATGGACACTTATTACTAGATTTCATTTTCCTTTACATACTTTAGTTGTTTGAAAAATTGTGGCCCACAGAAGCTCAAATATTCAAAGGTGTTAGTTTTCCAGGTGGTGAGATGTTAAGAAAGAATTAGGATTTGTATTTTTATTAAAGGAGATTTGTCACTATTCTTTGAAATATCAAAAATCCATCAGGCTCTCTCTCTCTCATTCTTACTCTCTCCTCATTCTCTCTCTGTCTCTGTCTCTTTGTCTCTGTCTCTGTCTCTATCTCTGTCTCTCTCTCTCTCTCTTTCATTCTCTGTCTTTCTCTGTCTATGTTTGTTGTCTGTAGTATTGCTTGTGAGCTCTCAGCTACTGCTCTACACATGTGTGCCTGAGTGTTGCCATGGTGTTTACCATGATGTCCTGGAGTCGCCTTCTGAAACTTTAAGACCACAATTAAATATTTCATCTTATAATTTGGTGTGGTCATGATGTCTCACATCATTAGAACAGTAACCAAGGCATCCATATTCCAGTTAATTTTTTCAATCGTTCTGTATTTATTTCATTAAAGTTACCTTTTGTCCATTGAAAAGTTTTAAGAATACTATTAAAGATACTGAACAAATAGTGCCAGTAGGAGTGGCACTGTTAGGAGGTGTGGCCTTGTTGAAGTATGTGTGACCCTGTTGGAGTAGATGTGGCCTTGTTGGAGGAAATGTAATACTGTGCTTGTGGACTTTGAGGTCGGCTATGCTTAAGCTGTCCACAGTGTGACACACAGTCTCTATCTTCTACCTGTGTATCAAGATGTAAAACTCTCAGCTCCTTCTCTAGCATTGTGTCTGTCTGAATGCTTCCATATTTCCAGTCATGATAATAATGGAGTAAACCTCTGAAAACAAGTTACAAAGTGTTCAAGAGTTACTGTGATCCTGTAGACTCTTCATGGCAAAAAAACCCAAACTAACACAAACACAAACATTCAAAAACACATTTGATATTTTGACTATTCTTGGCATAGGGAGTGGCACTACTGGGAGCTAATAACCTTGTTGAAGTAAGTTTGGCCTTGTTGAAAGAAATTTATCTTTGTGAACATGGACTTTAATGCCCTCTGCCTAGCTGCCTGAAAGCTAATCATTTCCTAGCACCCTTCAGATGAAGATGTAGAACTGTCAGATCCAAATGCACATGCCTGCCAGGATCCTGCCATATTCCTACCTTGATGATAATGGACTGAATTTCTGAACCTGTAAGCCAGGGTAAATTGAAAAGTGTCTCTGCTGATAGTTGGTTGCTATTCCAGAAAGACCAAAAGTTATGACGTACCATCCAGAGTCTGAGAATACATTGGTTTAGCTCTAGCATTTGACAGAAAACAGGATTAACAAGACAATGAGAATATAAAACTTCCTATTTCATAGAGACACATGGGTTATAGATCTGCGGAACTCAAGGTTTCATGGGTGGTATGGTAGGGTGATTAGTGTCTGTATATGAGTGCAGTGTCTGTTCCCAAGTCTGATGTCACACATACACATATGTTCAGTAATGAGTAGAATATCTTCAACACTTGCTCTCTTAGAGTGAAACCCTCTCACCATTTTGACTAGTTTGACTGGCCAATACACTATTGGGATATCTACCTGTCTCCACCCCACAGTGTTGCAGATATGAATAGACATGCCTGGAATTTTACAGAGGTGCTGAGAATACATGAACTCCACTGAGCCATCTTCCCAGCCCCCAGCAGGGTATTGTTTATTGAAATCAATGATCATATCAGTAGAGAAATGAAAACCAACATGACCCTGATATTTTACCTTACCTCCACCTTACACCAACTAAATGAATTTTAAATATAAATTTAATTTATGTCCAAATGAATCCAGATTACATTCTAATGAAAGATAAATTTGGAGTGTATCCAGATGAAAGCTATGTTAGTATATTTTTGGCCTTTTATATTGAGAATAACCTATATTTTCGGTACACTAGGAGAGCAAATGCATGTAAATGAGTTCAACCAAAGAAAATCTTTGTTCCAGTGAATTTCTTTGTAAAATAAAGTTGAAAATCATGCATTTCAGTTATATATATTTAATTTTTTTGAGTATGTTATTATGGGTTCATGTGAGTTTTCTTGGATTCCGATTGCAGAATTAGAGTATAGGGGACCTGATTATGTGGCACTATTATTTTTTATTAATTAGTTCATTCATTGTCCACCTTCCTACTGTTCCACATCCCATATCTACTGCCCATCCCCTGTCTCCAAGGGAAAGTCCCCATCCTACCGGATCTCTAAACACCTTGATGTCTCTAGTTTGTTGAGAATTTGGTGCATCATTTCTGATTGAATAGAGATCAAGCAGATTTTTTTCTGTGTATGTTTTAGAGACCTTCTGATAGTTCATATATGCTGCCTGTTTGGTTGTCTAGCATTTGGGAGAATTCTAGGTCCATAGCATTTGAGACAACTGGTCCTGTCAGCCTCCTTCAGTCTTTCTCAAATTAAACCAATGGTTCTGCTGATTCTGTCCATTGGTTGTTTGCATACATCTGCATCTGACTGTTTCACCTGCTCATTATTTCTTCATAAGTACAGTCATCCTAGCATTCATATTACAAGTATCTGAATTCAGAAACATACAGAGGCTGTGTACTGCAAGCAGGTCTTCTGCAAAAGCAATATATAATATAAGTACTAAAATTGATATCAGTGCTCTACAATATTCTATTCTATGTGATGAAATCTCTCTCTCTCTTTCTCTCTCTCTCTCTCTCAATATATATATTCCTCTAACACTTAGTATGAATAAAAATTCTCTTATATTCTCTCCTACAAAGGAGATGATATTGGCATGTCATCTGCAACATTCATTCACTTTCCTACACAGTTTGTGCTTTCTCTTAGCAATCAACTAATATCTAAATCACACATGCACTCAGATTACAAAGTAAGGTATCTGAGCTCATACAAACTGTTATTCTGAGTCAGAGTAGTTGGAGGACAATTCCAAACTGTAGTTACGTCCAAGAGCATGGACTTTAACAACTTGTGAATCAGTAGAAGAGACAATGTATAGATGCGTTTGTTTCTTTTGGTTTGGTTTGGTTTAGCTTATTGTGGTTACCCACAATCATTATAAGAAATACAGAGAAACACAAATTAATGCCTGTATCTTGAACTGAATGCAAACAGGGGCCTTAGAACCAACATTATATTTCTGTTACAATATACAATATATATTTTTAGAGATTTTTTTTTATTTATTAGCTATTATACCCACTGCAACAAGTTTAAGAAATATTCCTAGTGACCCAAATAGCAGCTTTATGATTCAGATGCAGATATTTTCACCCAATCAATGGATTGAAGCATCTGACCCCTGTTGTTGAATTAATGAGGTCAAAGATATTAAAGAAGAGGGCATCCCTGTGGTAGGATCTCTGTCTCAATTAAAGTGTTCCCCCAAGATTCTGAAATTGTGGCCCAACAAAGAGACAGAATGCACCTGCTGATATGAGGCCTCCAACACATATACAGGAGAGGATTGCTGGGAGGAGAACTCTACAATTCCACTCTCCCCACTGGAGGGCATTTCATCTAATGTTTTTTTTTTTTTTTTTAATTCCTTAGAGTCTCTCACATCCCAGGTCTCTGGTTTACTCTAGAGCGTTTTCTCATTTCCTCCTTCACAAAGTTGCCTGTTTCCATTCTTTTCGCTGGTCTTCATCAATTCAGTCCTGTTTCCCACAACCACAGTACCTGATAAAATTCCTCTATTCTCCTTCTTGTCCCATTTCCCACCCAGGTCTCTCCCTTCCCCTATCTGTATTGATTTTTTAACCTTCTTATCATTTCTAATTATGTTTATGACTAATAAAATAATTGAAGTTTATTTTTTTGATTCATCATCTTATTAGTTTCCAAAGGGATGATATACAAATACCAAAGGTACATTGGTTTAATTTTATTTCATTTCATTTGATTTTTGAGATAGGCAGTTAGTATGTTTTGTATTCTCCAGGAAGGTCTAGAGTGTTGAGGTTCAGCATTCCATGCTAGTACCATTACAGGTATGTAAAAACTTACCTGGCTTTAATTGCTTATAATAAAATAGTCCCAAAAAAATCTATAAACACTATAAAATAAACACTTTCCAGTCTGAGAGATGAAAATATTTCCTGTTCATTTACAAACCTCATTGATAGAAAGTATATTTGTTTCTTGAAACAAACTAAACTGCAAACTGAGTGCCATGATTAGCCCCCTCTTTGGTTTCCAGGCTCTGCCGCTTCTCTCTGTTCCCATTATTATTGATGCTCTCGAACAGGGGAATGCCAGGCCTACGACAGGAGAGCGAGTGGGTAAGGGGAAGGGTTGGGGGAACATACAGGGGAATTTTGGGATAGCATTTGAAATCTAAATGAAGAAAACATCTAATTGAAAAAAAAATTAAGTGTATTCACATATGTACACAGGGACATGTGGCACATATGTACATAATTTAAAATTATCATTCCTTTTCAATACTCTGTTTTTCATTTATTTTATTATTATTAATATATATGGCAATTCTGAAACTTACTTTGTAGACTAGAATGTCCTCAAACTGAGATTTGCCTACCTCTGCCTTCCAAAAACTGAGATAAAAGGTGTGTGCCACCACCACCTGGCTTCCGAAATATTTTTTACTTAGTGGGAGATGTCCATTATTTTTTTCCTGTTAGGATATATCAAAATCATCAAGATGTCATATTTCCTTAATCAATTTATGAGATTAAATCAATCCCTGTAAAAATATTTCAGGTACTTTTGGAGATTACAAGAAACATCATTTAAAAAATATTTTATTTCTGGAGCCAAAACCTTGAGTAGACCTTGCATGCAAACTCTGTAGCTAGCCTTATAACACCCGGAGGCAACTCCACTGCCAGGCATCTAACATTCATAGGATCCGATGATCAGACAAGAGGAAGACACAACATCTTTCCCCAACACCTTGAGTAGAGGGTAACAGAAAGACACAGGCATGCAGGAACTCCACCAGACCAGTGGTATGGATTGCGTCCATTCTGTCTGGGACAGGGCCCTGAGCAGTCCTTGGATGCAAACTCAGCAGCCAGCCCCATAACACCCAGAGGAAGCTCGACTACCTGAAGATCTAACATGGCCAGGGTCAGAGGATCCCAGGAACCTAGGAGCTTAGTCACACCAGGATCTCAAGGTTCCAAGGGCAGCTTGACTCCCAGGATGTCAGACCCACCCAGCATCTCATAATCACAGTATACCGTAATAACAGGATCACAGAGACAGCTAGACTTTGAAGAGTTATGACACAACCAATATCACAGGAAGGACAGTCTGATGTAGCCAGGGCATGTAGCACTTGAGATATCCAGATGGTGAGAGGCAAGGATAAGTTAATAAGCAGGAGAAACCAAAGTTATTTGGAATAATCAGAACCCAACACTTGCACCATATCAAGTGGATAACCCAACACACCCTAAAAGTAAGACATGGATCTAAAGTCACTTCTCATAGTGATGATGAAGGACTTTAAGAAGGACATTAGTAACTCTCTTAACAAAATGCAGGAGAACACAGATAAACATGTAGAAGTCCTTAAAGAGGAAACACAAAAATCTGTTAAATAGATTCAGGAAAACACAATCAAACAGGTGAAGGAGCAGAACAAAACCATCCATGATCTAAAAATGGAAATAGAAACAATTGACAATTCTCACTTAGGCCATGAAGCTATGGAACATTCCCATTTACTGAGATCCAGAGGAGTAGCCATTTGGAAGATTGTGTCCCTAAATGTGAAGGTTGTGCTGAAACTCTTATGAAAATTGAGAACAATTTTAAATATGAAAGAAAAAAAACACAGTAAAAATTCATGTAGGCAAAATTGACAGCCTTCTATGTGTCACAAAACACACAAGCAGAGATTACAATTACAATAATTATTTTTATATCAAGGGGTCAAAACTCCTGATACAATCAATGTCCAAGAAGAGATATTTAGAGCACACACTCACCGGGGACAAACTGTCATGACTGGGACAGCATGGCAGGAAACAAAATGTTGATCTGTTTCATTGAGGGCCAGCATGGGGCCTTCTTACACTTTTGTGGAATAAGCAGCCAAGAGTTAGGTCAGAAATAGCCAGCTCCCTCAATTATGCCAAAGTAACCTATTTCTGCTAGGGAACAGTCCCAAATGTTCCACAAACTTGCTAGACTGTTCCACTAGTTTGAGACACCTGAGACTGTGGGAAAATTTCACACCCAATCTTAATGAAACTGAACCAGGCATGTGTAAAATACTTTTTGAAAATAGTTTCATTTCAATTCAGGAAAAAGGACAGAGAGCCCTGCTTTGTAATGGATGGAGTTAGTCTTTAGCTTCCATTGTGCACCATAAATGAAACATAGTGTAAAAGAAGCAGTTTTCTATGTAGCAAGTAAGGAGTGAAAACAACACACTAATGGAGATAAAATGCAAAGAACCGGGATATATAGTAACAATTCCAATTATAAGTGTGAAAAAACAAATATACATATATGTGAGTTGTGCTTGTTATTTCCCTAATGGTTTGATTGTACAGGATAAAAAACAATAGTCTGTCCCTATTGGCCACAGTTTCATTCATCATTGTGTTAGTGGATCCAATCTAGGAATTAATCATCAGGGTTTGACAGCAAAATCCATCGGCTCAATACACCAGACATTAGCTGGAAAGTGAGGTACAAGTAGGTCATGTCCTTTGGTTTCTTCTCTCTGAGTCTGTTATATGGGCGTCCTGTCATTGTTTGTTATTGTTGTTGGTTGTTGTTTTAAAATTTGAAATATTGAATGCAAAAGCAAGTGGCAGGAGCCCAACAGGTCTTTGCATTCTTACTTTCTCCTTTCCATCACTCTCCAATTCTTCGAATCCCCAGCTTTCATTCAAGATACAATCATCAGAAACAATTGAAAATAAGACTCCTTCATCATCTTTACTTTGTGCTTGCATGTTGGCTGTAATCATCTTGAAAACATTAAAAATCAGGCTAAGATTCTGCCTATGTTTGATAGGGTTTCATTGCTGTGAAGAGACACCATGACTCAGGCAACTCTTATAAAGGAAAATTTAATAGAGGTTGTCTTACAGTTTTAGAGGGTCAGGTCAGTACATTATTATCATGGTGGGAAGCATGGCAACATCCAGGTAGAAGGGGCGATGTAGAAGGAAAGAAGTTTTCTATATCTTAATCTGAAAGCAAACAGGAGGAAGCTTGTGGCCAAAGCAGCAAGGAAAAGCATCTCTCTTCATCACTGGGCAGAGTTTGAGCACTAGATAAAAGCCAGCCTACACAATGATCAAGTCCACATCTGCTAATAGTGCCACTTCCCATGGGCCAAGGATATTCTAATCATCAAACTGCTACATACCTGCAAACACTCCTGTATGCATGTATGCACACACACACAAAGACACACACACACACACACACACACACACACACACACACACTTTCATGCCTATTGCACGTGAGATTGCATAAAAATATATTTGTCTATTTACACATATATTTATTTTTTACTTACTTGCTTGCTTGCTTATTGCTTACTTATTTACTTATTTACTTACTTAGTTTTAAATGTTTGCTGAAGAACTTTGTACATAAACATAATGAGTTTGAGTAAATCCATCACCATCTTCTCCTCCTTGAATTGCTCTCCATTTCTCCTGTATCACTTTTAGCCTTAATTCCATGCACATTTTAATAAAGACCACTGAGTGAATTTAGTGCTGACTACATATGTGGGGTTAGGGAAACACATCCACTGGAACATGGGCAGCCTCTGAGGAGCCAAATCTATGAAGAAAACTGGCCCTCACACCTGCAGCCACTAATTGCCAATTTTTTGGGGTGAAATTTTCTCTGCTCCCCCATCTATTCTTCAAGAACTGTGAGACAGAAAATTTTTAAAAAAGGTGTTGAGATCTGCTTAGAAAGGACTTTAATCTCAGGATATGGGAATCAAAACCAGGTAGAGATGAATTCTCTGCTGATCTGCACAGGAAAGCACAGAAATCTAGGAATATATAGAAATATCCAGTTCCAGAGAAGAAAAACAAAAGAAACAGGGAGGAATTGGGAAGTACAAAAAAGAATTTGAATGTACAGATTGTAAATCCTGTCTCTGGGAATAATAATCAAGATACTTTGAAAGGAACAATCAAGCCATGTTTAAAAGACTGGACACACCATTTGGCATATGTTATATAAATCAGTAAAAATAATTAAAAATGTCTCATTAAAATTCACAACAGTCCCCTTAAGTTTTTTCTTCTGGTTTTCTTCTTTAAATATCTTATTGAATCTGAAGTGATGGCTCAGCATTTCTGAACACTGGCAGCTCATGCACAGCATACACTTGGACTTGCCACATTTCCATAGGCTGTTTACAACTTCTTCTATTTTAGTAACCACAGGGAATCCACACTCCCCCTTCCCATGAGACAATGTATCCATACCTATACAGAGAATTCAAAACAAACAAAATCTCTTCAATCTGTCTCACCAATCATACATTAGGTCCAATGCTTGGGTGCTTTCTGTTTCAGGCTCACAATGATCAATGGTATATACTTTCTAGGTTGTATAACTGCACTTCATTTCTCTACCAGGAACCTTTCCTCAGATTCTGTCCTCATCAAGAATCCCATCTAATACCATCAGACACTTCTATGCATCAGAGGGAACAAGGTCTAGCTGTGTGCCTTGCAGGTTGGGTAGAGCACTGTCAATATCCCTTCTCCTCCAGCAAAACCTCTCAAGGCTCACAACGGTTGTCTTCCAGGATAAAATCTGATTGCCTAAGAGAAGGAGCAAATCATCTCTGCTTGCTCTAATGTCTAAATGACATTGCAGATTAAGAAAAAACCTAGAGCTTCCCCAAGATTCTCAGTCCGGGAGCATTTGGACAATCCATTACTTTCATAGGGTCCAAAATTGTTTGAATTCTACAGACCAATGAATTGTCCCATTAGAAGCCACCTTTCCAGCAGGTAGCAGCAGCTCCAACTGCTGTCTCCAAAGGCAGTTAAACAAAAGCAACCTGAAGAGGCAGGTGAACTGCTCCTGGTCCCACCAAGGTGACTTTGGTTTCTGGTGGTAGGGGGCAATTACATGCTGTGAGAATTCTGTTCTGTTGATGTGCTCACCCACCAAAACACTCCTCTTGGAAAGACCAGGAATGAGTTCCTCTTCCAAAATCCCTCCTCTTGCATGTGGTGTTCATTCCATGGTTGTGGGGAGTAGGCTCTATTCCTTGGGTACTCTGTTTCTAAATGAGGTGACACACAGTGATCACTCTCTCCTACCTTTCACAGATGATTGAGACTCCTAATCTAGACATTATTTTTTTATTTATTTTTTCAATCTGCGAAGGCAGATATGGTTGTTTGTGAACATTACAGTTTGCATGGACACTTCTTATATGTAATACATCAGAGGACAGAAGAGGATACAGCAGCATATGCTGCTGGAATTACAGGGAGGATGAGAAAGAAAGGGGGGGCAGGGAGTGAGAGGGAAAGAGAGAAACACAGACTGAGACTGAGATACAGAGAGATAGCAATACAGAGAGTGGGGAAGTTAGAAGGAAAGAGAGAGAGGCAGAGAGACAGAGAGACAGAGAGACAGAGAGACAGAGAGACAGAGAGACAGATAGAGAGACAGAGAAACAGTCACAATGTAATTGCTGGAAATTGAAGCCACGACCTGTGTGATAGCAGCAAGTCTGTCAACACATACATTGTCTCTTCAGATTTTGGCTCCAATTTTGAATTGGCCAAGAAGGACCTGATGCTATGTATTCTGGAGTTGACCTTGTGTATACCATCGTATTCCTGGAAACAGTTTCACATCTAGGGAACATGACCTTTAATCAGTCTTGATGCATCTCACATATCCTATGCCCAGACAACAAAGGAGACATATGGAAGGTTTCCTGTTGTGGTCTGGTAAAAGGACGCCATTCCTGACAAGAATCTCCGGAAGAATAAAGCCAATACAGTCGAAACAACCTTAGCCCTGGTCAGAGTGAGATACCTGCCTTCTTAAGGCTTCTCAGTACAGCTTTATATAGTGTATTAGCTTACTCTTGGTTAGAATTCACCACAGATCACAAACATCCTATTCAGATTTCTCTCTCTTTATCTATTTTTTTTCTTGTTGTAGTGGTGGTGATTTTTTAAGAAAGACTTATAAGAATTAATTTACTCTTAGATGAATTTGGACCTTTTGAGAAAGATTGTGTTCCTACACCATTTTTCGCTCATGAGAAAATGGGGAGGTGGTACATGGCTTAGAGTATAAGATCATTGGCCCCTGTGCACAGGTTATAGGATTCAATTACCAGGGCCCATCTTGTTTGTCACAGCCACAGGTAAGTGCTGTTTCAAAGGATCTGATACTATCTAACTTCTGATCTCTACACGGTCCAGTTTAGTGCACAGGCAGCAGACACACCCCTTCAGGTAAAACATTCATAAAATAGAAATAATGAAAATTCTACAGTTTACCAATTGCCATATAAAACTTGATTTCCAAATGATCACACATACTATTAGGAGAGGACCTCAAAATGTGGATGTAGGTCAAAAATTTTGATATATTTGATACTTATTTTTTCATTCTTTTCTGTTTTACACCACCTAGGACCCCACATCCCAATGACCTGGAGGAGAGTAAGCCAGAGTTCTTCCATAGTCTTTGCTTCAGTTCCTGTCTCCACTTACCAGCTCTGATTAAGGTGTTGTCCAGACTTCTATAGATAACACAGTTTAAAACCTGAAAGTTGAAAACAGATAGAATCCATTACATCATTTGGTAGTTTTGGGTCCCAATTTTTATCTCATTGAAATCAAGACAGGACTGTATGCTTGCAATAATGTTATCTGCCTGTGCTTAAACTTCTGACTAAAAAACTCTTTGTTCAAAACAGTGCAGTGACCGATGAGCATCAGACAGTTACATAGCAATTGTTGCCCTATGAATTTGGATACATCTCTGATTATATTGAAGATTGAAAATCAATTAAATGGTTTTAGTAGTAGGTAGACAGGCACCTAGTGTTGATGTAAAACAAATTCCACAGTAGATCAGTTCTAAAACTACATTATTCTGCATGATATCTCAGCACTAATGAATAGGCAGCTGCACAAGCAAAAGTAGAGGAAAAGGAAGAAACACAGGCAGACACAGATGCAGAGGTTGAGAAACAGGCTGAGATAGAGAATGAAGAAGGAGAAAAGGAAGGACAGGCAGAGTCACAGGGACAGTCAAAGGGAGATTCAGAATCAGAGACAGAGTCAGAATGTGTGGTGTGCATGTACCTAGTGTGTGTCTTTCTAATTTTTAGAACTTTTAGGAAGTTACATTTACTCAAGTGTCCTCAGAGATGGGGTGATTGGTTGCAACAAATTTCTCAGATTACAACCAGTATACCAAGTCATGGTTTCTGTCTAATTGACCACCCAGACCCAAGGAATACTTATAATAGGAGAGATCCCAGGCTAATGGTTTTCTTTCTTATAATAAGTCGGTCTCTCCCAGTCACAGAATAAAAGGAAATTATGATTCATTGGAAAATAACACATAAATGGCTCCAGAAACTCAGCCAAGTCTATTAAGATATATAAATATATATATATATATATATTATCACAAAGCTCTCACACAACTTTTTAAAAATCCTAATCCTGTACTGGATTCATCTTCTAAGTATACACTGTATGTTATATATAGTATATCATAAAATACTAAATAGGAATATCTAGCTATGTACACTGAATGTATACTGTGAGGAGCTGCCCTTTCAATCTCCATTACAAGATGGTGCTGACATCCGTTGTTCTAACTGGTAAAGAAATAGTCTGTGTATGTGCTGGGGTATTTTTCCATTCTTTGTGCCCTTCCTGTTCTGTGGCGTCATATGGGCTGATAGTGAGCAGCCCTTAGGGTGAAATATGTCTCTAACACTTCTTGTGGTCTATTTAAGGACCGAGTTTCCTGTGTTCTAAGCCTCCTCGCCCAAAAGCTAATCATCTTTCTCTTGAGATGGATTAAAGCTATGCTGCAGAAGGATCTGAGTGTGTCCTGTGTGTGTGTGTTCTCGCCGGTGAGACTCTTTATCATCACAGACACAGTATACTGCATGCACAGACCATTAGTACTGTAACTCCATGGATAAATCATGTTCATGAAGCAACACTAACAGAGATTTACACACAATATTTGCATTTCATTTGTGTTCCCGAGATGAAAATTATTTTCATCAACACACATGGCACTGCATAGAACAGGTATGACTAATATTAAAATAGTAAACAGCTGAATGCAAGAAGTATAGAAATCAGAGTTAGTAAGTCTTTGGTGGAATACTATATTTACATACTCACAACATCCATTAGTGAAGAACTCCTGCTGCATTAACTTTGCACAAGATTTATTGTCAAAACTTGTACTTTTAGTCTGGTGGTTGGTGGTTGGTTACACAAGTTGGTTGTGGTTTGTTAGTAGCCATAATTAAAGGAGAAGAACAAGGAAAGAAATTAAATTCAGAGATTTTCTAATTCCTCTCTCTAATATACCCTTATTTTTGTCCTATCTAGCGTTAGGGGTTATAAAAAGAAGATCCTAGAAAATATCAAACACCAACTATAAAAATGAATCCTTAATTACTGTCCACCAGAAACCACCAATTGTGAAGAAATACACTTTATCTTCTTTATCATAAGTTTTAAAGGACTCTCTTCAATAGCTTCCTGACTGGACTGTTCTTTTTTCTTCTGTGTTCTTTTTCCTTGTGTGTTTGTGTGTGTGTGTGCATGAGGGTGAGTGTGTGTGACTTCCTTTGCATAATACCTTCCTGTGTTGTTAACCATTCATATTTGCTGTGGATTTACTCACAACAAACAGATAAACTGAATTGTGAGTATCTTCTTTTTTTGGTGTCTGTTTTGTTTTTCTTTTCTGGTGGTGGGTTTAGCATGTATGCAAATCAAACACTACCATCGAATCACATCTCTAGCTTAGACAGGGATTTGATTTCTTTAACACTAGTTATTTCTCTCCATATTACTGTAACATTATAATGTTTTTATTGTACTCCTGATCTGTTACTGAAATTTTATTTCCATTTATTCCAAATTTATGTAGGTGCTAAGAAACGTCAACCCATTGCTGATATTTTTTGTTAATAAGGCAACTTGATCAATAAATGACTTCTTTTTCTGACTAGTGCCATATTGTGTTTTCTTGAAGACTTGTATCTTAAGCCGGAGCAGAAACTTGTAATGTACACTTGAGGAGGGTTTTTTTTTGGGATTTGGTGGTTATTTCAAAGTATTAAATGAATGTCAGGTGCCTGATGTTCTATCAGAGTAATGGTGCTCCTTAAGCTACATGTTCATCTTTATGTTCTCATACACTTTTCAGAACAATATTTTTCAGTACCACAGAGCAAATGTTACAGGTTCTTAGCTTTTAAACTCTCAGTAAACACCAAAGTCTTAATTTTGGACTTCAGTGCAGCCTCTTCTCTAAAAGCTAGTCAGAGGATGCTTAGTCCTGTGAGCCCAATCCTTTCTTTTTATTCCAAGCATGGAGGGAAAATGGCATGCCCTGTAAGGGTTTTGCAATTAGAGATTCTGAAGTCAGCAGATCATACTTGTCACCCTATTGAGTTTGCTCATCTGTAATAGCAAGTGAAAGAGTGGTAATCAGTACCATGATGGCTCAAAAGAAGTCTAGAACACCACTGCATTCTGCCCCCTTGTGGGTGCCATCCCTGTCACAATTTGAAGAGAAACAGTGCTCCTTCCAGGAAGCTGCAGGGAATTGAACTGCACTCCTCTGCATGCTGTCAGACCCAGCCTCTAGGTCTGGACTGACTCTCCTTAAGGATAGTCACTTACCCTCCTGGCCCCAGTCCCTAATTCTCTCTCAGTTCTCCACAAAACAGGAGACTCTCTTTATTTTTTGTGCCAAATGATGTCAGCTTCATTTCAAATATCCTGATAAACTAAACTGGTTGGGTCTTAAAATAATTTCTTTCTCTCAACCACCTATTTACCAGGAAAACTGTCGGTGAGAATGGCTGAGACATCTAGTCTGGGCGAGTTTCCCATGATTAAGGGCAGGGAATATGAAGATAAGGCCAACTTATTAATATACTTCCAAAGTCTAGTTTTAATTGGCATCTCTAATGCTGTGCAGAAGAAATGTGAGATTGTGAGGTGACTTCACAGATTAATATAAGAGGTGAGTCTAGAAAATCAGGAGCTGTCTATTGAGAACAGCACTGGACCATGGCCCTCCTTTGAGGATTTACACTTTAAAGCTGAGATAAACTGTAAAAAATTATGTCTTTCTGAAGTTTATGCCATGGAACGTCCACATAATATCTTAGTTCATTGGTGTGATGTTTTTATACATGGCTGTAAATGCTTTTATGTTAACCTGTGTGTGCTAGTAAGTGTTTGCCTTCTTGACATGAAGCTAAAGTCACCTGGGAAGAGGGAACCTCAAATTGGATCTGTCTACATTAGATGAGGCTATAGCCATGTTTATTTGTTTTCTTAGAAAATTTTCTTTAAATTTTCCATCTTATGTGACCTGAAAGTATCCATCTCCCTGTTTATCCTCCTACCATCGAACTCAGAGACACAGTGAAACTAACAGAAGTTATGGGCCAAATGAATTTAACAGATACTTATAGAACATCACCCAAAAACAAGAACACACATAATATGCACTCATTCTTAAGTGTATATTAGGCAAAAAAAAAAAACATGGAATACCCATGATACAATTCATTGATACTATCCATTATCTCTACCTCTGGTCAGGATTATTTTTCTGACTTTTCTTTGCATAGATTCCTGATTCTTGAATAAGAGAGCTTGATAAAGGCATCCTCTTTAATCTTTAATTCTCTGAGTCTCTCACTCTCTGTGCATTGTCCAGTTGTGTCTTTCTGTGATTATTACCAGTTTTGTAGGAAACTCACCTCTGATGAAGGCTGAGGCATATATACTAACATATGGGTGGGACCATTAGGATTCATGAGAAGTCATTTTACTGCTGTGGTTATTTAACAAAATTTATGATGGCAGATTTTCACTTAGTGTTTTATGACCTTTCTAGTCTCAGATGCTTGGCCTGATATTTCCCTCCACATTTAACCCTCCTATTTTAGTGTCTTCTTCATTCCTTTATACCACTATATTCTACTTCCCCTTCCTTGGAAGAACTCCTCCTTCTTTATGGTTCCTTACTAGATAGCTCATCTCTGTTACCCTAAATGAAAAACAAACATATATAAACCTTACAAGCTAACTCCATACATAGGTGAAAACATGCAATTTGTGTCGTTCTGGGTCTGATTTGACTGTTGGATATTTCCCCCCCCCCTTTTTTTTTAGATACTTCAGTCCTTCTTTTTTAAAAAATATTTTTATTACGTGTTTTCCTCAATTACATTTCCAATGCTACACCAAAGGTTCCCCATACCCTCCTCCCCAGTTCCCTACCCACCAATTCCCATTTATTTTTTGGCTCTAGCATTGCCCTGTACTGGGGCATATAAAGTTTGGTTGTCCAATGGGCCTCTCTTTCCAGTGATGGCTGACTAGGTCATCTTTTGATACAAATGTAGCTAGAGTCCAGAGCTCCGGGGTACTGATAAGTTAATAATGTGGTTCCATCTGTAGGGTTGCAGATTCCTTTAGCTTCTTGTGTACTTTCTCTATCTCCTCCATTGGGAACCCTGTGATCCATATAATAGCTGACTGTGAGTATCCATGTCTGTGTTTGCTAGGCCCTGGCATAGTCTCACATGAGACAGCTGATTAACAGTTGATGGGAGAGGATCCAGTACTCATTGAGTGGTGCTATCTCTGCAAAGATGGTGAAAAAATATATAAGAAAGCAACCTGAGGGTAGTGTTTGAAAAATGGCTCAGTGTTTAAGAGAACTGGCTGCTCTCTTAGAAGGTCAGGATTTGAATCACAGAACTCAGGTGGCAGCTCACAGCCACATTAAGCTCCAATATCAAGGGACCAAGCTCGCTCTTATGGACTCTGTGAACCCTGGACAAAAAAGGCCCACAGACATTCACGCAAACAAAACATTTTTATATATACATATATGTTATTAAAATAAAATTTAAAAGGCATTTTTAAATTTTGTAAGTAGAAAAGCTGAGAAAACTGTGTTGAGAAACAAGCCAATAAGCAACCTTGCTCCATGTACCCTGCCTATAATCCTACATGGGTTCCTGCCCTGATTTCACTGAGTGATGGAGTGTGATGTGGAAGAATAACACAAACTAATCTTTTCAAAAAAGAAGGGAGGAGAGGGGGATTGGAATGGGGATTTGTTGATGGGAAACTGTGAAGGAAGTTATCATTTAAATTGTAAATAGATAACTAAATTAATGATGAAAAAAATAAGTCCTGTCAAGAACTCCAATGTGACAGTGTGAAACTGCTAATCTACAACCTGCTAAACTCACATGTGTGGGGTGTGGGCATGCAAGTGTTCTGTCTGAGCCTACAGGCCACTTAAATCCTCAAAAACCCTGTGGAGTTCAACCCTGACTTCCTGGCACAGATGATCCCCAAAGTGTAGTGGGAAGTGCTTGTGCAGGTAGCAGACACCTCAATCTTGGCCCAGGTACACAAAATAGCCAACTAGCTGCTATGAACAGGACAAGATACTTTTGAGGAAGATGTACCCACGTGTGGCTTGAGATTGATGTACTGGATGGTACTCTGCAATGGTCAGAATCCAGTGTTCTTTTCCCCATCATCCACAGGATCACCAATATGCTGTAGAATGATGAGGAGACAGAGAGGTAACCTTGCTAGCCACCACAATGCGATGTGGGAATGGGTATCCAGATGGAGGAAGACCCTCATGAAAGCAGTGGGGAGGGGATGGGATAGAGGGTTTCTGGAAGGGTGGGAAACTGAAAACGGACATCATTTGAAATGTATATAAAGAAAATATACAATTAAAAAAAGACCAACCAAAGAGCACATAGGGCGGGGCCCATGGCTGCAGCTTCATATGTAGCAGAGAATGGCCTATTTGGACACCAGTGAGAGGTGAAGCTCCTGTTCAGGAGAAGGCTCTATACCCCAGTGTAAGGGAATGTCAGGACTAGGAAGTAGGAGTGGGTATTTTGTTGATTACTGAGAGGAGGGATGGCATAGTGGGTTTTCAGAGGGGAAACCAGGGAAGGGGATAACATTTGAAATGAAAATAAAGAAAATGCCTCATAAAATAAATTAAAATAAAACAAAATAGATTGAAAACAACCACCTAGACACAATAAGTTAATAGCAGAATGATAAATAAAAGAAGACAGTGTAGTGGTGCATACCTTTTATCCCTGCTCTTGGTAGGCAGAGGCAGGGGCAGGCAAATTTATGAGTTCAAGGCCAGCCTGAACTCCAGATTGAATTCCATGACAACCAGGGCTAAACAGAGAATCCCTGCCTCGAAAAAACAAAAAACAATAAACAAATAAAGAGAAAATGAATGACACACAGGCATACAGAAGAGGACTGGTCCCAAAGACAGCTCTGTCCTAAATATACTAGAGCACATTGCTTCACAAAATGAATTCTGAACATGCTCTCACATAGGGCATTTGAATATACTTTCTAGGTTAACCCCATATGATCACAAGAAACAAAAGGTAACAAGAAGATCAGAGTCAGAAGTATATCTCAGACTCATGTCAAAGACAGTCTGGGAGGCACACCATGCTTCAGTTTTCAAAGTTCCAGAGAGTGGTTCTCCACCTTTTTAATACTGCGGTTCCTTCATATATAAACTTCCTTATGCTGTGTGGTGCCCCAACCGTAAAAATATTTTTTGCTGCTTCATAACTGAAATGTCCTACTGATATGAATTATAACATACATTTCTGACATACAGATAGTCTAGGACAACTCCTGTGAAATTTGTCACAAGGACTAGCAACCTACAGGTTGCCAACCACAGTGCCAGCAACTAGGAAAACTAGCCAGCCCCTTGATTTTTACAATGTTGCCTTCCGTAACTGTGGTAGAATAGATGTGCTCTATTTTAGTGGTCTAAGCATGTGAGGATCTGTAACACTACCTGGAAACACACATACCAAATTGGATGAGGGAGTCTATTTTTTCTGTCCTGGACCTTGCAGGTTTGAGTCAGCTCTAACCAAATAGAAGAGAAAGGATACTGGATGAATTCCTACTCAAAGTCTTTGGAGACAACAGGGATTTTATTGGGTTCTCATGGAGAATGGGAGAGTGTTTGTGCTCCATTAAAAAGGTACTCACATTCACTTTTTTGATGCCTTTCTTTCTATTTGAGTGTGCTTTGTACTTTTGTCTGCTATGTGTTGTGTTCTGTGTTCTTTGTTACTAACTCTAGGGTTCATACCATACTTGGAAAATGAAAGTCAGTTTGAAAACCTTTCATATTTGTTCTCTGTATAGAAACTCTCTCTCTCTCTCTCTCTCTCTCTCTCTCTCTCTCTCTCTCTCTCTCTCTCTCTCTCTCTCTCTCTCTCTTTGAGTTTTCAAGACAGTGTTTCTCTGTGTAGCCATGGTTGTTCTGGAAATCTCCCTGTAGACCAGGTTGGCCTCGAACTTAGAAATTCACCTGTCTCTGCTTTTCGAGTGTTGGGATTAAAGGTGTTTGCCACCACCACTTGGAAATATGATTCTTTTAAAAAATTAGATTATGAGTCCTTTGTACCAAAAATAAGATCAAAATTTCAAGGAAGGTACTTTTAATTGAAAATGCATCTTTCTGATAAAAAAAAATGGGGTATTCCATGGAGATACAGAAGGTTGAAAATGACCCAAAAGGTATTGTTCTTCAACTAATTCCTTATCAGCTTGTAATTTTCTGAGGATATTGGCCACTGAGGCTTGAAGTATCAAAAACCCATCAGGCTATCTCTCTCTCATTCTTTCTCTCTCTTTCTCATTCTTTCATCTCATTTTTCTCTCTCCTCATTCTCTCTCTTTCTCTCTCTCTCTTTCTCTCTCTTTCTCTCTCTATCACCCTCTCTCTCTCTCACTCTCTCTCTCTCTCTCACCCTCTCTCTCTCTCCCTCTCTGTCTCGCTCTCGTTTTAAGCCATTCATCCAGTGGTTGACATCTAATGTTAATCCATTTCTTGTCTATTTCACACAGTGAGGCAATCAATATTGATGATATGACTGTGAAATGGTCCTTCTTACTTTTTTTTCTTTTTCTTTTTTGAGAGAGTCATGTCATAGACTCATTCATAACAGTTTTTCTCTCTAGAATAAGTTTGCATGCTTTAGCACTTGATAATAATCTCGATTGTTGATTTATTTTAATATCTGTGAGTTTCTGCAGTAACTGATTCTATTAGTTAGAGATTAGTTGCTGTGAAAAGACACCATGACCAAGGCCACTCATAAGAGACTCATTTCATTAGGGCTTTTCTACATTTCATTACACGTTCAGAGGTTCACTCCATGATCATCAAGGCAGAAAATATGGCACTGTCTAGGCAGACATGGTGGTGGAGAGGAAGTTTAGAATTATGCACCTTCATCCAAATGCTTCGAGGAAAAACCATGTATTTTGCATACAGGTAGGGTCTCTTCCACACTGGTAGAGCTTTAAAGCCCCAAAGTGATATGCTTCCTCCAGCAAGGCCAGACCTATTCCTACAAGGACACACCTCCTCATAGGCCAACTATATTTAGAATGCCACACTGGTTTCATAGCAACTTGACAAGATCTAGAGTCTTCAAAGAGAAGGAGCCTCAGTTGAGAAGATGCCTCCATAAGATCCAGCTGTTAGGAATTTTCTTAATTGATGGGAGAGCACCCACTCCATTGTGGGTGTTGACATCCTTGTGGTGGTAGTCCTGGGTTCTTTAAGAAAGCAAGCTAAGCAAGATTAGAGGAGCAAGACAATAAGCATCACCACTCCATAGCCTATGAATGAGCCTCTGATTCCAGGATCCTGTGTTGTTTCAGTTTCTGTCCCAACTTCTTTGGTGATAAACAGCATTGTGGAAGTATAAGCTGAATAAAACCTTTGCTATGGAATTTGCTCTTTGACATGGTGAATCCTTACAACAATGAAAAACAGTAAGGTATTCTTAGGGAAAAAATGTCTAACAGTGCCAATGTCAATGTGTAGACATTTTATTTCTACTTAGAGATAAGCTATACTCATGTACGTACCTGAGATGTAATTGTTCTAGTTTTCGTCTTTCTCACCATGTAGAATACTACAATAAAAAATAACTTGGAAATAAAAAGAATACAGATTGTCACTGAGGAAGACAAAACAGGAAGTTGAGTCAGTAACAGCAAACACTGCTTATTGGCTTGCCACTGTCTTAGCCACTGTTCTATTGCTATGAAGAGACACATATGGTGACGGCAACTATTAGAAAACAAGGCATTCTTTGTGTAGAGAAAGGCCATTGACTTGTTTGAGTTAATTTTATATCCAGCTACTTCACCAAAGCTGTTTATCAGGTTTTGGTGTTCTCTGGAGGAATTTTTAGGGTCACTTATATACACTATCATTTCATCTGCAAAAAGTGATATTTTTACTTCCTCTTTTCCAATTTATATCCACTTGATCTCCTTTTGTTGTCGAATTGCTCTGGCTCATTCTTCAAGTACTATGTAATAAACAGGATGAGAAAGAAATTAGGGAAACAACACCCTTCTCAATAGTCACAAATATTAATAAATATCTCGGCGTGACTCTAACTAAAGAAGTGAAAGATCTGTGTGATAAAAACTTCAAGTCTCTGTAGAAAGAAATTAAAGAAGATCTCAGAAGATGGAAAGATCTCCCATGCTCATGGATTGGCATGATCAACATTGTAAAAATGGCTATCTTGCCAAAATCAATCTACAGATTCAATACAATCCCCATCAAAATTCCAACTCAATTCTTCAACGAATTAGAAGGAGCAATTTGGAAATTCATCTGGAATAACAAAAAACCTAGGATAACAAAAACTCTTCTCAAGGATAAAAGAACCTCTGGTGGAATCACCATGCCTGATCTAAAGCTACAGAGCATTTGTGATAAAAACTGCATGATACTGGTATAGAGACAGACAAGTAGACCAATGGAACAGAATTGAAGACCCAGAAATGAACCCACACACCTATGGTCACTTGATCTTCGACAAGAGAGCTAAAACCATCCAGTGGAAGAAAGACAGCATTTTCAACAATTGGTGCTGGCACAACTGGTTGTTATCATGTAGAAGAATGTGAATCGATCCATACATATCTCCTTGTAGTACGGTCAAATCTAAGTGGATCAAGGAACTTCACATAAAAACAGAGACACTGAAACTTATAGAGGAGAAAGTGGGGAAAAGCCTTGAAGATATGGGCACAGGGGATAAATTCCTGAACGGAACAGCAAAGGCTTGTGCTGTAAGATCGAAAATTGACAAACGGGACCTAGTGAAACTCCAAAGTTTCTGCAAGGCAAAAGGCACCGTCAATAAGACAAAAAGACCACCAACAGATTGGGAAAGGATCTTTACCTATCATAAATCAGATAGGGGACTAATATCCAACATATATAAAGAACTCAAGAAGGTGGACTTCAGAAAATCAAATAACCCCATTAAAAAATGGGGCTCAGAACTGAACAAAGAATTCTCACCTGAGGAATACCGAATGGCAGAGAAGCACCTGAAAAAATGTTCAACATCCTTAATCATCAGGGAAATGCAAATCAAAACAACCCTGAGATTCCACCTCACACCAGTCAGAATGGCTAAGATCAAAAATTCAGGTGACAGCAGATGCTGGCATGGATGTGGAGAAAGAGGAACACTCCTCCATTGTTGGTGGGATTGCAGGCTTGTACAGCCACTCTGGAAATCAGTCTGGTGGTTCCTCAGAAAATTGGTCATAGTACTACCGGAGGATCCAGCAATACCTCTCCTGGGCATATATCCAGAAGATGTCCCAACTGCTAAGAAGGACTCATGCTCCACTATGTTCATAGCCGCCTTATTTATAATAGTCAGAAGCTGGAAAGAATTCAGATACCCCTCAACAGAGGAATGGATACAGAAAATGTGGTACATCTACACAATGGAGTATTACTCAGCTATTAAAAAGAACGAATTTATGAAATTACTAGCCAAATGGATGGACCTGGAGGGCATCATCCTGAGTGAGGTAACACATTCACAAAGGAACTCACACAATATGTACTCACTGATAAGTGGATATTAGCCCAAAACCTAGGATACCCAAGATATAAGATACAATTTCCTAAACACATGAAACTCAAGAAAAATGAAGACTGAAGTGTGGACACTATGCCTCTCCTTAGAAGTGGGAACAAAACACCCATGGAAGGAGTTGCAGAGACAAAGTTTTGAGCTGAGATGAAAGGATGGACCATGTAGAGACTGCCATATTCAGGGATCCACCCCATAATCAGCATCCAAAAGCTGACACCATTGCATACACTAGCAAGATTTTATCGAAAGGACCCAGATGTAGCTGTCTCTTGTGAGACTATGTGGAGCCTAGCAAACACAGAAGTGGATGCTCACAGTCAGCTAATGGATGGATCACAGAGCTCCCAATGGAGGAGTTAGATAAAGTACCCAGGGAGCTAAAGGGATCTGAAACCCTAAAGGTGAAACAACATTATGAACTAACCAGTACACCAGAGCTCTTGATTCTAGCTGCATATGTATCAAAAGATGGCCTAGTCGGCCATCACTGGAAAGAGAGGCCCATTGGACAAGCAAACTTTATATGCCCCAGTACAGGGGAATGCCAGGGCCAAAAAGGGGGAGTGGGCGGGTAGGGGATTGGGGGTGGGTGGGTATGGGGGACTTTTGGTATAGCATTGGAAATGTAAATGAGCTAAATACCTAATAAAAAAATGGGAAAAAAAAGAAAAAGAAGAAAACAGGGCATTTAACTGGAGGCTTGCTTACATTTTCAGATGATTGGACAATCATCACGAGAGGGACCCCATCACTGGAGCAATAGAGAACTATTGATCCTTAGGCAAAGAGATAGATTCTGCCATTGCATTGGCTTCTTGAAAACTCATACCCATCCTTGTTGATACGCCCACTTTCTCCAATGAAGCCACACCTTCTCTTATTCCTTCTAAATTTAAACTCACTGCCACTTTCTGGTGACTAAATATTCATATATATGTGTCTATAGGTGACTTTATTATTCAAACCACCACTTTTCCCATGGCTGGTTCAGCTATTTTTTTAAAATACAGCCTAAAAGGCTCCCATTTATTAAGGACTACTGATGAGCTTAGCCACAGTGATGGGCCCTCCCACATCAATCATTAGCCAAGAGAATATCCCATAGACTTACCTAATGAACAAGTAAGTGAATAGAGACTGATCTTCAATTGTTCTCTCTTCTCAGGTAACTGTGGATTGTCAAAATTGGAAAAAAAAATATCCCATCACAGTAATGTTTAACTTACACCATAACCTACAAAAACTTTACTCAACACCATCTATTGCATTCTGCCCCTGCATAGACACACTTCCATGTATGGCATAAGTGAAGGGTGACTACCTCCATCAGCAAGGATACTCAATAATAGGTGACATGAGCTGAATATTTCCTATAGCCTCACAACCCCGAAATTCTACTGTGTGTTACACTTACTGGGAGACTTGCCAATCTGTCCAATTTTATGCCACCAAAGCTATGACAAAAAAACTCCTCATAAAGAAATCTAATGAATTTTACTTGATTTCTTTCTCCTGAGGCAACTGAGTATTATCCCTTCATGCTTATATTGGTGTCTGATTCATCTGTAATAAACCCACTACTATTTACAGCTACATCACAGGAGGTATGACAAATACCATCTCCCATGAGTTGGTCAAACCTTTTCAGCAGATTTTTTTGTAGTATCCTTTCTATAATAAAAAATACATTGATTTCTTTATTTTTAAGTGTGTAATTTAATGATTCTAACACATTTTTATCTCCCTTCCATTTTCCCCTCATTTTCTGCTACTTCATATGATATTGCAATCTATTAAAATACAGTAGTGAATACAGTGGAAAAAACAGTGTGGGAAGAATCAAAGTTCTTTATTACTAAGACAACAGATACACTGGCAGAATCTTCCAGGTACAACTACTTAGTAACTTTCGGTGTAATGTTAGCATGATTCTTCTAGAAAAAAGCTTAAAGAATTAAGGCATGGTTACAATGGACCAGAAAAATCAGTATCACTAGTGAGACACATTCATGTAAATAATTTTCATCACTGTTCCGATATGCCTAGCAACAAAAAAAACAGGTCCATAGTCACAAGAGTATGAAAGGGGCATGAAGGAGAACAGTTGTCCAACTTATTATTACCCAGTAAGCATCAACACAGGAAGCGACCAAAGACAATAAATAACTTCCAAGACATGTCCCAAATGACCAAGTTCCTTTACAAGTTTCTCACCCCTTCAATGCACACCCATCAATCAATTAACTCATTGATTAAACCCCTCAGGGTCCAATCACTTTTCAGATTGTGTATAGTGTTCTATCTTTGAACATTGTACTTGGGGCCAAAACCTTCATCAAAACCCACGACTGACATTGCAAACCCATTTCACCACACAATTCTTTATGTTACAAAAAGTGATAGGATCTATCTGTCTCTTTAAGGATATCTCTGTATAGCAGTTACAAAAGCAAAACGTCCAGGCCAACAGAATCATCACCTCCATGAGGTATTTTAAAATATGAGTTCAAGAAGAAGGAAAATGCAATGCAAGTTAATGTTCTTGATCCCACATCCCTCCTTCTTAAAGCCATAAGGTGGACCCAGAAGTTTAGGTCAAAAGTGTAAATTTCACCTATACTACAACCAACTGTGATGATTTCTAGCCATCTCCAGTTTCAGTGTGGTATTTAGTCCCACCATCTGCATCACAGCATATTGCCTAGTGTGAAATAGTGCCAGCAGTTGATTGCAAACCCCACTATGCGTTGACTTGGATGTAAAATGAGACATCTATAATATAGACACACTTGTACACACACACATACTCACAGAAAGAGGCAAGAAGTAGAGGAGCTGAGTCTTAGGATCCCTCAATGAAGAGATAGTGGAAATCTTGTAAGGCAGAGAGGTCATTGAGAAACTGTATGTCTCTATCTGCACAAAATCAGGCCAGTCTGCCTTCCATCAATGAGTGGTAGGTTCTCACTATCCATCATCCCCATCTGAGAAGGTATGGACAGTTAATGAAAGATGGAGAGTCAGTTTACATCAAAGGTATGCCCTTTGAAGGTTATAGGTTGGCCAGGCACTACTGGTAGCTCCATGTCCAAGAGTTTATGGGCAACACAATTGATTTGAATGGGTTGTATCAAAGGGGAGAAAAGGAGACATGAAGTTGGAAGGAGGATTAAGGTGGGAATGGATCTGGTTTTGGTCCGGGAGTAGTTATTAAGAGAACTGAAAAATAAATTCCATCAAAATACATTGTATGAATTTCTCAAGGAATTAATGAATGTAGTTCTTAATATATAATGTCTGTACTGAACATATACAGACGACTTATATTTCCATTTCCTAAATAACAAACCCTTGTGTAGCAGTTTCATTACATTAAGGGCAAAAGTAATCCAGAGATTATTTAAAATAAAGAAGGATCAGAGGTTATGGCCCAGGGGCAAATTCATGCCTGTGTTTATTTACTTACAACACCAGTGCTTAGGATTTTGGGAGGGGAAGAGACAGGAAGATGACTGTGGCTTCCTGAAAGCCAGCCTCAATATTAGCTCAGCAAGAAACCCTGTAGAAAGGGGATAAATTAGGGAGTGAAGGAGCAAATCACACTATACCCTTCGCTACCTTTGAACTTACCTGTACAGATCTGTGTGCAGACACACATGAATATAAATAAAATATACAAGAGCTTATCTTGCATAGCTTATAAGCAGTGTTCTGTTATCTTAGCCTAGAGTCCTGAGGACTTTATATCATTAGAGTTCCTGAAGCAAACTTCCCAGATATAGCGGATGGGCATATCTTGTTACTATGCAAAGAGACCTCAGTTAAGTGTGTGTGTCAGTGATTCCAAAACAGCTTTCCTTCTCTACCTTCCTTTATATGGCACAGAACGACCTGTAAATAATTAAAATATGAAAACAAGGCTTTTTCACGAATTTAGGCTTGTGTTAAAATAATATTTATAACATTTTACTAAATGGAAGGGAAATTTTCAGCTCCCAGGAACAATCCTGTAGGCTTCTGTTTTGTCCCATTATGAACAAAATTAATTGCACATCAACAGTTCCCACGCTTTTAACTAAATCAGGATGAAGGGATATGTTTCCATACAAATAAGTAATGCCAATGTGATTAATCATGTAGAAATGTGGCAGGGTTAGGATGCCTTTGGCTGATGTGACAATGATGACTGATTAGTCTCTTGTTATGCAAATAACCCTAACCTCTAAGAAAAGAAAAGTAATGATATAAAATATTCCAAGAAGTGGCATGGACAATTATTACTTGATTTCAATTTCTTTTACATACTTTATTAGTTTGAATAATTGTGGCTCACAGAAGATCAAATATTCAAAGGAGTTATTTTTCCAGGTGGTGGGATGTTTAGAAAGAATTAGGATTTGTGTTTTCATTAAAAGTGATTTGGCACTGGGCTTGAAATATCAAACACCCTATGACATATCAAAAACTCTCTCTCGTTCTCTCTTTCTTTCTTTCTTTCTTTCTCTCTCTCTCTCTCTCTCTCTCTCTCTCTCTCTCTGTCCCTCTCTCTCTCTCTCTCCTCTTTCTCTCTCTCTGTCACTCTCTCTCTCTCTCTCATGTTTTAAGCCATCCATCCAGTGGTTGACATCTAGTATTAATCTATCGCATGTTTATTGCACACAGTAAGGCAATCAACGTTTATGATATGGATGTGAAATGGTCCTTCTTGCATTTTTTTTTTTTTAGTTAACTCAACCTGGGAATATAGAACCGCAGATAAAGAACTGCCTCCATCACATTGGTCAGTTGCCACACCTGTAAGGAATGATCTTTTTTGGATGGCTGATGTTGAAGGGTCTAGCCCACTATGGGTAGTGTCAACATCTATGAAAAAAATATACAAAGTGTGATGGTTACCGTGTAAGGGCCTGAAATTAATTTTTCTGGAAGAACTTACGATCTATATGGCATGAAAAATTAAAGTGCCTGATAATTTGTAAGTAAATTCCATACTTACCAGCATTCAATATTTTGTTTACCCATATTTCAAAAGTAAAATTATCAAATCTATTTCACCCTGTTTTACTGCATTTAATCTACTAAATTACTTGTAACCAGAAATACTAATAAATTTTAAAGGCCTTTAAAACATGACTGGTTGATATTGGGTTTAACTTCATCACAACTTTGTAAGCAGGAACAAGAGCTAGATTGCCTTCTCATTTTGCAAAGAATCAATGATTCACGGTTGCAAATAACTTCAATACAAGGTACTTAACCCTGTAAAATTCCTGCTTTGTTTGAATAAAATATTTATTGCTCTAACTTTGGGTTTTCATAAACAGAATTTTGATGTGCTATCCAATGTGCTGCCTCAAAGAGTCTGGCACAATTTCTGACACTAAGAACAGTTTAAAGATAACCAGGGAAAGGTTGGAACAGGGAAAATAACCACCAAGGATGTTGGTGAGTCAGAAACTGAAGGCTTTCACAGGAGGAAAATAAAAACAAAAACAAAACAAACAATCAACAAATGAATAAACAGAAACCCAACCACCAAAATGATAAAAACAATACAGGTGTGAATTACTTGGGCAGAATGTGACTCAAGTCATCAGGACATTTCAGTAGGGATTATATTTTGTATTTCGAGAATGCCATATGAAAACGTAAAGCCTAGATGGTTAATGTCTCTGGTGTAATTAGGGAAGGAACCAGCATGAGTGGGGTTCTATGATGCAAGCTGAACTAGGTGATGTCACAGAGCACTGGCCATAGATTGCACATCTATTCCACTTGGAGGCACTAGAATCCCTAGAAGGTGTGTCCACTATTTTCCCAGTGGTGTATGAAAGGCAGGCCAGCTCCTGAAGCCCAACGTTGTTCCTCAAGTTTTTTTTGCCTGGTCTGTATCAAAAGACAGAATCTTGATGACTAAGACATTTTCTTTGGGTAAGTACATTTATGAAGTGAATGGGACCCTCATAGCTATAGAAAGCTGAAAGTTTTCCCTCCCACACTGAGTAACTGTACATTCTAAATTCTCCCATGTTTGGGGCCAGGGGCATGGTTGATCCAGTTTAGTTGATCTCCTGAATTTATTATCCTTGCTAACAATATCTCCTTCACAATTCCATTAAAATGTCAAAGCACTTCTTTGTCCGTATGTATTTTAGAAAATGTTAGTTCTAAATGGCTGATATTGCCTGGATTTGTTGAGGCCAGAGTTGCAGTGGCAAATAATCACCAAATAATCCTGAGGCTGGGTCAGGTGACATATTACAGAAGGCCAGTGGTGTGCTGTGTCCCTGGGATATTTGTGAATATTGCCACCTAATTCAGAGCTTGCAGGTACAAGAGAGGGTAGGTAACAACTCTGGCTCATTTTCTTTATTCTGTTCTCTCCTTGATCATTTTGGGTAAAAGGCATACCAACTTCCACATTGACATAGACATGCAAGGAGATGTTCCTCAGAAGAGGCAAATTAGCTCAGGGCTGAAGACATATTCATCTGAGTATGTTATTCTGAGCTGTGGAGAATTACTTGTTAATTTCCCTTCGATAATTTCCTTGTTTCCCTTATTTATTTGTTTTTTTGTTGTTGTTGTTGTTGTTTTGTTTGTTCGTTTTTTCTTTGGATGGGTGTTTAATTTTACTTTGAGTGTGTTTGTGTGTAGCGTTGGCTGTTAGGAGAATCACTCTGTAGAATAGACTAGCCTTTATCTCACTAAGGTTTGCCTCCCTCTGCCTCTTGAGTACTAGGATTTAAGACTTGGGTCACTAACACCTCCTATTAACTTCTGATTTGACTGTTTGTTTTGTTTTTTGTTTGTTTTTCATTTTTGTTTTTTTGTTTTGTTTGTTTGTTTGTTTTGTTTTGTTTTTGTTGTTTTTTTTTTTGTTTTTTTAGTTGTTAATATTGTTGCTGATTTGGAGACATGGTTCCTTTATCTACCACTAGCTGCCCTGGAACTCACTTTGTAGACCAGGCTGGTCTCTAAGTCAGAAATCTGCCTTATCCTGCCTTCTGAATGCTGAGTTTAAATGCTTGCGCCACCATAGCTGGATTATGAACTTCTTATTTTGATCAAATTAAGTTTAGAAGCCCAAACATGTTTAGCATAGCCTTCTTGACCTACTCAAAAATTCCATTAGAGAAGAGCATTTCTCCAGCATTCTCTCCCATCCTACACTCATTGCCTTTCAGTAACTCATATATATGACAGTAGCAACAGCATTGTGTCTGGTGTAAACAGGCAATATCTTCAATCCAAGGCAATGGGCAAGTATGATATTTGAACACAGAATGTTACCCACAAGACATCTGCCCAGGGTTGGTGTGGTCTACCACACCAGGGCTACAGCCATGTAGAAGACAATACCTCTGAAGAGTCTTAGCATGACATCCCTCATGAAGAAGAGGAGGAGGATGTCTTCTTCCAACGTCTTGAGGAATATTGTTGGCTGCAGAATTTCTCAAGGTTGGAAGGAAGGTAATGAGCCTGTCAATCAATGGAAGACCAAAGTGCTAGGTCAACTCCCAACAAACCCTTCTCTTTATTTGGTGAAGTATGATGGAAATGACAGCGTCTATGGACAGGAGCTCTACAATGATGACAGGATTTTAAACCTTAAGGTTTTGCCTCCCAAAGTAAGATTTCCTCAGGTAAGGGATGCCCACCTCGCCAGAGCCCTGGTTGGCAGAGCAGTACAACACAAATTTAAGGGTAAAGATGGCTCTGAGGACAACTGAAGGGGGGTTGTGCTAGCCCAGGTTCCAATCATGAAGGATTTGTTTTACATTACCTACAAGAAGGATCCAGCTCTCTACTTCTATCAGCTCCTGGATGACTACAAGAAAGGGAACCTCCACATCATTCCAGACACTCCTCTGGCTGAGGAGAGATCAGGAGATGACAGTGATGTGTTGATAGGTAACTGGGTGCAGTACACCAAAAAAGGTGGTTCCAAATAGTTCAGAAAGGTTGTTTACCAAATTCTAGCCAATCCTTCTGTGTACTTTATCAAGTTTCATGGTGACATCCATATCTATGTCTATACTCTGGTGCCAAAGATTCTTGAAGTTGTAAAATCATAAAGTACAGAAACGTAAACGTATAGGACTGGAAGAAAAAAAAAGTTTTTTGTTTTTTTTTTCCTGTGTTGGCTACATAAGGGTCTTTGACAATCCCAGTATCTTTGCCAATAAAATGTGTTTTGCTCTAAAAATTTTAAAGTGTGACATGATATTCTGTGAGTTAACAATTTGCTGGAAGAGATGGCCTACAGTGGAAGGAATATCAAATGAAGATGAAAGTTTCATTTCAGGTGGTGAACAGTACATACACCTAAAATCATACATGCTAAAAGGAACAGCTTCTCTGGTCTGCATGTAGAATAAGGAATTGGAGATGGAACTTGGAGGAGCAGAGATAGCAGCAAAAGATGGATGTTTAGGAAGTAGGGGAGAAGGACAAAGCATAGGTAGAAACTCTGATGTGAACACTGAAGGAGAAACAAAAAGTTGGGGAAAGAGGGACATTTAAAAGAAATGTGGCCTTGTTACACAAGGTGAAACGCAGAAAACTGATTGAAATAGACTCAGAAATCAGAGAAAATCAGGTTTCATTTGAATAATGAAACTTAGTGAAATCTGTCTCACATTTTAAGATTTATTATCTTTACTTATGTGGGTGGGGATATTGCATGTCCTTTTGAGTACAGGTGAGCACAGAGACATGAGTTGTCAGGTCCCCTGGAGCTGCCATTAAAGGTGATTACTGGCCAGTGGATATGAAATCAAGAAACCAGATCTATTCTTGTGGTGCAAAAGTGCTTGTTACCATTGATTCATCTCTCTAATCCCATAAAGATATTTTTTTAAAGAAATCCAAAATTCACATGCAGAAAACAGACCAGGATGAAGGTAAGAAAGTTCTAATTGATGGTGACCATTAAAAGCAATAAAGAACACAAAGAGTAGAGTGCACTGAGAGACAAATGAATTCTAAGTTGGAGTTCTCGAAAAGTTAGGCAGGAGTCACAGGAAGAAGAGAAAGTTTCTGGGAATATTCAAACTTGGGCCCTATCCACATTGGCCTCTTTGTTTTCTTAACAAATATCCAGTCAATCATTACAGATTCGTGTGTTTGTGTTTGTCTCTCTCTCTCTCTCTCTCTCTGTGTGTGTGTGTGTGTGTGTGTGTGTGTGTGTGTGTGTGTGTGTGTGTGTTTGTATGTGTGTGTGTGGTACTTAGAGTCCATTTTTATCCAGACAATCCAGAAGTGAATGTTTAAATATATGAGACTCCCTAAATCATCACAGAAACCTTGATTTTGTGTAATCAGTTTCAAAAGTAAAGTAAAAGAGAAAATGAATATGCTGTGAGATAATGTCGGGTTGGAATGGATCCTGAGTTCCTTCTGTGAGCACTCTTTGCTTCTGATGAATCCTGCGATCTTTTGGAGGTCTCTAATGAGAGGCCCAGATGACCATAAAAAGCTCCCACACTGGCCTGTTCCACCTAACTCTCCTCTAAACATATGACTCCCTACATACCTTCAGCCTGTCTATAGCCTGGATATTCTAATCTTTTCCTTATGTGTGACCTCATTCTTAGAAAACACTGAAGGTGTAACCAATGCATATATGCTGACCTTTTTTCTATGCCAGTTGTCATGGGTTTCAAATGTTATGAGGTTGCCCACAGTGTTGGTCACTTCCTGAGGAGCCCGTGTACTTCATGGAGGTCTGCCTGGGTTCCATCTATACGCAGAGACTTTTTTTTTTTTTGAGGCTGAAATGCCATGGATTCATTCATTACAATTTTTCTCTCTAGAATAAGTTTGTATGCTGCAGCACTTGAAAATACTTTCTATTGTTGATTAATTTTAATATCTGGGAGAGTTTCTGCAGTAACTGATTCTCTTAGTTAGGGATTTGTTTCTGTGAAAAGACACCATGACCAAGGCCACTCATAAGAGACAACATTTCATTAGGGCTTTTCTACATTTAATTACACGTTCAGAGGTTCACTTCACGATCATCAAGGCAGAAAATATGGCAGAGTCTAGGCAGACATAATGGTGGAGAGGAAGTTTAGAATTATGCAACTCCATCCAAATGCTTCCAAGAAAAAATATGTATTTTGCATGCAGGTATGGTCTGATTCACACTGGGCAGAGCTTTAAAGACCCAGAGTGATATGTTTCCTCCAGCAAGGCCAGACCTATTCCTACAAGGCCACACCTCCTCATAGGCCAACTATATTTAGAATGCCACACTGGTTTAATAGCAACTCAACAAGATCTAGAGTCTTCAAAGAGGAGGAGCTTCAGTTGAGAAGATGCCTCCATAAGATCCAGCTTTTCAGAATTTTTTTAATTGGTGAGAGAGCACCAACTCCATTGTGGGTGTTGAAATTCTTGTGGTGGTACTCCTGGGTTTTTTTAGAATGCAAGCTAAGCAAGACTAGAGGAGCAAGACAATAAGCATCACTACAACATAGCCTATGAATGAGCTTCTAATTCCAAGATCCTGTGTTGTTTCAGTTTCTGTCCCAACTTTTTTGATGATTAACAACAATGTGGAAGTATAAGCTGAAAAAAACCTTTGCTATGGAATTTGCTCTTTGGACATGGTGGAACCTTTCAACAATAAAAATAGTAAGACATTCTTAAGGAAAAATGTCTAATAATGCCAATGTCACTTATCTTAAAACCACAAATAATAATGTGCAGACATTTTATTTTTATTTAAACATAAGATATACTCATGTACCTACCTGAGATGTAATTTTTCTAGTTTGCTTCTTTCTCACAATGTAGAATATTACAATCAAAAATAACTTGGAAATAGAAGGGTTACAGACTATCACCAAGGAAGACAAAACAGGAAGTTGAATCAGTAACAGCAAACACTGCTTATTGGCTTGCCACTGACTTAGTCACTGTTCTATTGCTGTGAAGAGACACCATGGTTAAGGCTACTATTAGAAAACAAAGCATTTAACTGGAGGCTTGCTTACATTTTTAGAAGTTTGGACAATCATCAAGTGAGGGACCCCATCATTGGAGCAATAGAGAACTAATGATCCTTAGGCAAAGAGAGAGATTCTGCCATTGCAATGCCTTCTTTAAAACTCAAACCCATCCTTTTTGACACACCCACTTCCTCCAATGAAGCCACACCTTATCTTATTCCATCTAATCTTTAAACTCACTGTCACTTCCCAGTGACTAAATATTCATATATATGAGTCAATAGAGAACGTTCTTATTCTACCACCAATTTTCTATGGCTTGATCAGCCATTTTTTTAAATACAATCTAGAATGCTCCCATCTATAAATGACTATTGATGAGCTTAGCCACAGGGATGGGCCCTCCCACATCACTCATTAGCCAAGAAAATATACTATAGACTTACCAAATAACCAAGTGAATAGAGACAGATCTTCAATTGTTCTCTCTTCTTAGGTAACTGTAGATTGTCAAGATTGAGAAAAAATAAAGTCCCATCACAGGAATGTTTCACAGACTCAACAACCTACCCAAACATTACTCAACAGCATTTCCTCCCCTTTGCCCCTGCATAGACCCAATTCCATGCATTGCATAAGTGAAGGATAACTACGTTTATCAGCAATGATACTCAATAAGAGGTGACATGAACAAATATTTCCTATAGCCACACAACCCCCACATTCTAATATGTGTTACACTTACTGTCAGACTTGCCAATCTGTCCAATTTCCTGCCAACTCATTTAGACAAAAAAAAAGAAAAAAAAATTCCTCATAACGAAATCCAATGAATTTTACCTGATTTGTTTCTCCTGAGGCAACTCGGTGTTATCTCTTCATGCTCATATTCGTGTCTGATTCATCTGTAATAAACCCACTACTATTATCAGCTACATCACATGAGGTATGATGAATACCAACTCCCATGAACAGCATCACAGTAGGCTAAGCCTTTTCTGCAATTTGAAGTGTCCTTTGTATACAAAAAATCAATTGATTTCATTAAGTGTGTAATTTAATGATTCTAACACATTTTCACCTCCCTTCCATTTTTCCCTCATTTTCTGATACTTCATATGATATTGCAATCTATTAAAATACAGTAGTGAATGCAGAGGAAGGACCAGTGTGGGAAGCAGCAAAGTTCTTTATTTCTAAGACAACAGATACACTGCCAGAATCTTCCAGGTACAACTGCTTGGTAACTTTGGGTTTAATGTTAGCATGAAATTTCTAGAAAAACGCTTAAAGAATTAAACCATGGTTAACCTGGACCAGACAAGTCAGTATCTCTAGTGAGAAACATTCATGTAAATCAATTTCATCACTGTTACAAGATGCCTAGCAACAAGGAAAACAGGTCCATGGTCACAAGAATATGAAAGGGGCATGAAGGAACACAGTTGTCCAACTTATTAGCAGCCAGTAAGCATCAACACAGGAAGCGACCAAAGATAATAAATAACTTCCAAGACATGTCCCAAATGACCAAGTTCCTTTACAAGTTTCTCACCCCTTCCATGCACACCCATCAATCAATTAACTCATAGATTAAAGCCCTCAGGGTCCAATCACATTTCAGATTGTGTATATTGTTCTACCTTTGAGCATTGTACTTCAGACCAAAACCTTCATCAAAGTCCCAGGACAGACATTTCAAACCCATTTCACCACAGCATTCTTTGTGTTACACAAAGTGATAGGAACTATCTGTCTCTTTAATGGTATCTCTGTCTAGCAGTTCCAAAAGGAAAATGTCCAGGTTAATAGCATCAGCACCTCCAGGAGCTTTTATAAATGTGAGTTCAAGAAGAAGGAAATTGCAATGCAAGTTAAGGGTCTTGATCCCCCTTCCCTGCATCTTAAAACCATAGGGTGGACCCAGAAATGTAGGTCAAAAGTGTAAATTTCACCTATACTACAACCAAATGTGATGATTTCTAGCTATTCCCAGTTTCTGTCTGTTACGTAGTCCCAACAAGTCTGCATCAAGGAATATTGCCTAGTGTGAAATAGTGCCAGCAGTTGATTGCAAACCCCACTATGTGTTGACTTGGATGTAAAATGAAACATCTATAATATAGACACACTTGTACATATACGCATACTAACAGAAAGAGGCAAGCAGTAGAGGTGCTTTGTCTTAGGAACCCTCAAGGAAGAGAAAGTGGAAATCTCATAAGGCAGAGAGGTCATTGAGACACTGTATGTCTCTACTGCATAAAATCAGACCAGTCTGCCTTCCATCCCTGAGTGGTACGGTATCACTATCCATCATCCCCATCTAAAAATGTATGGACTGTTGATGAAGGATGGAGAGACAGTATTCATCAAAGGTAAGGCCTTTGAAGGTGATATAGGTTTGCCATGCTCTACTGGTAGCCCCATGTCCAAGAGTTTATGGGCAAAACAATTGATTTGAATGGGTTGTATCAAAGGGGAGAAAAGGAGACTTGAACTTGGGAGGAGGATTAAGGTGGGAATTGGTCTGGTTTTGGTCTGGAGGTATCAAGAGAATTAGAAAGTGAATTCCATCAAAATATATTGCATGAAGTTCTCAAGGAATTAATTAATGCAGTTCTTAATACTGTACTGAACATATACAGACCACTTATATTTCAATTTCCTAAATAACATCTCCTTTTATAGCACTTACATTACATTAAGGGCAAAAGTAATCCAGAGATTATTTAAAATAAAGAAGGATCAGGGGATATGGCCCAGAGGCAATGCCATGTGTGTTTTCAAACATTCACCTACAACACCAGTGCTTAGGATTTTGGGAGGGGCAGAGACAGGAAGATATCTGTGGCTTCCTGAAAGCCAGCCTCACTACCAGCTCAGCAACAAACCCTGTCATAAGGGGATAAATTAGGGAGTAAAGTAGCAGAACACACTACACCCTTCCCTACCCTCTGAACTTACCTGTACAATTCTCTATGCAGACACACATAAATATGATTAGAATATACAAGAGGTTACTTTGCATAGCTTATATGCAAATGCAATGTTGTTTTAGGCTAGAGACCTGAGACTTTATATCATTAGGGTTCCAGAAGCAAACACCCCAAATATAGAGAATAGATAAATCTTCTTACTCTGCAAAGGAGACCTCAGTTAAGTGTGTGTGTCAGTGACACCAAAAGGTTTCCTCCTCTATGTTCATTTATATAGCATAGAATGATCTGTAAATAATGAAAATATGAAAACAAAGCTTTTTCACAATTTTAGGCTTGTGTTAAAATCATATTTATAACATTTTATTAAATGGAAGTGAAATCTTCAGCTCTCAGGAACAATACAGTCAATCCTATAGGCTTCTGTTTTGTCCCATTATCAACAAAATTAATTGCACATCAACTGGTCCCAAACTTTTAACTAAGTCAGGGAGAAGGGCTATGTTTCCGTACAAATAAATAATGCTAATGTGATTATTCAAGCAGAAATCTGGCAGGGTTAGGATGCCTTTGGGTTATTTGATAGTGATGACTGATTAGTCTCTTTTTGTGCAAATAACCCTAACCTCTGAGAAAAGAAAAGTAATGATATAAAATATACTACGAAGTGACATGGACACTTATTACTAGATTTCATTTTCTTTTACATGCTTTCGTTCTTTGAAAAATTGTGGCCCACTGAAGCTCAAACATTCAAAGGTATTAGTTTTCCAGGTGGTGAGATGTTAAGAAAGATTTAGGATTTGTATTTTTATTAAAGGATATTTGTCACTATTTTTTGAACTATCAAAAAAAAAACAAAAAAAAACAAAAAACAAACAAACAAACAAAACAACAGGCTCTCTCTCTCTCAATCTTTCTCTCTCCTCATTCTCTCTCTCTCTCTGTCTCTGCCTCTGTCTGTCTCTGTCACTCTGTCTCTGTCTCTGTCTCTGTCTCTGTCTCTGTCTCTGTCTCTGTCTCTCTCTCTCTCTCTCTCTCTCATTCTCTGTCTCTCTCTATTTGTGTTTGTTGTCTGGAGTATTGTTTGTGAGCTCTCAGCTACTGCTCTATACATGTGTGCATGCCTGTCGCCATGGTGTTTACCATGATGTCCTGGAGTCGCCCTCTGAAACTGTAAGACCACAATTAAATATTTCATCTTATAATTTGGTGTGGTCATGATGTCTCACATCAATAGAACAGTAATCAAGACATCCATATTCCAGTTTATTTTTTCAATCGTTCTGTACTTATTTCATTAAAGTTACCTTTTGTCCATTGAACAGTTTTAAGAATACTTTTAAAGGTCCTGAACAAATAGTGCCAGTAGGAGTGGCACTGTTAGGAGGTGTGGCCTTGTTGAAGTATGTGTGACCCTGTTGGAGTAGATGTGGCCTTGTTGGAGGAAATGTAATACTGTGCTTGTGGACTTTGAGGTCGGCTATGCTTAAGCTGTCCCCAGTGTGACACACAGTCTCCATCATCTACCTGTGTATCAAGATGTAAAACTCTCAGCTCCTTCTCTAGCATTGTGTCTGTCTGAATGCTTCCATATTTCCAGTCATGATAATAATGGATTAAACCTCTGAAAATAAGTTACAAAGTGTTCAAGAGTTACTGTGATCCTGGAGACTCTTCACTCTGTCTCTGTCTCTGTCTCTGTCTCTGTCTCTGTCTCTGTCTCTGTCTCAGTCTCTGTTTCTGTCTCTGTCACTGTCTCTGTCTCTGTCTCTGTTTATGTCTCTGTCTCTGTATCTCTCTCTCTCTCTCTCTCACTTATTCTCTGTCTCTCTTTGTTTGTGTTTGTTGTCTGGTGTGGTCATGATGGCAATAAAACCCAAAGTAACACAAACACAAACATTCAAAAACACATTTGATATTTTGACTATTCTTGGCCCAGGGAGTGGCACTACTTGGAGCTAATAACCTTGTTGCAGTAAGTTTGGCCTTGTTGAAAGAAATTTATCATTGTGAACATGGACTTTAATGCCCTCTGCCCAGCTGCCTGAAAGCTACACATTTCCTAGCACCCTTCAGATGAAGATGTAGAACTCTCAGCTGCAAATGAACATGCCTACCAGGATCCTGCCATATTCCCACCTTGATGAAAATGGACTGAATTTCTGAACCTGTACGCCAGGGTAAATTGAAAAGTGTCTCTGCTGATAGTTGGTTGCTATTCCAGAAAGTCCAAAAGTTATGACGTATCATCCTGAGTCTGAGAATACACTGGTTTAGCTTCTAGCATTTGACAGAAAACAGGATTATCAAGACAATGAGAGTATAAATCTTCCTATTTCATAGAGACACATAGGTTATAGATCTGTGGAACTCAAGGTTTCATGGGTGGTATGGTAGGGTGATTAGTGTCTGTATATGAGTGCAGTTTCTGTTCCCAAGTCTGATGTCACACATACACATATGTTAAGTAATGTGTAGAATGTCTTCAACACTTGCTCTCTTAGAGTGAAACCCTCTCACCATTTTGACTAGTTTGACTGGCCAATACACTATTGGGATATCTACCTGTCTCCACCCCACAATGTTGCAGATATGAATAGACATGCCTGGAATTTTACGGAGTTGCCGAGAATACATGAACTCCACTGAGCCATCTTTCTAGCCCCCAGCAGGGTATTGTTTATTGAAATCAATGATCATATCAGTAGAGAAATGAAAACCAACATGACCCTGATATTCTACCTTACCTCCACCTAACACCAATAAGTGAATGTTAAATATAAATTTAATTCGTGTCCAAATAAATCCAGATTACAATCTAATGAATGATAAAATTGGAGTGGATCCAGATGAAAGCTACGTTAGTAGATTTTTGGCCTTTTATATGAAGAATAACCAATATTTTGGGTACACTAGGAGAGCAAATGTGTGTAAATGATTCGAATGAAAGAAAATCTGTGTTCCAGTGAATTTTATTTTAAAATAAATTTCAAAATCATGAAATTTCAAATATATATACATATATATATATACATATATATATATATATTTGTGTATGTTATTATGGGTTCATGTGAGTTTTCTTGGATTCCGATTGCAGAATTAGAGTATAGGGGACCTGGTTACGTGGCACTATTATTTTTTATTAATTAATTCATTCATTGTCCACCTTCCTACTGTTCCACATCCCATATCTACTGCCCATTCCCTGTCTCCAAGGGCAAGTCTCCACCCTACCGGATCTCTAAACACCTTGGTGTCTCTAGTTTGTTGAGAATTTGGTGCATCATTTCTGATTGAATAGAGATCAAGCAGATTTTTTTCTATGTATGTTTTAGAGACCTTCTGATAGTTCGCATATGCTGCCTGTTTGGTTGTCTAGCATTTGGGAGAACTCTGGGTCCATAGTAGTTGAGACAGCTGGTCCTCCTCAGCCTCCTTCAGTCTTTCTCAAATTAAACCAATGGTTCAGCAGATTCTGTCCATTTTTTGTTTCCATACATTTGCATCTGATTGTTTCACCTGCTCATTATTTCTTCATAAGTACAGTCATCCTAGCATTCATACTACAAGTATCTGAATTCAGAAACCTACAGAGGCTATTTATTGCAAGCAGGTCTTCTGCAAAAGCAATATACAATATAAGTACTAAAATTTCTATCAGTGCTCAACAATATTCTATTCTTTGTGATGAAATCCCTCTCTCTCTCTCTCTCAATATATATATACTTCTCTAACACTTAGTATGAATAAAGATTCTCTTAAATTCTCTCCTACAAAGGGGATGATATTGGAATGTCATCTGCAACATTCATTCACTTTCCTACACAGTTTGTGCTTTTTCTTAGCAATCAACTAATATCTAAATCACACATGCACTCAGATTACAAAATAAGGTATCTGAGCTAATGCAATCTGTTATTCTGAGTCAGAGTAGGGGCAGGACAATTCCAAACTGTAGTTACATCCAAGAGCATGGACTTTAACAAATTGTGAATCAGTAGAAGACAAGACAATGTATAGATGCGGTTGTTTCTTTTGGTTTGGTTTGGTTTAGCTTTGCTTATTTCAGTTACCCACAATCATTATAAGAAACACAGAGAAACACTGATTAATGCCTGTATCTTGAACTGAATGCAAATCGGGGCCCTAGAACCAACATTATATTTCTGTTACAATATACAGTATATATTTTTAGAGATTTTCTTTTCATTAGCTATCATACACACACACATACAACAAGTTTAAGAAATGTTCCTAAATAAATGACCCAAATAGCAGCTTAATGATTCAGATGCAGATATTTTCACCCAATCAATAGACTGAAGCATCTGACCCCTGTTGTTGAATTAATGAGGTTGAAAGATATTAAAGAAAAGGCATTCCTGTAGTAGAATCCCTGTCTCAATTAAACTGTTCCCCCAAGATGTCTGAAACTCTGGCCCAACAAAGAGACAGAATGCACCTGCTGATATGAGGCCTCCAACACACATACCCATCCTTATAAATGGTGAAAAGCTTGAATCTTTCTTATTTAGAGATTATACATTTGATATACTTCAAAGTCATAAGAGAATGCTTGAGGATTCAACAGAGCATATCTAATTTTACTTTTAGTATAAAGAAAATTGTCACCTTCCTTTGGTCAAATACAGTAGTTAATGTTCTCCCTTGTAGATATCACCAAGATCTAAGGCCATATTTGGGGAAAGGAAAAGACTGAAGCTCACTGAGCCTCACACAGGATAATTTTCTTGGCCACTTCAAAAAGCAAGGAGTGCGAGAGGCATCTTGGGAATAGAAGACTTCTGAGAACCTCTTCTCAGAATGAGACATTCTAAGACCACAGTCAACAGAGGGGAAATCGTGAAAATCTTGGATCCTAAAGTAGAGGTCCCAAGTCTTATTTTCCAGGTTAGAAATGTCCAGTTCAGCTATGGTCATCATGGGAATTTCCTAGGCTCCACTGAGAACTGTAAGACGATTCAGACTCTTCCTCACTAGCTTCCAAGAATTTTCCCCATATACATACCCTGTGTAACAACTTTGAGTGTCCAGGCAATGGTCACAACAATCTCCCAACATGATAAATAGTTATGCATGAATTGATGTTTCCGCAAGGCTGTTTTCAGCTGCACACATCTGTGAATAAAAGATACGAATGGGGCATTGTGATGACCAATTTTGAGGCACAGGATATGGGAGACAATTTCAGTTTTCTATTTTCTGCCCTATCATCTAAAAGGGGAGAAATGTGAGGTGACATTGTTCACATATGTGTTGTGTGGATATCTTGGACAAATGGGATATGTTTAAAGAAAACTTAGTTGATCGGGGTATTTGTGAGGCAAATCCAGTAGAGAATCTATGCTGATTCTTTAATTGCAGAGGTGGATCTGAAGTGTCCTAGTACAGAGGGTGGAGGTCTGAAACTCCCCTTCTACACAGAAGCTACTTCTGAGAGTCCTTTCAATAGATTTTGATTTCCAAAGGCCCCTTTTGCTGAAACTGAATGTTTAAAATCCACTTGGTAAATGGAAGTAGACAATAGACCCATACTCCTACTGGGAAGACAGGGATTGTTAGATGCCCTTTTATGTAGAATAAGTGGTATAAGTCTCCCATGGTCTAAAAGCCTTTTAAGGAAATAAAGGCTCAAAACTACATGGTTGGAATAGGAATATTCAATGTAAGGTATAATAATACATGTTTTGGGCCACACTTTGCTAATAGGTTCTAGGGCCTTGTTAGTCCTAGGAGAGTTGTGACATTATATTCAGTTTAGTGAGAAAAAGTAAGTTAACATTGGAAAATATGAGCCCCATGTAGGAAAGGAAATCTCTGAATTCCTTATGCAAGAGGAGGACAGAAACTTCTTGAGGCAGACTGTGACGTTGCCATATAAACTTCTGTCCAAGGTAAAGGTCTCTGGTACCTTATACAGTGGAGTATGTTTCCAGCAATGATTATCAATTTTCAATTCTTATTCAGAGTTTTTTTATTTTTTTTTTATTTTCATAGTTTGTGTTCATTGAGGAGATACACGGAAGCAACATATTCCTTCTTCCAAAGGCTTTTGAGGACTGTTGCTGGCTAGGATACTTCTTTGACTTTATTCATTATCCAGGTCTAAGCAGAATTAATGAAGTTATTTCATTTCTATTGACTTGTGTGGAAACAGATGGCACAGGTACTTTGATCCAGTTTGAAATATCACTATGGGACTTCACACCAGAGTGAACTAGGGTACCTGTTTACAGAAGGAGTCACTTTTGGAAATTTTCCTGATAAGTTAGGGATAAAACTACTTTGACCATATATAGGAATATCATTTTTGAGAAAGAGAATATGTTGGGAGGATAAATAAGATAAGAAAGATCACAGAATCCCTCAGGCAAATGTTTATCTTTGGAATTTGAAGAAGATGTCGAAAACAGCTTATCAAGTGCAAATGAACTCACAATTCAGAATACACATGTGTTCTGAGAAATTAAGGTGTGTTTGCCAACAATCAGAGCATTTTTCTTACGAATTGTTTGGTAACCTCTTGCTCTATGTTCTCTGTAAAGCAGCATGCCAGGCATAGCCAACAAAGAGGGCACTGCTCTATTTCAAGTGACAGGCTTAAAAATAGAAGTTAGGATAGGGCTTATATATTTACTGTCATGTCTCAGGACATCATTTCAGAGTTGCTTGACATCCCTTCTTTATTTGAGCATGCCTGGCCACCCAGGAAACATTGGAAATTTTAGGAACTCCTAGACTAATAGTCCTGAGGATTCTATGAAGACAAGTAAATTTTCTGAGATATGCATGGTCAAGAGATGTTGATTTAAATTTTCCACAAGCGAAAATAAACATCAACTTTAGTTTTCATGTTAGTGGCTTTTCAGTAGGCTCCCTAAGCAACAAAATTTGTATTAAGACCTTTCAAACTGAAGGGTGTGTCTATATTTCCCCAATTCAAAGATAAAATGTAAATTTGTTCCTTGTCAGAGTATTTACGTCAAAGATTCTTTATTGAAAAGTTTTTGAACCTAGAGTTTACCTTGAACTGAAGGGAAAATCTGGGAAACATTAGTATATATATTTAAGGTTCAGTTCATAATATCAGTAAGTTGTGTGGGATTCCTCGACCTAAAAGTATGTCCAAAACTCCTTTGGACAAACTGGTATAATCAGAGACTCGCTTTGCTTCAGGGTAAGATCTGATGACTCCTTAATCTAAGACAGATGGAGTAAGTATTACTTGGGGAGAAAGGAGGTGGTGTTGTCCTTGTAACAAGAGAGATGATCAGAGTATGAAAATCTCCATAATAGTTTGTACAAAAAATTGCTTACCTTAACTCATAAGGTCCTCCTTTGCCACACCTAATGGTTCTTCACATTCTGGAGTATCCATATCTTTAGCAGAATTAGCAAGACACCAAATATTGATACCATGATTCATGAAAACCTTGAGCTACTGTCTTCAGCATGATTGCCTCCTAAGAATTATGTTCAACCACCAGAACTGTGTTAGAATGATGATTTCACACCATGTCATGTGACTGAAGTCAAGGAAGTGGCATAAGGTCCCAGGATTGGCCTCCTCGACTTGATTTATCTGAAATGTGACCAGAGGGAGAAAAATGCTCCTTGTCAGAGGTAAAATATCCCATAGGTTCCCGAACAGAAATTATTTTTTATGAGAGCCCATTGACTCAAAGGGGTGATTTTTAAGACCTCAATCATCACAGGAAGGGAAACACCATAACTGTGGAATCAAGTAAGTCCCTTGATCCTGTTGGACAGTAGGGGAGTATAACTGTTTACCTTCTGTAGAGGAGGTTGGACCAGGCACTCCTTAAATCCACATTTTCAGAGAACTCTAGAAAATTCTTATCCCTGAGGACTCTACTGCACAGTTGACAGCACTCTGAGGTTTGTTCTGACAAGACTGCTCAAAGTTCCTGGATCTGTTCCCTATTTATACTTACAATAGGCCACAGAAGTATGGGTGTTGATGACAATTACCTTTATGATGAGCAACTTAAAGAGAGATGACCTTGGATCTAGGCTGAAGTTTTTATTCATTGGCCATGGGACTTGAAACCAGACTTCTCTGAGTTTATTGGTATTGAAAGGTGTATCCCCTAAACAATAATTTCTGAGAGAGAATCTCTGGTCTATATTAGTTGAATGGTAGACCTGAGTAAGCCATGAACAAAGAGTGAAACTCCTGTGAATTCTTGGTACCAACGGTTTAGTTTTAAGCACACCAGATCTGTACTTGAATGTATGAGACACACTCCTTACTCTCAAATGTCAGTTCTATACTTTCTTCATCAGAGGGACATGCCTCAGACCCCTCCAGTGCAGACAGAGAAAGAACAAAGTGTTTTTATTCAAGGTCAGCAGACCCCTTTGTCATATCCTTAATGTCAGGGACTACTATGTTTAGAGGAAGTAAGGCTAAGGCCTTCTTCAAAAGATAATCCAACTGGGGGTCAGCCCCCTTAAAATCATGGGATACTTTACTTCTAAGGTTGTGTGACTTGACGGAGTTGCTATTTATGCTTGAAATATAAATTATCACGGTTCTGGTGGGGTACATCTGAAGCCCCATTGTGAATTCATCAATGCTAATGCATGGTGATATTAAAGAGCCATATTTGTGGCCAAATTAAGATGTTGTTGAAGTCTGAAGTCTTGCTTCTCATGTCATATGTCTCCGGATATCTTCATTCATTGAGGACCTATATGACACCTTTGTTCTGAAGTGATAATTCTGAGGGCAATTAAAGAATGTCTGAAAATTTTGGTTCTCATGAGTCAATGCAGCCTTCAACACTGGTGAGTTTCTAACATATTTGATGTAGAATGGGTATGTCTGAACCACTGTTAGGTTATTGAAGGAAGTTGTGAGGCACATATATTCAATTTCATGTATATGTTTGTACTGTCACTGCCTTCAAACACACCATAAGGTGGCATCAGGTCCCATTTTAGATTGTTGTGAGCCACCATGTGTTTTCTGGGTTTTCAACTCAGGACCTATGGAAAAGCATTCTGTGCTCTTAACTGCTGAGCCATTTTTGCAGCTCCAGCACATTGGTTCTAGACAGCTTAGTTTAAGGTCACTTAGGGAATTGGGTAAAATCTGAGAATACCTATTTCAGCATGGGCAGATCAGAAGACCCTTTGGTATACAGTATTTTGGATGATCTGTGGTTCTTAAGCTGTAAGTCTAAAAATTAATAGAGAAAAATATCTGTATTTGGATTACTGGTTTAGAGCAATTGCACCTCACATATCCTTGAGTCATGGAGAGTGCATTACACCCCACTTCAAGCATAGGGGAATACATCTTAGGGTTCTCTCAAAGAAACACAATTTGGAGGACCCTTTGAAAGGAGGAAAATGTTGATTTATCCACAAATAACCTATTAAAAATAGCATCCATTAGAGGTAGAAAGTCTCATACCACATTTGGGAAAGCAGAAATATCAAACACTCTTGTATCTTTTCAAGATAAAAGGTCAATTTTGGGAGGAATATTTGGAATATTTCATTATCGAGGCTTCCTGGGAACCCAGAATATGAATATCATGCAGGCCATGCAACAGCATAATCAATCGTCAGTATGCTAGGAGGAACTTCCCAGCTATTTCTCCTGGTAAATCAGCTGCCTACTTCTGAACATGGCAAGGCTTACTTGTTTCTACTGGACAACATATAAGTATATGTCCTGGGTTTATGAAATTGCTGGCTACTCTTAGACTCCAGCCATTGAAGCAAATGGGTCCAGATCCTTGGACTGAGGTAATGAGGTCAGAGGATCAGAAAAAGGAGCACTCAATGCACCGTATATCAAGGAAATCGATTTGTCATGGATTACATCAGATCTAGTTAGTCTAGGTCCTCAATGATCAGAAGAAGCACATACTATTCTACATACTATTCTACATGAGCTGGAAATTATATAGCTTATGGCTACAAATTGTTAGATACTCTTAATCAGAAGGGAGGTTTGTTTGTACTTTTAGTCCAAGGGACATATGTGATGTTTCAATGTGCATCTGAAGCAGCTAGGAGTAGAAATTGTAAGATGTAGAGATAGTTGATGAGAAGTTAAAGTTCTAAACTCATGTTGCTCATAAGGGGCAAAGAAAGGGAAAAACAGGGCACCCTGTGGGTCAAAAAAAGAACTGAAAATGCCAGGGTAAAAGAGAGAAGGGCACTGGCCACCCTCTTGAGAAGGACTGCCTTACAGGATCCATTTGGCAAGCTGTAAAGTTCTGGTGTGTCCTTGGGTCAAAGGAGTAATTCGGGAGTGAGGATTAAGTCATAAGCTTCCTAGAGCATTTATGATATCTCTTTTTTCATAGAAAGCATCTGTGAAGCACATTTTTTTTAGATTGGGCATTTGAGAGCCTGCCTCTTTCAGGCTAAAGCATTCTGAGCCTTACTGAAAGAGGACACATAGCCAATGTCCCTTTGGTGAGAACTGAAAAGTCTGAGTTCACAATGCTCAGACTGATATGGTCTGACTTTCCCTTTTAGGGGAGAAGAAAGAACTACAGCTCCCCTTTTGCTCCGTGATCCTTTTGAAATTGATTTTGATATGATGTATATATTTGTGGCCTCCTAGGACAGAAGGGTCACAAAGGGACACCCAAATTCACATTGTAATGATTGTTTTCTCCCTGAGCAAGAGAGAGCAAGTATCATGTCCTGTGTTTGAGATGTTACGTGTAATTACTTTGCATAACAGGGAATGAAGTGGCACCTCCATTTGGAATTCATGGATGTATGAATCCCACTAGGAAAATAGCCAATGCTGTGGGCTCCCATTTTTGTATTAATGGAAGTTATGTGTTTCTCTCTCTTTGGCAGTAGATACATGTTTTGAGCACTACTTAGTAAAAACAGGGTGGTTGATATCCTCTTGGGGTGATGACAAGAATTTGACACCTCTATGGGGACTTTCTCCATCTGGAGATAACTCAATGCCTTCTTGTTCTGCAGGAGAAGTTTACAGGGCTATTTGGGTATTAGAGGCACTACTCTCTCTCCTCCTATTAAAAGTAGCATTTCAGAGAATCTCATGAGGAGACATGAAATGTCTGAGGCTCTCTTCATGAGGAATAGGGTGGTTTATGTGCACTTTTCTCTAGGCATGGATCATGGTTTGCCACTCTCATGTTCTGAATGGGAAGCTTGACTGTCCCATTGTTCAGAACAGTCCTTTTCTGATAAGATAAAATAGATTTGGATGGTCTGTATTCACCTTGGTATGGTGGAGGACTTCTGAGGCCCTCCTCATGAGATGGTGAGCATCCAAAGGCTCCTTTAGCAGTATCAGAAGTAGTGAGGGTTATGGTAGTCACAGTTTTAAGATTTGCAACTTTTTTTCTTAGAAGTGCAAGATCTTACCAGCATTTTGGAATAGTGGCAGTGTTTCCACCTAGCATCTTTTTAGAGGACAGGTTTCAGGCCTGCTTGATCTACAGAGGAAAACATTAGTCTTATTTTTTGCAGTATAGAATTTTTGGGACAACCCCTTGAATGAGGAGAATAACTGAGATCTTTCTTATAAGGAATGCTAGATGTGAAACTCAATTGTGAAGATTAAAAGGGGGAGATGCTTCTTGGAGGAGTAGAGGTAGGACTGGATTCCTTTCAGCATACTTGGAAGATGTGAGGCTACCTTTGGCAGAAGAGATGCATTTTAAAACATCAAGTTCTGAGAGGCAGTATCTGATATCTCCTTCTGAAAATGAGACATGTTTCAATGTCCTTTGGTTAGAATTGGAAGTACTCGGGCTCTTCCTCTGATAAGAGTAACTATCTGGCCATCTTCATGAGAAGGGGTTGGAATTAAGTCCCTGTCTGTACAAAGTGACAGTCTGGGAAATTCTGTTGAAAAGGAAGTACCCACAGTGTCTTTTCTAGATGGCATAGGTTCTAGAATCCCCTTAGCTAGTTGAGAAAGTTCTAGATATTCCTGGGCTAATGTTGGTGTTCCAAGGATCCCTTGATCAGATACTAAAGGGCTCAGCCCATCTACATTGTGTTTCATAAGACACAGAGACCCTGGAACAGATAGCAAAGATTCTAGAGACCCTGCCACAGATTCTGAACTCTTAGAAACAGATTGGTTACATGGCAGAGATTCTTCCAACTCTGGACTAAGTGTTGAAGAAACTGGTAATCTGGGAGAATTTTATGTGGCTGACAAATATTCTATGATCTCTTCGGTGACAGATGGTATTTCCTCACAGTTTTGCATACTTGGCATTGTTTCTAGTTTTTCCTTCGCAGAATTAAAAAGTCCAAGATCTTAGGATCAGATGGTGAATATCCTAAAGCCGCATTTTTCTAACAAGGTCCTGGAGACTCTTGGGATAACAAGGAAGTTTCTGAAGGCCGTTGGGCAGATGTTGATGTTCCTACTACACCATGACAAGACAGGGAAGGTCTCTGACTCAATACGAAAGGTTGTGACACTCTCAAATATAATTGGACAGATAAAGGTGATCCTAGATGCACTATGGTAGATGCTGAAAATTCCAAAGCTCCTGGTGTAATATTTGCTATTCCTGGCTTGTGTTTTGTACAGGTGCAACCTTTCATATTCTCCTCTAAAGGACAGGCAAGGGCCTCCAGCTTTTTGAACAGATAACAAAGGTCCTGGATTCACGTGAACAGATAGGGACATTGTCAAAAGCTCTAGGGTAGATCATAGAGATCCTAGGGTTCCCTGTCCAGATAAAGAAATTGCCATGGATCCTTTGGAAGAACCTGACATATCTGAAGCAGTTGGATCTGTTTTTTGTACCCTTTGTGGAGTATTCAAATACTCATTTGGTCCCTGATATGAAGTCAAAGGCCCCTCTGTAGGTTTAGAGAGATCTAAAGGTTCTTCTGTGTAAGGAAAGGAATCAAAAGGATTAGGGAAGAAAGTAATGAAATAAGTTGGGCAAAAATTGCAAGTGCCAGAAGTGAGTCATTGGATATCACATATCCTGAGATAGCTGTTGATTTTTTTTTTGTGCACCTGATGCAAATGAGGAATATTCTAGAGTCCCCTAGGAAGATGGCAAAGGTTCTACAGAGCCTTGTGCAGTTGCCAAAATACTCAGAGATTCTTGGTCAGATCTCAAAATCCTTGCAATATTTTGAGTAGGGTGGGTATATCACTGACACACTGAGGAATATGGTGAGTCTGCTACTGTGTAGTGTGTAGATGTGGACTGAGTTCCTATACATTGTTTATGTAAAGAAGGATTTGAGAGCTTTTGGGAAGTTGTAGATTGTTGTATATACCTTTGTGGACATGTGGACAGATATAAGGTCCTCTTTGCAGAGAGAAAGGGACTCAAACTTTCATGAGAATAATCAGAAGATGCTGGAGTCACTTGTTAAGTGGAAAAAAGACCCAGAGGATTATGAGAACATTCAGAACATTGTGATGTATTCATCATTGCCTATGCTGAGATAGAAAGTTTCAGAGGTCCCTGGGCAGATTACAAAGGTACTGGATTCCCTTGGCCAAATGGGAAGGTCTCTGCATCTCCTTGGTACAATGTTATTGTCTACCAAGTTTTGGAGGTCATGGTGGCAAAGTTCCTAGAGCTGATGAAGTAGTCTGAGAAGATGTTACATCTTCTCTCACTCTTTGAAAATGTCCTAAAATACTCTGTGATTCTTTATATTGTGACAATATCCCTGTGAAACCTGTTGAATTTTCTAGATTTCTTTGGTTGAAGAAAAAATAACTTTATATGCATAAAGTTCCCTCTTTTGCCCTGGAAATTTTTGGGGGCTTTTGAAAAGATGGAAAAGCTTCTAGAACCACTGTAGGAGGTACAAGATGCTCCTGAGAACCCAGTAGAGGTGGGCAATGTCCTACATCTGATGGTTAAGGACAAAAGTATTCTTGAGATTTCTGGAAAGGTAGGAAATGTCCAGTTTCCCTTGGGAAAGCTGGGGATTTTTGTGCAAAATTTTGGACAGTTGGCGAAAATTCATAACTGTCTGCAAAGAAGTTGGAGCATTCAAACTATCTTGAGCTTATGAAACATTTTGTGCAGTCCACTGTTTAGATGTGGGCAGTTTAGGAGACCCTTAGGCAGAACAGAAATGTCCAAAAACCTCTTGGGAAGATGAAGAAACTACAGTTCCTTGTGAAGATGAAGAAATTTCCAGAGGCCTTTGATCAATTGACATAGATTCTGGTAGCACTTGAGTATTTTGCATAGACCCCAATCGTCTTGGGGTGGGAGGCAAAGTTCCCACAGTCTGCTTTACAGATATGTACTTTCCTACTGTGGCTTGTGCAGATAAACAATGCCCCCTCAGTGCCCTGAGAATACAAGGAAGACCCTAGAATCATGTCTTTAGTTTTAGTCACTTTCAGACTTCTTTCTTGCGATAGACAAGAATCCCACAGTTCCTTGCTCAGATCTCAAAGATGATGGTGGCACATGTAGTGATATAGTAAGATTCAGATGCAGTCCAGCACATCTGGAGCTGTCTGAAGTCCCTCAGAAAGATGGAGAATATTCATTTGCTTCTGATTCTGCTGGAGAAAAAGCTGAATGCAGTAGAGCCCCTTCAGCAGGTCCTGAGTGATGTGTCATTGCCTGGGTTAAGATGGAATGTGTCAGGCCCCCTGGATTGATTGCGAATATACTTGATTCCCTGGAACAGATGGGAATATTTCTACACCTCCTTGAGTAAAAAAATGAATGTCTGCCAGGTTCTTGAGGTGATGATGGAAAACTTCCTAGAGTAAGCAAAACAGATTTAGAAGATCTGACATCCTCTTTCACTCTAGGCAAAGGGCCCATGGTAGTCTCTTTGTGTTTACATTGTCCCAATCCCAATATACCTGTTGAATCAGTCGAAGGTTCTGGATACCTTTGGATGGATGACACAGAACTTTGCACATGCAAATTTCCAATTGCAACTGTGCAATTTTTCTTTTACCCTTAAGAAGTTAGCAAATGTTCTACATTTACAGTGATAGATAGTGGATATCCCTGACCACCTGGTGCAGATAGGTAGTGTTCTGGATAACTTGGGAAATACAAAAACTTCTCCTGATTTTCCTGGCTAGAGAGAACATATTCATTAGTCTGTGGCTAACATGATGAGCATTGTAAGTTGAGCAGATGGAGAAAATGTGAGAGCCCTCTAGTAATTAGATGGATGTTTGAACGAATTTGGTAGAGAAGACAGAGTACCTAAAGGTTCTTGTTTGGGTGTGTACAGAGACCCTTAGGCAGATAGAGAAGTTCCCAGAACCCTTTGTGCAGATGAAAAAGATCCTAACCTTCCTTCTGCAGGTCAAAAATTCCCAGAAGTACTTGAACAGACTGGAAATGTCCTTGTTCCTGCTTATCACTTTCTTTGTAACCTAGAGTCTCCGGGCTACATGGGAAAATTTCTTCAACTCCCTGGGCAGCTATGGGATGTCCCTACATGGATTCTGAATTCAGGTAAGATTGTCCAGACACCTGAGTAGATGATGAGTGTAATGAAGAAATTTGTGCAGATACATTCAGCTCAAGAGTTGCTTATGGATATAGGGAAGTTGTGACAAGTGTCCGCAAAGATATGGAGGGGCTCGACTAGCTTGTGTTGGTGAGAAATGGCCATGGGGCTTTGGGACATGTTGCAATGTTTCTGTTGCCCTTAGCATACATGAAGACATTCCCCAAGAACCTGAGAATGAAGACAAATGTTTATGAGTACACTGGGCAGAATCTGATATTCCCAGAATCTCTTGGGACGATGATGACTGATCAAAAGACTGTTGAGTATATGCTGAAAGGCCTATAGAAGCCTCAACATATATGCTAAGTTTGGTAGATAGCAAATGTGCTAGATCCTTGGGACTACAAAATAAGACTCCTGAGATCATTGGTCATATTGTGAATGTCCTGTATGACTTGAAGGATGTGGCAAAAGGCCTGTAGTCCCTTGAACAGATAGTGAGTTTTCCTGAGATTCTACCATGTGTGTTGAGTTCCCTAGCTTCTTTTGGAAAGATGCCGAATGTTCTAAAAAACCCTGGGAAAGATGGCAAAGCACCCATAGTTTCTTGGACAGGTATCAAGTGTTCTAGAGTTGTTTTCTTACATCTCACAGTTATTGAATTGCCTGATATAGTTTGCTAGTTTGTGGAAGTTTCTGAGAACATCATAGAGAAGTTGAGGATTTCACTTTCACTTGGGAATATGACAATGTTGTTGAGATTTTTTGGTTTTTGGGGTTTGTGTGTGTGTGTGTGTGTGTGTGTGTGTGTGTGTGTGTGTGTGTGTGTGTGTGTGTGTGTTTGTTTGTTTGTTTGTTTTTATGTCCTGGTGGATGAAGAAGATCTTTTTTCAGATGGAAATTTTTCTGACTTCCTATTTTCAAATTTGGGAGTTAGCATAACCCCTGTAGGAGGCAAAGGATCTGTAGTTCCTTGGAAACATGGCAAGGTATACAGATATTCTACTATGTATGATGAGTGCCCTAGCTTCTTCTGGAAAGATGCTGAACGCTCTAATTTCCCTGTGGTATAACTAAAATACCCTAAGTCCCCTGGACAGTACAGATTGTTCTAGAGGTCTTTGTTTACAACTGACAATTGTTAGATTTCCTGTTGTAGTGTGAGGAGATGATGGTGGTGCAGATGATGAAGGTTTCACATTCCCTTTGGAAGATAACAATGTTTCCTTAGTTCCCTGGGTAGAGGGAGAAGATATCATAGCCTCTGTTTCAGATGGTGGATGTCATCGGGTATCTTGCATAGATAGAGAAAATGTATAAGGCTTCTGAAAAGAACTGAAATTTTTCACAGGTCCTGGTTCAGATGGTGAAATTTTAGAGTCCTAGTTTCAGATTTGGGTAGTCCCATAGTCCTTCTAAGAGATAAAGAATGTTTCTCAGCCCCTTTATTAGATGGAAATATTTGAGCCATCCTATGAGCACCTTGAGTAGATCCTAAAGGCCCTGTTTTACGTCTTGATGGTTCTACAGTCCCCTGTGGTATATAGACTGTCTCAGAATGTCTTTTTCTTATTTGTATTTTGTCCCTTCCTTTTGGGATGATATAAAAGACTCTAGGGTCCCTTGTGCCAGTGATGACATTTGAAGAGTTCTTTGCAAATGGAAATACCTAGTGTAGATGGTGAAGAATGCAGAGTCTGTTTAGAAGGTGTGTAAGTGGGCAGTGGTCCTTGGATATTTACCAAAGTTTCTAAGGCCTGGGAAGAAAATGAGTAAATTTTCTGAGCATTTGGTGCAGTAAGTGAGTCTTTTCCACCATCCTAGGTAGATAGCAAAGAACCTTGATGCCCTTGGCATGATGATGATGATGATGATGATGATACCAAAGCCTCAGTAGAAATAGCAGGTAAGGAAATTGCTACAGGATCCTAGCCAGAGAGCATGTTTTTTGGAAAAACAGAGACATTTTTCAAATGTCCTGGAGATTTCTGAGGATATAAATATGTCCACATATCCACATCCACAGATGGCAAATGTCCTTTATAAACCTTAGAAAATGAGGAAGTTGCCATATCACCTGGTCAAGAAAGAGAATGAGAGTTCCCTGTTTAGATGTGGTGAGTTCTGGAGTCTGTTGTGCAGTTAAGGATATTCCCACACTCCCTTGAACAGAAGACAAAAGTGCTACACTTCATTCTGAGGATGAGGGTGTTCCCTGTTGCCATTGGGTGAGTGACATTACATTTAGGGGAGAATCTGAGTCATACTGAGATAAATCTAGAACTCCATGAATGTGCATGGAATTTAATGGCATATCATGATATAATGGTGAAAGGCACACAGGCTCTGAAGCCACCTGTTTGGGTCCAGGAGCTACAATGGCTGAAGGGGAAATTGGCAGGGATCCTGGTCTAAGTAGCAAAGTTCCTACCATCTCTTGGGCAGGTTGGCAGGTTCTGAGTTTACTTTGGAGAGATAACAATGGTAATAAATTCTCTTGAGTACTTGGTGAAGTAGCAGCTGTACTCTGGGTAGTTGTGGAACAATCCACAGGCCTTTGCAAGGACATCAAAATTCCTGAAAACTCATGAGTTGAGATTCCATGTCCTGAAACTCATTGTGCTGATGAGGAAAGATCCAGATCTCCTGGAAGGTGGAGTGAATGTCCTGAATAACTTTTTGAAGATGGAATATTTTTCTAAACACCTTGGCCAGATGACAAAGTTCTGTAGTTCCATGGGCACCCAGATATACTGGGAAAAATCCTGAAAAACCAAAACACCTTTGCATAGGTGACAAAGTTTCTAGATGCCCATGGTTAAATAATGATGGTCTCACATATCCTAGAGCAGATGGTAAATATCCTACAACAATAATGTTTTAGTCAGAAGCGTTTTTAGATACTTTAGAAGATATGAAAATTTTCTGGTGTGTTTGGGCTAAAGACAAGTTCTAGATGATTTTTTTAGATGTGGACTTTCCCTCAGGCCCTTGATTTCACAAAGGAGATTGTGTAGTCCTGAAGTCTGATTTGCAAAAGGACAAATTACCTTAAGCATGGTCAAAATGTTCTGCATCATTTGAGAAAGATGAAGAAATTTCCTGGGCCAGATAGTAAACACATAAGAGCCTTTTGGTTAGATAATCTTGAGCCTTTTTGGGGAAATATGGATTGTCCAACATGCCCTTTGGTAGACTGAAGATGTGAGACTCACCTGAGGAGAAATTGTAGCTTTTGATGTTTCTTTGGCATCAGGGGATGTTTCAAGTCTCCCCCCCCCCTTTTTTTTTTTTTTTTTTTTTTAGAAAATGTTCTGTAGTCTCCTTTGTTAGAAAGATCAAATCTTAACCTGTTTTTTTTTCTTCTTCTATAAACTGGATGACTGTATTATTTTGGTAGAGGGAAAATGTCTACTACTTCCTACCAGAGAAGGCATGGAAAAGAAACACTCTTGGGTAGATGGAGATAATTGTAAAGCACCTTGTTCAAATATCACAAATCCTATGACCTTCTGCACAGATGGGGAAGGTCTTAATATGTCTTTTGTAATTGTGCAAGTCTTAACCTTGGCTTTAAAATGAGGGGAAGGCCCTAGAGATACCTGTGTAGATATGGTTTCTTCTAGAGCATCATGGACAAGTGTAAAAGATCTAAGAGCCTCATAGGCAGGTAGTGAAATTTCACTACCTCCCTGTCTACTAATGAAAGTGGCATCTCCTTAGAGCATCATGGATAGGTGTATAAGGTATAAAATCCCCATGGGCAGGTAGTCGAATTTCTTGACCTCCTTGTGTACTAGTGGAAGTTCCAAGAAACTTTTCTTCAGATGGAAAAGTGGATAACAACTTCTGTATAGAATTTTCAGGTGTCATAGACAGCTTGATGGGCAAAACAGCTTCCATGGGGCCATTTGAATATGAATTAGAACCCAGAGGATTTTTGGCATTTGAAAATTTCTAGAGACTTATGCTGGCATGAAGAAGGACCAACAGGCTTTTGTGTAGGGGGGTAAGAATCTATAGTATCTTGTTTAGTTGGGGAAGAAGGCTGATCCTCCTGAGGTGATAGGGAAGATCTAATAGTCTCCTATAAAGTTTGGGGCAGCTCAAATTTTCTGAATTTGGAGGGATGCTGAGGACCCTCTTCTTTAGAGTTCAGAGTGTTAACTGGTATGGTGTCCACTCTAAGTCGCCCTTTGAAAGATTGAGAAGGTCTCAGACTGCCTGTGGAAGATGCTGATGGTTCTAGTTCACTTCCTGTATGTGCAGAAGCGAAAGGCCTTTTGGAAGACTCAGGAATTTCTACCACGTCTTGAGTATGTATGGAACTCACAAGATCCTATTCTTGGAATGGCAAATATCCTTGAGCTCCTGGTGTAGGTGTGGACATTTTTCTCTTTCCTTGAGCATTTATTAGAGGTGTGAGGCTCACTTGGGACATTGTGATTGCATGTATTTCCCTTTGGACTGAAATAGATGATGTGAGCACATTTCTTATTGGTAGAGGACTTTGAAAGGTCTCTTGGTTTCATGGAGAATGACTGAAATTCCCTTGGTCAGGAGGGTCAGGTCTCAAAATAACTCTAGTAGGAACAGATTGCATAGGACACTTTGGGGGGAAAGAGAAACATCTTTGGATGTCTTTCTGAGAAGACTTTGCTCTCTGCCCTGTTTTGGCAGCTGGCAAACATTTTCAACTCTGCTAGGGAAAGGATGTGGGACATGATACTTTTGGGACAAATCACTGACATTACCCTTGGGGGAAAAGGTTTAGAGCCCCCTTTATGTGACTTACACTCCTGTTGTAGGTCCTCTTGACCAGAGGGTTCTTCTCCAAAATGCTTTGGAAGAAAATTGAAAAGAAGAGAGTCATGTAGTGTAATGGATAACCTTTTGGAAAGCCTTCTGGAAGAGCAGGCATTATGATTTTACTGTCAGCACAAGTGAGTAGTCTTTGAGATGCCTGTGCAGATGTTCAATGTCCCATAGAGTATTGGAAAAATTTGGATAGTTCCATTACCTCTTGGCTGGATAAGGAAAGACCCTGAGCATTTTGGGGAGAATTAGGAGATCCCAGATATCCTTGGCTAGATCGGGAAGGGTGTAAGGAACCTTGAATGTTTGGAGAAATTTCCTGTCCATGTTGGCCAGCAGAAGAGTAGGCAGAAGATGCCCCAGGCACTGTGTGATCTTCTTTGAACTTTTTAATGGCATCTCCAGTACCGTGTTTGGAAGATATTACAGGCATTCAGGCATCCAACTGGTGAAAATCCATAGGTTCTTCACCCAGTGGACATAGGCTGGCTTCTTTTCACCTGTCTATGCATGGGCACAGCAGATGAGGCCACTCATTTTCTAGTGGAAGGCTGTAAAACAGATTGTCTGGTATCCCTGGTTAGAGGATTACTCGTGAACTCAGGAAACCTCAGAGGAAGTGTAACTGTCCATTTTATGTTCTCTTTTAGATCCTTCAGAGGGTCCAGGGTCCTGTTATTGGATGAATGCTTTATAAGAGCTTTGGGTTTCTGTAACTTTTCTGTAACATGAGATCAGGTTTTTTTTTTTTTTTTTTGAATCTCTCGTCTTCATAGGGTTTTGGGCACCTGAACTTGTGCCGATTCTGTATATGGAGCCCTGGAGTCACAAAATCCCTCGAGTCTCTGCTGGCCAACTGCTTCCCCTGTTAGTTTAAGGTGTAAAATCCAGTTGGGGGACAGTGAAGGGAGTCCAAGGCTATGGAGGCTGTGAAATCAGTTGCGGTAGGGTATCACTATTCTTTGGACTACACTTAAGGGTGTTCCAGGCACTGGAGGATGTGAAACCTGTGGTATGTGGTCATAGTGTCAAGTCTGGGCTGAGGCTCACTGCTATTTCTCCACATGTCTTGCTATTTGATCATTAAGGAAATTGTTCAAGAAACATTAAATAGATGACTGCCCCTTAAAGAGACAGTGAATGTACTTGGCAAAAGTGACTTGTAACAAGAAACGCTTATGCAGCATCCCTCCTGAGAATTGTGGACATATAAGAAGGCACATCACAAAGAATATAAGTTACAGTGGCCTCAGAAATCAAGTAAAGTTTGAGAAAGGCTGTCCTCAAGCCTTCTCAGGCCATTCCCGAGCCTAGATGATTGCTGTTCTCTTGCCTGCACAGGCCAATCTGGAGCGTGTAGTTTGGCTGTCCTCCTGTTTGCACTGGCCAGTCCTGAGCTACCTCATATTAGCAGGGCAATCATCCAAAATTTCTGAATGAGGAGGGACCCAGAGGACCCTCATCTTTAGGGTTCAGAGTGCTACCTGGTTTGGTGCCCACTCTAAGGGTTCATGACAAGGAATTGTTGAAGGCAAAGCATGGTTGGAAATTAAGGACATGGTGTTCTTAGGAGACTATGCTCTGAAGTCCATCTTAATCCAGGATAGATCCCTCTAACCTAAGGTCATCAGTGAGTGTTGCAGTGATGTTTGTTTCTGTCTCATAACTGAATGGGAAAGGCTTATCCATACCCTTGCTCCTCACAGGCTATGGGGCTAAACAAACACTGGCATATTTGCTAGGGAAAGAACAGGTGTTAATATTTGAATAGAACATAGAATGCATGGAATAGATATCACAGATATTATTTCAAATTTTAAATCTACCTCTCCTAGATAAATCTGTGATAACTGGATGCTGAAAGACATCTCTAAATTACTAAATAATACTTACTGCAATATCATTATTGTGCAATTAATATGCTATTGTTCAGAGAATAAGGGCAGAACTTTAGTAATCTCTTTATAGTACAAATGAAAGTTTTATTTCAAATTCTTATATCTGTGTTTGACTAGATTCAGAACACAGACAAAGTTGGAATCCTGAAAAAAGCACTTGTGGCCTTAAACAATTGCTTTGTCTGTCACAGTTAGTGAGTTAGGTTCCTATTACTTTTTCATATTTGGATTGCTTGTTGAAGGTCATATAATTCTCCTGAAGGACAACAGGCAAATGGCTCACATCAGTGGCAACACATGGACCATTCAGTTTGAGTCCAATGATGCAGCCGGTATATAGTTGCACAGAATGATTTATTAAACCCTTAGTTAAACTGATTCTTTGAGACGTCATGTTTTATAGAAATTGATACACTAAGAAAGTGTAAAATTGAGGCTATAAGTGAAGATCCTTCTTTACTGACATAGAAACTTTGTTTGCCTGTTGCATACCTTGCCAGTTTTCTAAGAGCAGTTTTTGATCTTGCTGGATGAAAGGTGTTTATTTGGCTCCTCTCTTTGATTTTTCTGAAGGATTTCGGTTTCCCTTTGGCTACACAGCAATAAAGTCTTGCATCATTCAGAAACACAGGGGCACTTTCTAATATCTAATTATTTCCTTGTGTCATTGCCTCAATGCTATGCCATAAGTTTTTTCTTCTTGGAATTCCTGAATGCTTTAGCACCCCTTTTCTTTGTTTAACTCTAATTTATCTCAGTAGTTTATATTTAAAAGCCATTTACTGTCAGAATATCCACTCATTTCCTACAATAGGGGGTAACTTGTATTCTGGATAATTCTGTATTCACTGTGCTTTTCTGAATTTCCAGTTGGTCTTTTTACATCTTTGAAAACATTAAATTTAAGTACCAGAATAATCCTTCTAGGCATGAAGAACTTGCTGCATGGTAAAATGGGTAGGAAATTATAAGTATCAATTCAGATAATATATACCTTTTGAGAATTAGCTTCACATTTCTAATGTCCGAACAAAATAGCTTTCTTAATTTAAGTTACAGTTGCTATGTTTCACTCAGATAATCTATAAAGGCAAAATGAGTAGTGGTTTATAAATGAAGAAATGTCTGCATTAAGCATGGTAATATTGAAAAGAAATTACAATTTTTCAATTTGAAATTAAATCTCTGAAGATGATAACTTAACTTGTGTTTGGAAAAGATTTCTGTGAATTTTTAAAAATATTATTAATATCAGCAGTATAAAGTTGTTCAAACAAAATGACTTTTATTCATTGTAAATTTAATAACGAAAATAACTGAATAGTAGGTTTGTAGCATTTGACACAGTAATTAATATTCTTTAATAAAGCTTTTAAATTCTGTTCATTTTCTTTGTCAGAGTACAAAGCAATAAGATTCCTTAGAGCATTTTCACAAATATGCTTTTATTGGTTTAACTTATTGCAATGTGTAATAGAAAAATCCACTGTTGTCTTGGTGATTTCCAAATTTATTCTGTCTGTCTCTGTCTCCATCTCTGTCCAAGTCTCCATGTCCCTCTCTCTCTCTCTCTCTCTCTCTCTCTCTCTCTCTCTCTCTCTCTCTCTCTCTCTCCCTCTGTGTGTGTATGTGTGTGTGTGAGTGTTTGTGTGTGTGTAGAATGGCTGAGACAGAATGGGGGTGGATCTCAATGGCATGTATGTATAATGTTTTTTCATGTATGAAGCTGTACATATATATCATATGTACACACACACAAACACACACACATATATATATATGTGTATATGTATGTGTGTATATGTGTATAATGTATATATATGTATATGTATTGATGTATATGTGTATGTATATACATATACACAAACACATACACATACACATACACATAAACACACACACACACACACACACACATATATATATATATATATGATGTAATTTTAGTAAAAGGAAAAGTAGCTTGCCACAGACAAACCTCACTTAGGTCCTCGATCCATTGGCATAACTTGGGTTCTGGGTACCGGTAGGCAAGGATTAGCCAAGAAGAGGGGCTGAGAAACTGACACGACCAAACAGAGGGTTGATCTGAATGTAATTTGTCTCAAAGCGAGCACTAGTCTTATAAGTGACTTTTACACAAAATAGAGGAATGCCTACAAAGGACTGGGAGGGACCAATTGGGATAGAATTCAATGTTAACAACTGTGATTACAAGCAGCCCCCCTCCAAGGTTTGCTTAATCTTAGAAGCAATAGGCAAGAGTCTCATGCCCTTACAATGGTTCCTCTTCTAGTCTATCATATAGTACCCCTCCACCCTAGGCCATTGTAAATTCCTGTGCATGGTTGAAACTCAACTATCTATAGTTCTAAGTATCTATTCTGCTTGATCCTTATAACATAACATTCCTTATTTCGAGATAATGGTAAATTCTTGCATATGGTAGTTTGTCCTGAGATTTCTAACTCTATGTAGCAGTTAGTAATGCCTGATTTCTTTCACTGTCTCTCTTACAATATTAGAGGTTAATCTGAATGTACCCAAATAGGCAGCATCCTTACTGAATTCAAAGACCATGGTTTGCTCAAGGACTGCCTAGGAGAGGAATTTATATGTGTGGAATCTAACTTAGCAATATGTCAAAACCAATCCTTAGAGGCACTTACAATAAATCAATATTAAGAGAAAGCACACAGATCCATTTACCGACTAAAGCAAGGGCACTGGAGCATTCATTATACATGTTGCCATGAATACAGGAGACTAAATTTCCATGAATTTTTCGCCTCAGGACCATGTCTAGGCTTTTTGGCCTGTCAGGTGGGTCACTACTCGTGTGTTTGTAGCAGTTGCTGAAATCAAGGCATGGAGGAAAATGGATGGAAGGAGAGTGTTTTGTTAGGTGAGTTAACATAGATTTGGAATGAGGGTATTAACATAGGTTTGCTCTCATACGGGTTTGAGATCATTTTTATATATTTTCATGCATGTGTGTGGTTGAGTGATATTATTATCTAGGAGAAAGATAGAAAACAAAGTAGAATACATATCATAAAAAATATAAAATGGTGTATAGCAATTGCTGTATTATTGCCGTGATAAACCATTATTACCAAGACAACTAGTAGAAGGAAAGCTTTTTTTGTCTTATCATTCCAGAGAGATAAGATTTCGTCATGATGCCACAACTCAGCCCTGAGGCAGAGCTGGGGCTCCAGAACTCCTCCCACATACAAAGATACCTTGACTACCAGATCTGTCATAGCCAAGCTCACAGATGAGATACCCCTTGCAGCAATACCTGGACTACCTGGGACCTCCAGGGTCACTGTGCAGGCAAAACCTATTTGTCTTGCCCTGCTACAGACACATCTTCTTTTTGGCCCACTTCTTGGCCTGTGCCAGAGCCACTTTTCCAGATCCCATCCCACAACCCTAGACAGCCTGATTCCTGGTAGCTGAATCCCAACCAGTACACAAGCTCATACAAGGAACAGGATCCAGTCAGAAACAATAAGCCAAGTTAAAATCTGAGATAAACAGATATCAAGAGGCAAGTGAAAAATTGGAAAAGACCCAAAAAAACACTGAAAGCTTTAAAAAATCAACAAAACCCTAAAAAAAGAAAACTATATACATTTAAATTCTAAAACTAAGAACATAAAACACTAACAAAATATCCCAAAATTAAAAAAAAAGACAAACAAACACATTTCTAGAACTCTAAAAAGAGCCCCCCCCAAAAAAACTAAAACCTTTAACAAACCCATAAGCCAAAAAGAAACAAACAACAGCAACAAAACAAAACAGATAGAAGGTTTAAAAAAAATCCTAAAATTCTTTAAAAGCCCTAAAAAATCCTAATAACCCAAAATACCTTAAAATCCATATGAATTCAAGAAACATCCAACCCCCCAAAAAATAAACCCCAAAAAACCCTAAAACCCCCCAAAATCCAAAATTATTTTAAAAATCATAAAAAACTAAAACCCTACATAAAGTCCCTAAGTCATTCAATCCCCCCTAAAATTGTAAAAACTCTAAAATACTTATAACACCATAAAGATACCTAAAACCTTAAAAATAGGAAACCCTCAAAAACCTTAGCATCTTTAAACAAACCCTAAAAAAGCCCTAAAAAGCTTTCTAAAATAACCTAAAGTGCTTTATATTTAGTATATTTTATCTATATACCTATCTACCTCTCTACCTCTCAGCCTATCTTATCTATCTCATCTATCTCTTCTATCTCATCTATCTATCCATCTATCTATCTATCTATCTATCTATCTATCTATCATCTATCCATCCATCCATCCATCCATCCATCCACCCATCCATCCATCTATCCATCCATCCATCCATCCATCCACCCATCTATCTGAGAGTATCTTGCATGGATGACAAAGATGCTATGACCTCTTTGGTGACAGGTGTTATATCTGAATGGTTTTGCATACATGGCCATGTTTATAATTTGTCCTCGGCAAAAAGTCCAAGATCTTTAGGATCAGATGGTGAATAACCTAAAGCCTCTTTTTCCAAACAGGGTTTTTGGGTCTCTTGTGATAAAAAGGAAGTGTCTGAAGGTCATTGTGCAGGTGTTGATAGTCCTTCTATACCATGGGCATACAGAGAAAGTCTCTGAGGAAAAAAATCCAGGTTGTATCACTCAAATCCAATTGGACAGATAAAGGAAACCCTAGACTCACTATGGTAGATAGTGAAATTTCCAAAGCTCCTGGTGAAACATTCGCTATTCCTGGCTTGCTTTTTGTACATGACAAGCTTCCAGATTTTCCTGTAGAAGACAGGCATAGGCCTACAACTTCTAGAATAGATAAAGAAGGTTCTGATTCACTTGAGCAGATGAGGGCATTGTCAAAGATTCTAGGGCAGATGATACAGGTCATAGTGTTCCCTGTCCAGATAAAGAAATTACCATGACTCCTTTGGAAAAATGAGTAGATCCTGAAGCATCTGAAGCATATGGATCTGTTTGTTGGACCATTTGTGGAGTAATCAAATAATAATTTGGTCTGTAGCATGAAGTTTAAGACCCCTCTGTAGGTTTAGAGTGATTATGTGTAAATGAATGGATTCAAAATGCTTAAGGAAAAAAGTGAGGAACTAAGATGGACAGAAATTGCAAGTTACACTGGTGAGTCACTGCATATCACATGTCCTGGGGTAGCTGTTGAAAATGATTGTCCACCTGATGCAAATGATGAATATCCTAGAGTCCCCTGGGGAGATGGCAAAGGTTCTATAGAGCCTTATGCAGTTCCTGAAATACTCAGAGGTCCTTGGATAGATCTAAAAGTCCTTGCTTTATTTGGAGCAGGGTCAGTATATCCCTGACACAGCTGGGAAGTTGGTGAGTCTTCTACTGTATAGTATGTAGATGTGGACTGAGTTCCTATACCTTGTTTATGTAAAGAAGGATTTAAAAGCCTTTGGAACATGTAGAATCTTGGGTAGACCTTTGTGGACATGTGGAGAGACATAAGGTCTCCTGTGCAGAGAGGCAGGGACTCACACCTCCAAGAGGAGAATCTGAAGATGCTGGAGTCCCTTGTTCTGAGGAGGAAAGACCTAGAGAATTAGAAGAACATTCATATCATTGGTATGTATTCATCACTGCCTATGATGAGATAGAAAGTTTCAGAGGCCCCTGGGTAAATTTCAGAGGTGCTAGATACCCTTAGCCAAATGGGAAAGTCTCTGCACATCCTTGGGTAGAATATGAATGTCTAAAAGTTTTTGGAGGTGATGGTGGCAAAGTTCATAGAGTCACTGAAGTTGAATGAGAAGGTTCTATATCCTCTATCACTCCAGGCAAATGCCCTAAACTACTCTGTGAGTCTTTTTTTTTTTGTGTGTGTGTGTGTCAATATCCATGTGAAACCTGTTGAATTTTCCAGATTTATATGGTTGAAGAAAAAATAACTTTGTATGTGCAAAGTTCCCTCTTCTGTCCTGAAAATTTTCTTGGGCTTTTGAAAAGATGGAAAAGCTTCTAAAACCACATAGGTACAATATGCTCCTGAACACCTAGTAGAGGTGTGAAATGTCCTCCATATGATGGTGAAGGACAAATGGATACTTGACATTTCTGACTAGGTGGGGAAATTCCAGTGTTTTTTGGGAAAGCTGGGAATCTTTATGCAAAATGTTAGTAAGTTGGAAAAAATCCCATATCTGTTTGCAAAGAAGTTGGAGCATTCAAACTATTTTGAGCAGATAAAACATTTTGTGCAGTCCCTTGTTTAGATGTGGACAGTTTTAGAGACATTTGGGTAGAACAGAAATGTCCAAAGGCCTCTTGGGAAGATGAAGAACTTAGAGTTCCCTGTGAAGCTAAAGAAACTCACAGAGGCCTCTGATCAGATGACACAGATTCTGGTAGCACCTGAGTATATTTGGTAGACCCCAAAGGTCCTGGAGTGGGAGGCAAAGTTCTCACAGTCTGCACAGTGTGCCCAGACAAAGAACTTTGCACAGGCAAATTTCCAATTGCAACTGTTCAGATATGTACTTCCCTACTATGGCTTGTGCAGATAAAGAATGCCCCTCTGTGGCCTGAGCAGATGTGGAATACCCTATAGTACTTTCTTTAGATTTAGTCTCTTTCAGACACCTTTCTTCTGATAGACAAGAATCCCACAGTTCCTTACTCAGATCTCAAAGATGATGGTGTCATCTGTAGCTATGTAGTAAGATTCAGATGCAGTCCAGCACATCTGTAAGTGTCTGAAGTCTCTCGGAAAGATGGAGAATATTCATTTGTTTCTGATATAGCTGGGCAAGGAGCTGAATGCACTAGATCCCTGTCAGTAGGCCTTGAGTGATGTGTCATTGCCTGGGCTGAGATGGAAAGTGCCAGAGGCCCCAGGGCTGATTGCAAATGTCCTAGAATTTCTGGACCAGATGGAAATATTTCTGCACCACCTTTAGGAAAAGATGAATGTCTACCAGGTTCTTGAGGTGATGGTGGCAAAGTTCATAGAATTGGCAAAGCAGATGGAGAAGTTTCTATATCCTTCATTACTTGAGGCAATGGGCCCACAGTAGTCTCTGTGTCTTTACATTGTCCCATTCCCAATATCCTTGTGGATTCTGCCAAAGGTTCTACATACCTTTGGATGGATGACAAAGAAATTTGCATAGTCAAAGTTCTCTTTGCAGCTGTGGGACATTCCTTAGACTTTAGAGAGGTCAGAAAATATCCTTGAAACTCTGGACTAGAAAGAGGGTGATCCTGAGTACCTAGTACAGATGATGAGTATGTTACATCTCGTGATGAATGATGAAATGGATTTTTGAGATTTCTGGCGAGGTAGGAACAGACCAATGAACCTTGAAAAAGCTGGGGATTTTTGTCCAAAATGTTAGAAAGAGGAGAAAATCTCATAGCTTCCTGGCAATATGTTGGATGATGCACAGTCTTTGGAGAAGATGTCACAGTTTCTACAGACCCTAATTTTGATGTGGACTGTTTTAGAGACCCTTGCTCAGAAAGGGATATTCCAAAAGCCTCTATGGAAGACGAAGAGCCTAGAGTTCCCGTTGAAGTTAAATAAATTCCCAGAGGCCTCTGATCAGATGACAATGACTCTGAGACTACAAGAGTCACTTGTGTAGACCCCAAAGGTCCTGTAGTGGTAGCCAAAGTTTCCAAGTCTGCTTTGCAGACATGGACTTTCATACTGTGGCTTGTGCAGATAAAGAATGCCCCATAGTATCCTGAGCATAAGCATACAACCCTATAGATGTTTCTTTAAATTTAGTCCCTTGTTCAGATAAGCAAGTTTCCACAATTCCTTGTTCAAATCTTGAAGATGATTGTGTTACCGGTAGTGATGTAGTAAGATCCAGATGCAATCCAGATCTTTTGGAACTTTCTGAAGTCCCTTGGGTAAATGGAGAATATTCATTTCTTTCTGAAACTGCTGGGGAAGAAGCTGAATGCAGTACAACCCCATTGGCAGATCCTGAGTTATGTGTCATTGTCTGGGCTGAGATATAAAGTGTCAAAGGCCCCTGGATTGATTGCAAAGGTACTAGATTCCCTAGACCAGTTGAGAGCATTTCTATACCTCCTTTAGGAAAAGATGAATGTCTCACAGGTTCTCGAGGTGATGGTGACTAATTTCCTACAGTAGGGAAGGCAGATTTAGAAGATCTGGCATCCTTCTTCACTTGAGGCAAAGGGTCCAAAAAAGTCTCTGTGTGTTTACATTGTCTTAATTCCAATATACCTATGGAATCTGACAAAGGTAATGGATTCCTTTGAATGGATGACAAAGAACTTTGAAAATGCAAAGTTTCCATTGCAATTGTTAAGTTTTTCTTGTGCCCTTGAGAAATAAGCAAAAGTATTACAGCTACTTGAGTAGGTATTATATGCCCCTGACCATCTGGTGCAGATAGGTAGTGTTCTGGATAACCTGGCAAATATAAAAATTTCTTCTGATTTTTCTGGCTAGAAAGGAGAGGTTCATTAGTGTGGGGAACATGATGAACATTGTATGTTGAGCACATGGAAAAAATTTGAGAGCCCTCTAGTGTGTAGATTGATATTTGAAAGACTTTGTTAGAGATGCAGAGTACCTACAGGTTCTTGTTTGGGTGTGAACAGAGACTCTTGGACAGATAGGGAAGTTCCCAGAACCCTTTGTACAGATGGTCATGATCCTACCATTCCCTCTGCAGGTAAGGAAATTCCCAGAAGTACTTGGTAAGATGGAAAAATTCCTATTTCCTGCTTGTCACTTTCTTTATAACCTGGGCTGGACAACAAAAGTTGTTGAACTCCCTGGGCAGCTATGGGCTGTCCCAAAGTAGATTCTTGATTGAGGTAAGCTTGTCCATTCACCTGAGTAGATGGTGAGAACAATGGAGAGATTTATGCTACAAGAGTTGCTTGTGAATACAAGTTGTCACAGTTTCTTTTCATAGATGGTGGAGGGGATTGACATGCTTGTATTGGTGAGGAATGTCCAATAGGCTTTGGGACTTGTAGCAATGTTCCTGTCATCCATAGGACACATGAATACATTCCCAAAGAACCTGAGACGAAAGAAAAATGTTAATGAATACACTTGGCACACTCTGATGTTCCCAGAATCTTTTGGGAAGATGATGACTGCTGGATAGACTGTTGAGCATATAGTGAAAGGCCTAGACATGCCTCAACAGATATGAAAATTTGGTAGACTTCAAAGGTGCTAGATCCCTTGGGACTTCTAAAGAATTCTCTTGAGATCATTGGTCAGGTTGTGAATATCCTGTATGACTTGAGGGATGTGGCAAAGGGACTGTAGTACTTTGGAATATTGGTGAGGTATCCTGAGATTCTACCATGTTGACTAGTTCCCTCGCTTCTGTTGGAAAGATGCTGAATGTTCTAGAAACCCCGGGAATCGTCAGCAAAAAATCCAAAGTTTCCTGGACAGGTATAGAATATTCTGGAACTGCTTGTTTACATCTCACAGTTGTTGGAGTACCTGATGTAATTAGTGGAAATTTCTGAGCACATGGTACAGAAGACAAAGGTTTCACAGTCACTTGGGAAGATAACAATGTTTTTTTTGTTGTTGTTTGTTTGTTTTGTTTTGTTTTTGTTTTTTGTTTGTTTGTTTTTCTTTCTTTTTTTTTTTTTTTTTTTAGTTTTCCTGGTGGATGAAGAATTTTTTTCAGATGGAGATGTTTCTGACTTCCTAGGTTCAGATTTGGGAGGTCACATAACCTCTGTAGAAGGCAGAGGATTTGTAGTCCCATGGAAAGATGGCAAGGTATCTAGAGATTCTACCATGTGTGACAAGTACCATAGCTTCTTTTGGAAAGGTGCTGAATGCTCTTAGAATTCCTGAGATAGAAGTAAAAATCCCTCCTTCACCGGGACAGGAACAGAATCTTCTAGAGGCCCTTAGTTACATCTGACATTTGTTAAAGTTCCCGTCATTGTGCATGGAGGTTTCTGAGCATGTCTTGCATTTGATGAAGGTTTCACATTCCCTTTGGAAGATAACAATGTTTTCTTAGTCCCCTGGTTAGATGGAGAAGATGTAAGAACCTCTGTATCAAATGGTAGATGTCACACGGTATCTTACAAAAATAGAGAACGTGTAGAAGACTTCCCAAAAAAAAAAAAAAAACTGAAAATTTTCTCAGGTCCTGGTTCAGATGGTGAATTTTTTAGGGCCTAGTTTCAGATTTGGGTAGTCCCATAGCCCCTCTAAGAGACAAAGAATGTTTCTCAGTTCCTTGAGTAGATGGAAATATTTGAGCCTTCCCATGAGCATGTTGAGTAGATCCTAAAGCCCTTGTATTACTTTGTGATGGTTCTACAGTCCCCCGTGGTGATATAGACTGTCACAGAATGTCTTATTCTGATTTGTATTTTGTACCTTTCCTTGTGGGATGATATAAAGACTCTAGTGTTCCTTGTGCCAGTGATGACATTTCAAAATTTCTTTGCAAATGGAAATACCCTAGTGTAGATATTAAAGAATGCAGAGTCTGTTTATAAGGTATGTAAGTGGGCAACATGCTCTTGGGTAGACAAGAAAGTTTCCACAGTCCCTTGGTCATTTGTTGAACATTTCAAGGTATTTTGGATAGAGATGTTGTGGGACTCACCTGAGGAATAGTTGTAGCTTTTGATGTTTTTTTTTGTTTGTTTGTTTTTTTTTTTCAGCAGGACATGATGCAAGTATTACCTTTTAACAGAATTTCTGAAGTGTCCTATTTCAGAAGGATCAACAACCTGGTTTTTTTGTTTGTTTGTTTGTTTGTTTTTGTTTTTGTTTTTTTGTTTTTTGTTTTTTTTTTAATTCGTAGAAACTGGATGCCTGTGGATCACTTTGGTAGAGGGCAAATGTCTACTGCTTTCAACCAGACAAGACAAGGAAAATAAACACTCTAGGGTAGATGGAAATAATTGTAAAGCACCCTGTTCAGATATGATAGACATATGACCTTTTGCACAGATGGTGAAGGTCTAAATTTCCTTGTGTATATGTACAAGTCTTGACAATAGCTTCAGAATTAGGAGAAGGCCCTAGAGATACCTGCGTAGATGTGGCCTCTCTTAGAGCTTCATGGACATGTGTAAAAGGTCTAAGAGCCTCATGGGCATTTAGTGAAATTTTTAGACCTCCTTGTGTAACAGTGGAAGTTCCAAGAAAATTTTCTTCAGCTAGAGAATTGGATAACAACTTCTGTGTAGATATTTCAGGTGTCATAGACTACTTGATGGGCAAACAGGTTCCAAGGGCCCTTTGGAAGATGAAGTAAAATCCAGAGCTTTTTTAGGCATTTGGAATATATTATGGAGACTTATGCAGGCATGGAGAAGGACCAACAGCCCTTGTGCAGGTGGATAAGAATGTGTATTTGGAGAAGAGGGCTGATCCTCTTGAGAGATAGAGAAGTTCTCATAGTCTCCTGTGAAGTTTGGGGAGATCATATGAATTCTTGTGCACAGGTAGAATACATGGAATTCCCTTCTTTGGGCTGTACAGGATGCTACAGACTCTTGTGCGTGCAAATCACATCCGATAGCACCATGTTCACATAGGATTGGATCCAGACCCTTCTTTACAGATGGAATCTGTCCTAGAACATCTTTTGAAGATGTATCATATCCATGAGCCATTTCTAAAGATGGGACTGTGGCTAGAACTCTCTTCTGTAGATTTATCCTGTCCTACAGTCCCTTTATGTGATAGAGTAGTATGCAGAGAGTCCTGTACAGGTTTTGGAAATCCTAGAAACTTGGACATATATGGGGAATTCTTCACAGCCTCTAGTGTGCCCAGTGGCAGCTGAGAGGGTGATATCCTCTTAGTTGTGTATTCTACGACAAATATTGAAATTGTTTAGCTCACTGGAAGTGTTTTGGAATAATCTCTCAGGTGTTTGGGGCCTGCTGACAAATCAAGAGGGCTCTTTTGGCTGATAAGAGATATCTGAATAATTCTTGATCAGATCAGGACTTTCTGAAGACCCATTGTTTGGACAGAGCATCTTTCAGTCTTCTACTAGAATGACAATGTTTGTGTCACATTTCATAGCAGGAGAATGATATAATCTTCCTTTCTGTGGTAGAGAAAACTTAAGAACTGTCTTTGAATCCGTTCCATAGAGGGGGATAATCTTCTTGGCCTCCTGACAGAATGAGAATTTATCATAACCCCTGGGGAAGTTGCCTATGGTTCTAGTTCACTTTGTGCAGAAGTAAAGTAGAGTCCCTTTGGAGGACTTAAGTGATTCTACCACATCTTGAGTATGTGTGGAACACTCAAGTGCAATTCCATGAATGGCAAAGTACTTGAGCTCCTTGTGGAATTTTTTTCTCTCTGCTTGGGCAGGTATGAGCTGTGTGAGGCTCACTTAGGAAGTTGTGCATTTAATTCCCTTTTACTGTAAGAAATGACATGAGCCCATTTTATAATGATAAATGACTTTGAAATCCCTCTTAGTTTAATGGGGAAGTTTTGAAACCCCCTTGTTCAGCAGGGTCCGCTCTCAAACTCATTTTACTAAAAGCAGATTGCATATGGCACTTTGGGGGAGAAAGGGAACATCTTTGGCTGTCATTTTGAGAGGACTTAGCTCTCTGCCCCGCCTTGGCATCTGTCAAACATGTTGAATTCTCCTGGGAAGAGGAGGTGGGACTTGATGCATTAGGGACTAATAAGACATCACTGACATTACCGTTAGGCGAAGAAGGTTTGGAGCCCTCTTTGTCTGATGGGGCCTGTTGCTTGACAAGAGAGTTCTTCTCCAAAATGCTTTGGAGGAGAATTGGAAAGAATACAGTTATGTAGGGTCGGGAACAAACTTTTGAACTCCTTCTGGAAGAGGAGGCATTTATGAATTTCTTTTAAGCACACGTGGGAAGTCTATGGGATGCCTGGGCAGATGTGCAATGTCCCATAGAGTCTTGGAAACTTTGCGTTAGTTCTCAAAACTTTTTGGTGCATAAGGACCTGCCCTGAGAATTTGAAGATCCCAGATCTCCTTGGTTAGATTGGGAAGGGTGTAGGGAACCTTGAATGTGTGGGTAAATTACCTGTCCATGTTGTCCAGCAGACGATGGCCCAGGCAGTGTGCTATCTTCTTTGAATTTGTGACTGGTATCTCCAGCCCTGTGTTTGGAAGATGCTGCAGGAACTCTGGCACCCGACTGGTCAAAATCCCTAGGTTCTTCAAACCCAGTGGACATAGGCTGGCTTCTTTTCACCTATCTATGCATGGACACAGCAGATGAGGCCACTCATTTTCTGGTGGAAGGTGGTAAAACAGATTGTCTGGTACCCTGCTCAGTGGGTTACTCATGAACTCAGGAAACATCAGAGAAAGTGTAACTGATCTTTTTTTTTTGTTGTTGTTCTCTTTTAGCTCCTTCAGAGGGCCCAGGGTCGTGTAAATGGCTAAACGCTTTATAAGAGCTTTGGGTTTCTGTAGCTCGTCTGCAACATGAGCATCAGATTTTTTTGAATGTGTGGTCTTCATAGGGCTTTAGGCATCTGAACTTGTGCCGTTTCTGTATAAGGAGCCCTGGAGGCACAAAGTCCTTCGGGTCTCTGCTGGTCAAATGCTTCCCCTGTTGGCTTAAGATGTTAAATACAGCTGGGGGTCAGTGAAGTGGGCCCCAGGCTATTCCCCGATTGGGGTAGGGTATCACCTTTCTTTGGGCGACACTGAAGGCAGTACCAGGCTCTAGAAGCAGGGAAACCTGTGGTCTGTGGTCATAGGGTCAAGTCTGTGCTGAGGCTCGCTGCCATCTCTCCACATGTCTTGCCATTTAATCATTAAGAAAATTGTTCAAGAAACATGAAATGGGCGACTGACCCTTAAAGGGGCAAGGAATGGACTTGCCAATGGTGACTTGCAGAAAGAAACAATGAAGCAGCATCCTTTAAGAGTGATGCTCTCTCCTGAAAATTTTGGACATATCGTAAGGCAAATCGCACAGAATATAAGTAACAGTGGCCTCAGGAATCAAGCAAATTTTGAGAACGGCTGTCCTCATGCCTTCTCGGGCCTGTCCCGAGCCTAGATAATGGCTACCCTCTTGCCTGCACAGGCCAATCTGGAACCTGTAGATTGGTTGTCCTTGTTCTTGCACTGGCCAATCCTAGGCTGCCTCACTTTGCAGTTCTGCTTCAGGTAGCACGGCAATCGTCCAAAGTTTCTGAATGAGGAAGGACCCCGAGGACTCTCTTCTTTAGGGTTCAGAGTGCTACCTGGTCTGGTGCCCACTCTAAGGGGTCATGACAAGGAATTGTTGAAGTCAGAGCATGATATGAAATAATGGACATGTTCTTAGGAGGCTGTGATCTCAAGTCCATTTTAAACCAGGATAGATCCCTATAACCTGTGGTAGTCAGTGAGATTTTCAGTGACGTCAGTTTCCATCTCATAAATGAATGGGTAAGTTTTATACATACAATTCCTCCTCAGAGGCTATGGGGATAGACAAACACTGGCATACTTGCTAGGGAAAGAACTGGTGATAGTATTTGAATAGAGCAAAGAATGCATGGAATTGATATCACAGATATTATTCTGTATTTTAAAAACGAACTCTCCTAGATAAATTTGTGACAACTGTGAGTCTAACTGGATGCTGAAAGACATCTCTGAATGACTAATACTTACTGAAATATTACTGTGCAATTAACATGTTATTGTTCAGAGAATAAGGGCAAAACAGTAATCTATTTATAGTACAGATGCAAGTTTTATTTCCAATATTTTAACTGTTTTTGACTAGATTCAGAACACAGACAAAGTTGGACTCCTGAATGTAGCACTAGTGGCCTTAAAGAATTGTTTTGTCTGTCACAGTTAGCAAGTTGGGTTCTTATTCATTTTCATATTTGGATTGCTTGTTGAAGGTCATATAAATCTCCTGAAGCACAACAGGATAATGGCTCACATCAGTGGCAACACATGGAAAATTCAGTTTATGTCCAATGATGCAGCTGGAATATAGTTGCACAGGATTGTTTATTAAACACTTAGTCAAGCTGATTCTTTGAAAGGTCATGTTTTATAGAAATTGGTACACTGAGAAAGTGTAAAATTGAGGCTATAAGTGAAGATCCTACTTTACTGACACAGAAACTTGTTTTGCGTGTTTTGTACACTTTGCCAGTTTTCTAAGAGCAGTTTTTGATCTTGCTGGATGAAAGGTGTTTATTTGGCTCCTCTCTTTGATTTTTGTGAAGGATTTCTGTTTCCCTTTGGCTATGCAGCAATAAAGGCTTGCATCATTCAGAAACTCAGGGACACTTTCTATCAACCAGTTATTTCCTTGTGCCATTGCCTCAGTGCTATGCCATAAGTTCTTTCTTCTTGGAATTCTTGAATGCTTTACCACCCCCTCTCTTTTTTTTTAACTCCAACTTATCTCAGGAGTTTATATTTAAAAGCTATTTGCTGTCAGAATATCCACTCTTCTCCTACAATCTGGGGTAACTTGTATTCCTGGCTAATTCTGTATTAACTATTCTTATCTGAATTTCTAGTTGGTCTTTTGCTATCTCTGAAAACATTGAATTTAAGTAACAGAACAATCCTGCTAGGCATGAAGAACTTGCTGCATGGTAAAATGGGTAGGAAATTATATGTATCGATTCAGATAATATACACCTTTTGAGAATTAGCTGTGCAATCTTAATGTCAGAACAAAATAGCTTTCTGGATTTAAGTTACTGTTACTATGTTTCTTTCAGATAATCTATAAAGGCAAAATGAGTAGTGGTTTATAAATGGAGAAATGCTTGTTTTAAGCATGGTGATATTGAAAAGAAAGTTCAATTTTTCACTTTGAAATTAAATCTATGAAGGTGATTACTTGACTTATGTTTTGAAAAGTTTTCTGTGAATTTTTCTAAATATTGGATATGTTTTTAAACATATCATTATTAATAACAGCATTATAATGTTGTTCAAATAAAATGACTTTTATTCATTGTAAATGTAATAATGAAAATAACTGAATAGGTTTGTAGCATTTAACACAGTAATTAATATTCTTTAATAAAGCTTTTAAAATCTATTCCTTTTCTTAAATTTATTCTCTTACATGAACAAACAACTGAATGACCAGGAAAGACATAAGACCAAGTCTTTTTGTAAACTAAATTAATATCTTTTGACATTTGGCATGTTAAAAGCTTGACACTGGAAGTCAGTCAAACAAAATGTTGGTTTGGATATTTAATAGGGCCTTGGTGTACTTTCTTTTTCATGACTGGAGCTGTATTGATGACACCATTGTGCTTTTATGCTATTTCTCCTAGCAGAGTTTTGTGGGAACAGTAAGACACTCTTGTTTGTCCTGTCTTAATGTTTTCTTACAATTTATCTTCTTATGACTCCTCCTCATCCCTTCTCTCTTTCTCTCAGTCTCTGTCTTTCTGTTTTTCTGTGTCTCTGTCTATCTTTCTCTGTCTCTCTGTCTCTGTCTCTGTCTCTGTCTCTGTCTCTCTCTCTCTCTCTTTCTCTCTCTCTCTCTCTCTCTCTGTGTGTGTGTGTGTGTGTGTGTGTGTGTGTGTGTGAGTGTTTGTGTGTGTGTAGAGTGGATGAGGGAGAATGGAGGTGGATCTTAATGGCATGTATATATAATGTTTTTTCATGTATGAAGCTGTACATATATGTAAGTGTATATGTTCATGTGTGTGCATGTGCATGTACAGACCACATGTTAAAGCTGTGTAATTTGATGACTTTCACTCTGTTTACTGAGCAGGGTTTGGGTTGTATAGCAAGGCAGCTTGACCCAGGATTTCCAGTCTTCCTCTGCTCAGAGTATAGGTGAGCAGACACACTCACTCACCACTGGGTACTGGGTTATCTGAACTCTTTTCCTCACATTTGTGTGGCAAGCACAATATCCCCTTAACTATTTCCCAGCTCCTATTATTTTTAAAAAAATGTTATTAGGAATTGGCTTTTACTTCCTTTATTTCTTTCTCAGCAAGTTCATTGATGGCATATATAAATATGTTGATTTTTTAATGTGACTTTGTATCACTCCAATTTGCTGAAACTGTTTGTATATAAGTTTTCTGTTGAAACTATTAAGGACAGGATTGCATTTTCTACAAATGGGGATCAATTGACTACTTCCTCTCCCATATGTATCCATGGTGGTATGTAAACATGGGCAGCACTGTGTAAATTAGTACACTGGTTTTCAAAACTAGACTTATGAGATAGTCTAGCTGTCGCACACCAAGACAAATACTTAAAGATCCCACGTCCTACATCTGATATATGTTCAATGCATGTTTATTGCAATATTCACAATAGCTAGGAAATGGAACCGTTTCTTTTCCATTATGAACTTAATAGATGAAATGTGGTATATAGGGCCGGTGAGATGGCTCAGTGGTTGAGCGCTCTGACTGCTTTTCTGAAGGTCCAGATTTCAAATCCCAGTAACTACTAGGTGGCTCACAACCATCCATAATGAGATCTAATGCCTTCTCCTGGGGTACCTGAATAGAGCTGGAGTGTATATATATATATATATATATATATATATATATATATATATATATGATATAATTTTAGTCAACTGAAAGGTAGCTTGCCACAGACAAACCTCACTTGGGTCCTTGCTCCATGGGCATATCTTGGATTCTGAGTAAAGGTGGGCAAGGATTTAACAAGAAGAGAGGCTGAGAAACAGACAAGACACAAAGGAGTGTGGATCTGAATGTAATTTGTCTCAAAGGGAGCAATAGTCTTATAAGTGACTTTTACACAAAATAGAGGAATGCCTACAAAGGACTGGCAGGGACCAATTGGGATAAAATTCAATGTTAAAAACTGGGATCAAAAGTAGCCTTCCCTAAGGTTTGCTTAATCTTAGAAGTCATAGGCAATGGTTTTGTGCCCTTGCAATAGTTCCTCTTCTAGTCTATCATATAATACCTCGGGCCCCTAGGTCATTGCAAATTCCTGTGTATGTTTGAAGCTCAAATATCTATAGTTCTAATTATCTATTCTGGTTTCTTCTTATAACACAACCTTTCTTATTCCTAGATAATAGTAAATTCTTGCATATGGTAGTAGTTTGCCCTGAGAATTCTAACTCTGTGGAACAGATAGTAATGCCTGATTTCTTTCATTATCTCTCTTACAGTACTATAGGTAAATCTGAATGTCACTGAATAGGCAGCATCCTTGGTGAATTCAAAGACCATAGTTTGCTCAAGGAATGCCTAGGACAGGAATTCCTAGGTGAGGTATCTAACTTAGCAATATGTCAAAAGCAATCCTTAGAGGCACTTACAAAAAAGCTATATTAAGGGAAAGCACACAGATCCATTTACCGACTAAAGCAAGGACATTGGAACATTCATTATACAGGTTACCATGAATACAGGAGACTAAGTTTCCGTGAAGTTTTCGCCTCGGGACCATGTCTAGGCTTTTCGGCCTGTCAGGTGGGTCACTACTGGTGTGTTTGTAGCAGTAGCTGAAATCAAGGCATTTGGAGGAAAATGGATGGAAGGAGAGTCTTTTGTTAGGTGAGTTAACACAGATTTGGAATAAGGTAATTAACATAGTTTTGCTCTCATACGGGTTTGAGGCCATTTTTATATAATTTCGTGCATGTGTGAGGTTGAGTGATAGTATTCTCTTGCAGAAAGAGAGAAAACCTAATATATTACTTATCATAATGAACATAAAGGGGAGTTAGCAATTGCTGTATTATTGCTGTGATCAACCACTATTACCAAGGCAACTAGTAGAAGGAAAGCTTTTTTTGTCTTATCATTCCAGAGGGATAAGACTTTATCATGATGCCACAACTCTTCCCTGCAGCAAAGCTGGTGCTCCAGAACTCCTCCCACATACAGAGATATCTTGACTACTAGGAGGTCTGTCATAGCCAAGCTCACAGATGAGATACCGCTTGCCACAATACTGTGCCTACCTGGGACCTCAAGGGGCCCAGTGAAAGCAAACCATATCTGTCTTGCCCTGGTAGAGATACATTTTCCTTCTGGCCGAAAACTCGGCCTGGGCCAGAGCCACTGCTCCAGATCCAGTCCCACAACCATCGACAACTTTGATTCCTGGAAGCTCCACCACAACCAGTTCACAATCAGCTCGTTGGAGGAACAGGATCCAGTCAGAAACAATAAGGCCAGTAAAAATCTGAGATAAACAAATGGTGAGAGGCAAATATAAAAATTGCAAAAGACCCAAAAAACACTGAAAGTTTAAAAAAATCAAGAAAACCAAAAAAAGAAAAAAAATATATATATATACATATATACATATATATATATATATATATATATATGTATATGTATATGTATATGTATATGTATATGTATATGTATATATATATATATATGACACTAAAGCCCTAACAAAATATACCAAATTTCTAAAAAATAAAATAAAATAAACAATGACAAACAAACAAACAAAACAAAAGCCTTAAAAAATAGAAATTAAAAAAAAAATCCTAAAATCCTTTAAAAGCCCTAAAAGACCCTAATACCCTAAAATACTTTAAAATTCAAAAGAAATCAAGAAACATCCATCCCTCTCCAAATATAGACCTCAAGAAAACCCTAAAATCCCAAAAAATCCAGAAATATTTTTAAATCATAAAAAACTAAAACCCTACATAAAATCCCTGTCATTCAAGCCCCCCATCCTAAAAACTCTAAAATACTTAAAACTCCCTAAAAGACTCCTAAAATCTTAAAAAAGAAAACCCTAAAACACTTTAGAATCTTTAACCAAACACTAAAAGAGACCTAAAAAGCTTTTAAAATAACCTAAAATACTTTATATTTATCTATCTACCTATCTACCTTTCTACCTATCATCTACCTACCTACCTACCTAACTACCTACCTACCTACCTATCTTATCTATGTATCTTATCTTATCTTATCTATCTATATCTATCTATCTATCTATCTGTCTGTCTATCTATCTATCTATCTATCTATCTATCTATCTATCTATCTATCTATCTATCTATCTACCTATCTACCTACCTACCTATCTATCTATCTATATACTTTTTACGGTTTTTCAAGACAGTGTTTCTCTGTGTAATTCTGCCTGTCCTGGAAATCACTTTTTAGACAAGGCTGGCCTTGAAATCAGAAATCTGCTTGCCTCTGCCTGCCATATGCTGGGATTAAAGCCATTGGACATCACAGAAAGGAGACCTGAAAATACTTAAACAAACAAACAAAACAAAAAATAAAACAAAAATACAAAACAAAACAAAACAAAACAAAACAAACAAACAAACAAAAAAACAGGAACTCTAAAAAGACCATTAAAAATTCTAAAAACACTTTAAAAATGCCCTAAAATTCCCCAAAATCTCAAGAACCCTAAAAAGACCTTAAAAATTGTAAAAGCAAAAAAAAAAAAACAAAAAAAAAAACAAAAAAACAAAACAAACAACAACAACAACAACAACAAAAACAACAACAACAACAACAACATGTCTTTAAAAAGTTGCCTGAAACACTGAGGAAACCCTAAAATTATTTTTTATATGAAAGAACCTTAAAAAAAAATCCTAAAAGACATAATTAAAACTTTACAAACCCTAAAGAAAAATCTAAAATTCTAAAGAGAACTCAAGAAGTCTTACTAAAAAAACAAATGAAACAAAGAAACAAAATATAAAACAAACTAATGAAAAAAAAAAAACCTAAAACTCTAAAATAACCTTAAAAAAAATAGAACCCCAAAAAAGACACTAAAAACCGCAATGCCCAAAAACCCTGTGTACTGTGGCATGAGAATAGGCACACACGAATATATTAAATGAACAAATGAATTTGAATAAATAAATACAAATATTTTGACTTTAGGCCATGTTTCTGCTATAAGCATTAAAGTTGGCAAAATCAGAGCTGGCAAGAAGGCTCAGCAAGTCAAATTTCTTTTTTTGCTCCCTGGCATCTGGATTTCAAGGACTGAATCCATATGGGAGAAAGGGAGAATTTCACTGAGTTATTCTTATACACAATAAACAAGCAAAAATAATCAATCTGTAATAATTAAGGCCAAATGTTGGCTATTGCATTAACTGTGGTGGAATTAGAACTGGTTATGCTATAAATGTTGCTGAATTCCAAATTGGTTGATGAATGAGTTTTACTGGGATTCCTTACAGGAATAAGTGTGAGGGGTTACTTACAGGAGCAGAAATGACTCAGGGACAGCTGCACCACCAAACCCACCCCACTATGGTCCACAAAAACGGGAACCTGGAGAATAGAGCAGACAGCTCAACAGGTTGGAGAGAATCCTTTCAATGTAGCTCAGTGGATCTAAACCTCTTCCAGGCAAGGTAGCTCCAGCTCCCTCTTGTTTCTGCTTCTTTCAGACAACTAGTCTCAACTTCACCAAGACTCTGTAAGACCCCCAAAGCTGGGCCTCCACTCAAGTCCCAGGATGAGCTGCCCAGCACCCCAAAGACTCAAGAGAAAACCACACCTAATGCAAACTGCAAGAGGTTTTATTATCAGGTAGCTGAGGAGGAACTCCTTCTGCCATGCAGGGCAGGGGAGTTTGACCCTGAGCAGTAACATTACAGGACTTTAACAGCTAGCTGAGGAATTGGAAGAAGTTGGAAGGAGAGTTGGCTATAGGTGGAGGTATAGTGGGGGAGTAGTCTGCACCTCCTCTCTATATCCATATCTTTGTAGGTCTTCCTACAATTATCGCATCTCTGGCTGTAAGGCACAGAAACAAAAAGCCTTTTGCTGGCAATAGAATACAAAGAGCTTCTTTCTGATGTTTATTTAGAGATCAAGGGAAAAAAAAAAGGTTGGGAAATGTCCAGGGGCTCTTCCTTCCAGGGATAAATGCTATAAGACAGGGTCTCACATACCCTACTCCTTCTAGTAAATAGTTCTAATATTAGAACTAGGAAAATTAAACCTCTGGCCCAGCTGTCAAATAAAGCCAACATGAGGTCACATCTTCAGAATTTGTTACATTGAGAGCCCCAGAAGCGCTTTAATGAGACTAAAGAGTTTCTCACCAGAGGTGGGATGGAGGGAGGAGGTTCAGTTCCTGAGCCAAGGCCAGTTAGTGCAAGCAGGGCTGGGTCAGTGGGCCTCGGTGGGGCCAATAGGAGGAGCCAGACACAGGCTGGAGGAGCAGCAGCAGAGCTTGTCACAAGCACCAGTTAGGGTCCTTTTCGTCTGGGTTTATGGTTGTTAGAAAGGTGGTGTCAGGCCAGGATAGGATGCTCTATTTGAAATTGATGTGGTCCCATTGTGGTTCCTGGTACCTATGTATTGTTTGTTTGTTTGTTTGTGTGTGTGTGTCTGTGTGTGTGTCTGTGTGTCTGTGTGTCTTTGTTTGATTTTTTTCAGCAATTCCCAGGAATCATTTTTGATCAGTTATAGGGCCTTCAAGTGAGCTGGCAGGGGTTGGGAAAAAGGAACACCAGGTCAAACATTCTCCCTGCTTCATTAGGTCTCCCATGGAGGAGTTCAAAGGGTGTAAGTATAAATTTCCCTGGGAACAAGGCGAAGGTTAGGAGTGTTGTCCAAACTTTTCTGCTGGTCTCTAAAGCCAATCTAGTTAAGGTTTACTTTAATGTTCTCTTTATCTGCTCTACCTGTCCTGAAATCTGGGGTCTATAAGCAATTGTCTTATCTGAGCAACGAAGGAGGGGATGTTGTCTGATGAAATTACCTTAGGGATGTCAAATATTGGGAAAATTTCCTCTAATATCTTCTTTACCATGACATTGGTGGTCTCCTTCTTAGTGTGGAAGGCTTCCATTCACCCTGAAAAAGTGTCTAAAAAAAACTAATAAATATTTATTACTGTACTTGGCTGGATTAACGTTAGTAAAATTTATTGCCCAGTATGCCCCTAGCAGGTCACCTCTTAGCTGCTTTCCCGGGGCGAAGCCTGAATTTTAACTGTTAGCAGCAGAGTATTCTCGGAAGACTGACAAGGGAATAAAACACCCAGTTCTAAGAGCCTTTTGAGGTGAGGTCTGATGCCCTTGAAGGCCTCTTTGTTCATGGGGTATTATCATATCCCAATAGGAGTCGCACCAGCTTTGAGCATCACAACGATGGGGGCACCCTTTTTGTCATTTTTATACCTGCAGTCTCTGGCCAGGCTTGAGGATATCTCTCTAACCAGTTCCCTTCTAGAACTTTTCTCTAACAGGTTTGAGGCTCACTTTATCTATATTAGTTTTCTGATTTTCAAGCTAAAATTATAGAGATGGTGGAATCCAAGAGACTGAAGTTCCTTCTGAAAAGAAACTTATGTGGGCTTTTATTTTGATAGTAAGTCTCTCCCCAACAATGGGGTGGAGCATTCAGGAATGATGAGAAAGTAATGAGTTACTTGGCTTCTTCTTAAATCAACTTTATTATCAGTGGTCCAAGAGTATGGATTCTGACAAGTAGCCACTATTACTACAGTTTTCTTGTTCTTCAATTTCCCCAGTGGCTCTTTCAGGACTAAAAATTCTGCTCTGGTATCAACAAGGAAATATGTGGTGGTCGCCTCCACAGTTAGGATTACCCTAGGCTCGGGGAGGGGGGCCTGAGGCCCATCTGCCCTAGGCATTGTCATCTGGGTTAAGGACCTTGGGAGGACTGATATCTATTTTTTTTGGGGGGGGGCAGTCTTTTGCCCAGTGTCCATTTTTTTTTTATTGGTCCTTATCTAGAGGTGGTTGCGAAGGTCCTCTGGAGTTTTGACATCTTCTTGGTGCTGTGTTACCCAGGTACACTGTCTGCCTACATCCTCCTCCCTTTCTATAATATTCCTTATCACCTGGAATTATGTCTAAAATCCTAGTTAAATTTCTTACAGCCTTCTATCTCGTATAATTTATCTTTTTTCAGACTCTCTCTTTACTCTTTCTCTTTTTTCTTCTCCAGTCTCTCTCTTATAGTACACTTTCTCTGTCTCCTTAACCAGATCTTTCAAAGATAATATTTGCAGACTCTATAGACACTGTAACCTTTTAATGTCAGAAGCAGACTGGCCAATGAAAGCCATGTCCATCTCTGCCTGCTGGCCCTCTGATGTAGGGTCAAAGTGAGTGTAAGGCCTGTATGGTTCTAAGAGGTGCTCAAAAAAAACACTGCTGGGTGCTACTTTTCCTCTTGTAGGATCCCTCTTACCTTGGCCAAATTAGTGGGGCACCTGCCAGCTCCTTTCAGCCCTGTTACTAGAGCCCAGAGGAAAACTGTCAACTGCCCCCTACTGTGAGGACTTTCAGGGTCCCAGTCAGGACTTGTCAGAGGCAAGCCTGCATCTATTTCATTCAGAAGATGTGACAGCCATTCATTGACCCCTAGCATGTTCTTTCTGGCCTCCAGCAGTATCTTTTTTTTCTCCTCTGTGGTGAAAAGAATGCTCAAATTCTGTTGACAGTTATCCCTAGTGGGCTGATGAGAGAACATGAGAGATTACATTAGATGAGTATGGCTAGAGGGATTTCCAGAAAAGGGGGCATGATATGCCTTCAAATTATAGGATCAGTAGAGGAAAATGGCCAGTACTAAAGGGACTGCAGTTGTCTGGGTTCTGATGGAGGAGGGCCGTAAGTATATAAAGGCAGCACTGTGCAGTCTGTTTCCTCTAGGTTCCGAGCTCAACAGCCTCAGGTTCCAGCTGCTGGTCCCACCCCCACATCTCCAGCGGCACCTCAGACATGTTGAGAGGTCTGGGAGGGGACGAGTTGGGGATATGGTGGTAGGGTGTTATGCCATTGTGGAGGTTCTTCTAACTCTGGATATATCTTTGTGGGAGCCAGGGTTGCAGTTCAGACTCCACTATTTTTATCTCAGTTTTTTTTTTCTCTGAGTGGCAGAGAGTTAGGTCTCAGGAGTCTGGCTTTTTCCACTGAACTCAAGGTTTCAACAAGGATGGGGGGGATCCTTGGCTAAATTTTTTTAGATGAGATTCTATGGCACTTGATTTGGTTGAGACCCTGGTCCCCTCTGCCTAAACAACATTTTTAAAGGCAGAAATCACAATCAAATCAAGAGTGTCCTCTGGTGTTAAACCAACACCAAAAGCGTGCCATTCCCTAGAGCAGAAAGTTCTTCAAAATCTCTTTCTGACATCTACAGACAGGTTGTGAATCCTAGTCTTAATTTCAGTCCAAATCACAAGACTGATACGAGGGGAGTGCTAAGAGTCTGTCTCATTGTCAGAGTCACATTCAGGGAGACAAACAAGATATACACACAATAAATTACGATAACTGCAACCAGTACCCAATCAGACAGCCGAGTAAGCACACTCTTAACTTTGCACCCAGTAACAGAAACAGATGACTGAGTGAGCACACTCTCACTTGGCACCCAGTAACAGAAATGGATTGCTGAGTGAGCACCTTTCAATTGGCACACAGTAACAGAAACAGATGGTTGAGTGAGCACCACTCAATTAGCACCTAGTAACAGAAACAGACGGGTGAGTGAGCACAGTCTCAATTGGCTCCCCGATGGGAAATACCCAGGCATCCCTGGAGCTCCCTCAGACCTTCTGGGATGTCTCCCAGGTTGGCAGGCAGTTACTCCTGACACGTCTGTCAGTAACACTCCCCTCCATCCCAGACAGGGAATTTGTTGCTCTCATGTGCACAGGCTACTGTAAACTAAGAATACAAAATTCAAAAAAAGCCTGCAGACAAAGACATAGACAAAGACATAGACAAAGGCAGGATCTTACCTCTCAGCGGGGATTTCTGAGAACTGGGGTAGGCCACAAATCTCAGCAAATGAGCACCCACATGTAAGACCACCAAAAGCTGGGCCTCCACTCAAGTCCTAGGATGAGCTGGCCAGCACCCCAAAGACTCAAGAGAAACCCCCCCCTGATGCCAAATTCAAGAGTTTTTACTAAATCTAGCTGAGGACAAACTCCTTCTGCCTTGCAGGGCAGAGGAGTTTGACCCTGAGCAGTAAGAACAGGGGGTTTTAACAGCTAGATGAAGAATTGGGAGGAGTTGGGAGGAGAGTTCGGAGGAGATGGGGAGAGTTGGGAGGAGTTGGGAGTAAACTTGGCTATGGGTGGGGAGTAGTCTGCATATCCTCTCTATCTCCATATCCCTATAGGTCTTCCTACAATTATCACATCTCTGGCTGTAAGGCACAGAAACAAAAAGGCTTTTTGCTGGCTATAGAGAACAAAGAGCTTCTTTCTGAATGTATTTTAGAGATTAGGGAAAACAAGGTTGGGGATTGTCCAGGGTTTTACCTTCCAGGGAGAAATGCTCTAAGCCTTGGCCTCATATTTCTCTTTTGTACCTCATCTTTCTGCATATGAGAGGGACTCTCAGCTTTTATTCCTTTCTCTGGCAGGGAGAAGCCTACTGACTTTTGTCAGTTTGAGGGACTCCTTGAAGCTCTTTGAAGGTGTTTGCCTTCCTGCTTAAAGAGCTTCCTGGATTTCTTTTGAGTTGTTTATCTCTCTGCTTAAGGAGCTTCCTGTAGGGTGGAAGGTTTCAATCCTCTGAGGATACTATTATACAAATGTATATTAAGGGCTTTTGGAGTTATAGTAGTAATAAATTCAATGTTTCTTGTATTGTACAGTTAATAATTTTATGTCACAAAATAATATTATACTAATAATTATTTAAACTGTGTCTTATACTGCTAATATGGTTTCACATATACATGGGAGTTTGGTAGCCTCAGGACTCTGTCCAGGTAGCTGGATCATGTTAATGAATTTTACACTCAGATTGCCATTCATTTTATTTTTAGTTGCCAATTTCAAGGGCACACCATTTACTTTGCGACTACCAGTACTTTAGATTTTTTTTTTTTATTTTCATGACAGGGTTTCTGTGTATACCCCCAGCTGTCCTGAAACACACTTTGAACAGCAGCCTGGCCTCGAACTCAAAAATCTGCCTGCCTCTGCCTCCAAAGTGCTGGGATTAAAGTCGAGTGCCACCACCACCTGGCTAGTACTTTAGATTTCTAAATGGTCCCCTCTGGTAAGTTGGAACAGGAAGAAAATTGTACAGCTAGTCCCCAAAACACACAATCCTGATTAGGTGAGAAAAAGTATAATCGAGGCTGTGTACCCAACATATCCAGTATAGCCCACAAAGGGCATGGTACCTGATACCTGCATTGACATTTTTTTTCGGTCCTGTCAGAGATTAGAGAAACTAGACAAGGAATAGATGTTTTGTTCAAAGTGGTTTGGGAATCCACACCATTGAATTTCCCAAGTGACTGCATTAAAGAATGTTTGGCCCAGGCATGTGGGGCTTCCAGCTGAAGTTTAAATCACCCTTCCATTAGGTAGGTCAGTTTTCCCCAACAACTTAAGTATTAGTTCAATTTTGGTTTTGGTTTTGTCCAGGATCTCATTATGTAGGTCAGAGTAATCTGGAACACACTGTGTAAACCAGGCTAGCCTCAAAATCACAGAGGATTCTGACTCTGGAGTGCTTAGGTTTAAACACATGTGCTATTACCACTCCTAGTCCCAATAATTGAAGTTTTAGTGAGTCAAGATTTGTAGCAGGACCGGGGAACCTTGTCTCATACAAAGGATTACAGGAATCCAGTTCTTTTTTTTTTTTTTTTATCTATCCAGGCCATAGTTCTTCCATGTTAGTTTTTTCACATGCATGGCCAAAATACACCCTTAGCTACTGGACTCTAGTGTCTACCAGGATGCCGCACATGCACACTGTAGTGAAGTCTGCTTGGCAGTCCAAGAGCCCTGGAAGCACTCATGAGTCAAAGAGTTTCAAAATGAACTCAACTCCTGGAGCTTTGGCATTCTCATAACCCACATATTCATACCCTATCCCCTTGTTAGTCTGGTGTACAGATCCATGTGCTCTCTTTTAGTAATATCTTATTATAAGTGCCTTTTAAGATTGATTTCTGACATAGCTAAGCCTTTGCCAGTGTTCCAATGTCCTAGAAAGTCCTTGAGCTGACCATGGGTTTGGAATTCAATGTTGCCTATTCAGTGACATTCAGAATTGCCTTTGGTATTACACTATCACTTAGAATAAAAGCCAAATCACTCCCACATACAGGAATTTACAATGGTTTAGGCAGTAGATCTGGCTGTGGTTTTAGGGTAATGAGATGGTTAGCTAGAGCCAAACTCCCTAATTAGAAATATGACTTGGGTGTGAAAGCCATTGCCCTAGGAGTGTAAGACCTCACACCTGGCTTCTAAGACTTTAGGTGACCTTAGATAGGGCTGACTTTGTCTCAGTTGTTTTATTGACCAGTTCCTGCCTGTCTTTGTGTTTACATTCCTCTGTTTTGTGTAAGAGCCATTAAGCACCCAGTAACCTCATTTGTACTTTGCCAATGTGTCACCTAACTTCCCTATTTTCTTGTGTATAAAAAGTTTGATGCTCAATTTGACAAATGACATTCAGATAGTACACAATCTCACGTGTTCATCTTTCTGTCATTCGCAGACTCTTTGCCCATCTCGGACTAGTGACTCTTTCCATGCAGAAAGAGGGACCCAGAGGGTCTGTGGCAACAGGACCAAAAACAGATTTCTTGCTATGGGAGCAATGAGAAATGGGCTAATTTTTATTTCCTCATGAAAAGAATGGAAGATCTGGATGTCACTTAATGCATGATAGAAACTCTCTTGACATTTAACACAGACCCTGTGATCGTGCCCTTTCCAATCTGCCAGCCAGTATTCTGTCAGGGGTTTCTTAAGTTAGTGATATTGAAATTAGAATGTTTCCAGGTCCCTAGTTGACAGTCTGATGCAGAAGGCTCCATTTGAAGGAGCACCATTTTTGCACTTGTAGTGCCAGGTTGTTCATAAGATGTGCTTCCAGTAGGAAATGTAAAAATGGGCTTTAGGGGTACATCTGGCCAGAGTTGAAGGATGTTCACATATATAGTTATCATTTAGCCTGTATGCCCACTCTGAGTGCTACCACTGACTCAATGAAGTTGATCAGCCATAATCTAGGTTTGCAGAGACATATAAAATTATTGACACTGGTTGTCCTAGGTTAGAGAATAGTAACTTTTGGATCATTTGTCCCTGTCCTAAGGGATGGCTCTGGTCGTCTTGTCATTCCACTGTTGGGGAAAACTGCATATCAAAAAATAATGTCTCCCATGTTGGTAGATGGAGTATGTGATTTTTTTTTATACTTGAAAAGTGGATGTGACAAATGAAGCTGGGTCCAAGTAAATCCTTATCCCAAATGAGTCAGACAAATACAGTAGATAACAGAATTAGCAGGCTGGGCCCACAAAGCAGGGGAAGATCAGTCCAAGCAAGTAGTTAAAAAAAAAAAATCTGTTCATGCTGTAGGCAGCCAGCACCTAAAAGATGGTGCTGGTCTCCGGTACACCATCGCAGTAAACAACACCACTGAGCAGGTGCTAGACCAAATCTGGCACCAACCCCTCCTGAGTGGGTGCATGCAAATTAACATGTCTGCAGACTGACCAACCCTAGCAGGACGCATAGCCCTCCCCAGTGCTGGGGTGTATTTAAGCAGTCCTCCCTGGGTTCCTGGGGTTCCTGTAGCATTGAGGCATTCCTGCTCTTAAGCTGTTGAAAAGAATTCAACTGTGTTGAATTCTCTTTACCAGGAAGAGGTAGGCGAAACATCACCCCAGCAATTGTGTTCCTCTTTTCTTGCCTTTGGGAGGGCCTCAGCAAACCTAGCCCTTTCTGAGCTTCCTAAAACTTGGAAGTTTTATTTGCTTCTGAGTTGTAGGATCCTCCATCCTCCTTATAGGAAAAAATGTATGAGAATTTTGCTTCCTATAAAAACTCAGCAATGTTATATGTGTAGTTTTTTTTTATTTTGTTTTGTTTTAATCTCATGTCTGTCCCCAGCTGCAGATAGTTTTTGTTTGAAATTCTAGTGATTCTTGAGAGTGAATAAATGAAAGAGCACCTGAGAGGACCTAGGGCAGATGCTGCTCCTGCTGCACCTGCTTTTGTTATCACAGGATTAAATGAGCAATGCTCTTGTCAATGGAGCAAGTTTGTGGATTTATTTGTGTCAAAGGGCACTGATGGACATACATTGTTGCAAGGAGAAAAACAAGTGCATAATTTAGCATTCTTAGTGATTAGGTAAGGTTAGGTTATCTGAATTTATCTGAAGGCCAAGCCAAATGAAATGTTGTTTTGATTCCTTTTTGGGAATACAAAAATCCATGTCTCAAACTAATATTTATAGATTTTGTCAGTTGATTTTAATGTGTTAGTGTTATGAAATATTACATGGCAAGGGAATACATTTGCTGGACCCATGCATGTTGTGACCTTCAGAAATTACACCACGGAACAGACCTGGTATAAAGGGAATGATTGGGAGAGGGTAGAGGAATGAGGAAATGGGGGAGGTATAGAGGCATAGAGGCAGAAACAAAACCATTAGGTCAGAAAAATGTGGGGCAAAGAACAGATAGAGGGCTAGCTGAAAACAAAGAGAGAGACAGAGCTATAGAAACAAGAACAATGGGAACAGAGAGGTTGGGCCTAGAACAGAGAGAGGGGGCTAATCAGTCCTTTTATCCTGCCTTGAAGTTAGCAGTTTAGTTTCTTTCAAGAAAGAAATATACTTTCTATGAATTTTGTAAGTTAACAGGAAATATTTTCATCTCTGAGAGCAATGTTAATTTTAAAGTGTTTATAGGAAATTTTTGTGGGACTACTTTCTTAAGAACAATATAAGCCAGGTATGTTGTCACATACCTGTAATAATACCTACATGGAATGCTGAGATCACCTGGAACCTAAACATTCTAGAACTTCTTGGACAATACACAACATACTATGTGCCTATTTCAAAAATGAAATGAAGTGAAATAAAATCAACCCAATGTACCTTCTTTATTTGTATCTCTTACCTTTGGAAACTAATAAGATAATGAATCAAAAAATAAATAAATTTCAATTATCTGTATGAATGAAAACAATTTTAAATGTTAAGAAGGTTAAAAAAATCACTACAGTGATGGGGAGGAAAGAGCCTGGGTGGGAAATGGGACAAGAAGGTGAACATGATCAGGTATTATGTGTGTGGGGAACATAACTGAAGTGCTGAGGAAAAGCAAAAAGAATGGAAACAGGCAACTTTTTGAGGTAGGAGGTGAGAAAACCCTCGGTTATATCAGAGACCTGGGAGGTGAGAGACCCTAAGGACTCAAAGGGAGGGACCTTAGAAGAAATGCCCTACAGTGGGGAGAGGGAACTTGTAGAGTCCTCCTCCAGTGGAGGGACAGGACATCAAGTGGAAAGATTGAGTTACCATCCCACAGTAAAAAGCTCTAACCCAGAATTGTTCCTGTCTGAAAGAACTGCAAGGAAAAAACATGGAGAAAAGCCTAAAGAAAAGGAGATCCAGTGACAAGACCAAATTGTGATAAAGCTCAAGGAGAGGCATCAAGGCCTGACACTATTACTGATGCTATTCTGTGCTCACAAAAAATGGGCTTATCATGACTGCTCTCTGAAAGACCAAACCAGCAGGTGAAAGAGTCAGATGCTCAAATTTATATGCAACAAATAGACAGAAGCTGGGAACCCCTGTGGATGAATTGGGGAAAAGCTGGAAGAAGCTGAGGAAGAGGTCTACCCGGTAGGAGGACCAACAATCTCAAATAACCTGGACCTCCCAGGATGTCTCAGACACTGAGCCAGCAACCAGGCTTCATACACCAGATGATATAAAGCCACCAACACATATACAGAAAAGGACTGCCAGGTCTGGACTCAGTCAGATGAGGTCCATCTAATCCTCAAGGGACTTCAGGCCCCAGGGAGCAGGGAGGTCTGGTGGAGAGGGGACAGGATGGTGGGGACATACTCTTGGAGATGGGGATTGTGGGCTTGGGGCCCTGGGAGCATGGGGGCATATAGGCAGGAGATATGGGGTGTGGAACAGTAAGAGGGGGAACTAGGAGAAGAATAAAATCTCGACTTTAAAAAAAGTATAAGAATAAATTTTAAATAATTCAACTATATTAGTGTGTGGAATTTCAGTCCACGGGACTATATACCATTCACATATTCATTTAGATTTCCTTTGGAAGTTAATATAAAGATGCACTTACACTTAAACAAGAAAATGATTAAAGATATTTAAAAATAAAGAAGTTCTATTTTAACTCTAAAGGTATAACTGCTAGTTAACTTTGTAATCACATCACTGGGATTAACTTCCTTCTCAGAATCATCAGAATAACAAGGATTAAAGAAACTTTAAAACTCTGTTTCATAGGAAACAAAAAAGTTAGAGATTTTTTTATTTGTTTTATATATATACCAGCAAGTGAAAATTTTTCATGCTTCATTTTTCTGAAGATGGGAAAGTAGAAGAGTACTTCAGATTATTCTCCATGATGGCTCTTTCAAACATAGACATTTTTTTTTCTCAGTTCACCATCTACACCAAAAAGCATATCTTAGTTCTTGGTCCCCAAGTTCATCAAAACCTAAAACAGAAAAGTACCTCTTATTAAATAAATTCCCAAGGATACAAATATGAAAGATTCTGTGCAGATGATGTATAGGGTAAAGGTTAAGGTCAGGATTAGGATTAGGGTTAGTGTTAGGGTTATGTTTAATAAAGCAGGATAATTATAGTGTTATTAAAGTATGAGGTACATCTGAGGTCAAATTCCCATTTTATCATTTCATATCTTTAATAATTCATACAAAGCCATTAGGATTTTATGGATAATAGCAGTCATTTCAGTAAGAAATAATTCAAAATAATAAGTAGTTAAAACTTTATGATTATTAAAACATATTTAGATTCCTAAGGTCATTTTATGGACCATGTGCAACATACCTCCATGGACTTCTCATGCATTTCTTTAACTGCTTCCAGGGTCTGGTTCTGACTACATTTGGACAGTTTCAATGCTTGTTGTTCTTTTTGACAACTATTCTACAAATGTAAAAGGAAAACATTAGTATAACAATTCTGTTTATTTTTGTTGTTACTGCCATGCAACATGCATGGTAGTCTAACAATAAAACACTAAATGTATATCTAATACTAAAACATTTATGTGAGCAAAAATAATTCTATATGAAAGTTAAAAGGAATAGTTTTCCAACTGATTTAAAATTTTAACAACTATTTTGACTAAATATATATATATATTTACAATAATATGAAATAACATTATGCTACCAATTGTGGGGTAGGAATTTTTTTTAATGTGAAAGAGTTTTTCATAATGCACAGACTGGCCTTAGCCTCCCAAGTTCTTATGTTTATAGGCATGCACCATGTATACATGAACTCGGTAAAATCCTAGTCTTGGAAGCTTAGATTGGTTTTCTCTAGATTCCAATCTCAAGCAACACATAGAAGTAGTAACATAAAGTTCTCATTGTATTCTTTAGGGTTGCGCACAACCATGATAATTTGCATTTAAAAAAAAATTAAGACAAGCCCTTTACACCTTTTCACCTTGGGCTACTACAATCCTGTTTTGCCCTTTATTCACTGTGATCAATTTTTTACCTCACATTTGCACTCAAATCATCATAATTAAGTAAAATTACCTCTAATTTGCAATGCTTATCTTTAAAAAAAGTGCACCTGCATACATTTGGAGACAAAGGGTTAATATTGGGTGTCATCTTTGATTTCACAGTACTGTTTCAGAGACAGAATCTCACTAAACCTAGAGCTCACCATTTATGCTACACCTGGTGGCTACAAAGATCTGGAGATCTTCTTTTCTCTGAACTAAATCTGAGATTGGTTGTTTTAAAATGCTCACAACCACACCAACTTTTTTTTGTTGTTGTGGTGGTGGTTTGTTTTTAGTGTTGCTAGTTTGTTGTTGTTTATTTTGTTGTTGTTGGTGGTGGTGTGGGCATTCATCCCAATGCAGGGAATATAAGCTAGGGTCTCCATGCCTACACGGGAGAAAGATTACCAATTAAACCATCTTCCAGCCCTGTAAATCAATCTTATTGGGCCCACATGCAGCATATGACACATTTAGGGATCTTTTCTTCTTTAAAACTTTCCTTCACTCATGGTAGTTTTCTTTCTACCAGTGGTTCTCTTCCTTTACTGGCTCCCTCTCACCAGCTGCCATATGCAGAATTACAAATTTTGAAGTACCCTGCTGTTCTGTCTTTAGACTCCTTATTTACAGGGATGATCACTTTCCCTTGAAATGTCATCCAGAGTCCAATGTTTAAAAACTGTCTTCAATTGGAGTATTTATTATTTATCTTTAGTTCCTATCTCTTTCCAGAACTGACTCATAATGGCAGGTTCCTCAATGCCTTCTGAGGCAAGAATGAATTTGCTGTTCCTTTCAAATTGAATACTTTCCAAACTATTAACCAGTAAATAAAATAAAATAGTTAATATGATTATCGTTGTCTCAGATCTTACTTGGAAACCAGGTGATGACTCTACAGGTAGAGTAATGGAGACGTGATCTAAAATTGTTTGCTGATATTCTTCCACAGGAAAATTCTTCCAGGGCTGTTGAGATTGTTTGTTTCCATCCTCTGTTGTTACTAAATCTTTACTAAATTTAGGACTGTAAGAACTGATTTACCAAATTGAGTTGGTTTTTTAATATAAACAACAGAGTCCAGGTGAAACCAATAAATAAGCTTTCTCTCTTCTTTGAACTCTGATATATTGTGGTTTTTTTGTTTTTTTTTTTGTTTTTTTTTTTTTTGTAGTCACTGGTAATCATCTCTTGATCTTTCTGCAAATGTCTGCCTCTTGAAAATTTATGATCTGGTATACCATAAAATGCCTAGTCGTTTTCATTGATATAGTATGCAATCAATAGTTTATATCTCAGTAAGACTAGAACAGAAGCAAGGATAGATAGATAATGGAACTTAATTTAGTTTCATATGCTCAACTCAAGGCTAGTTGTTCCATTCCTACTTAGTAATACTAGGTTAAATATTAAGTTTTTTTTATGGTACCAACCACTGATTTTTCTTTTTCTTCATTGAATTTCTGTACATCCATATCAGACTTCTGAAATGTAGTTATATACTGCTCACAAAATTTGTTGTTGATGTTCTTCCTGTAAAGCACAGTAACAAAAGCAGGCACATTTCATACCAATATGAAAATGAACACTCAGAACAAATTCAATTGAACATTTCATACTATAAAAAGAAAAATAGCAGTATAAAATATCTAATGGGAAATCATTATAGATTTTTCTGCTAACATATTATCAGAGAGGTTTTCATTTACGTTTTAGCTTTTCAAAATTAAAGAAATATAAACACACACAACACACACGTAACACACACACACACACACACACACACACACACACATATATATATATATATATATATATATACATGTACAAAATTTAATTATATTTCAATGTGGTTTTTTTTCATTATTTTCTACCAAATATAAGTTCTAATTTATTTTTCATACATTGCCTTAGTAAAGACAGTGCAAAACATGTCAACTAAAATATACAAATTGTCTGCATATGTAATTGTAGTTGTTCCTTTTGAATATTGTTAAACATAATAATCCATAAATTACATTCCTAAGACCATGTGCAAGACTTCTGTATTTCCACAATGAATGTAAATTAAAATTTAAATCTCATTAACATTGACTTAAAGCAGAAAATAAAATTTTCATAGATTTCTATGAATTAGATTTAGTTTGCTTGAAGGCATGATGTTATAGGGTTAACTGTTTAGACAAAATCAAAGCCACACATTTTTACTAAAGAATCAGACATGATATAATTTTTTTTAAACTTCAGCCACATATAATTTTTAAAATGATACACATTTGACCCTACAAATATAACAACTCTACCTCTCTCGTTCGTTCGTTTTGCAAAATCTTTCTAATTTCTGGTTGCTGCCTTTGAAAGATTCTTTGACATAAGTTTCCATCCATTTTCTCTTTATGTGAAGCGTCTTATAAATGTCATCTATATTAAAAATAAAGAGTCATTTTGAAGAAAAATTAGATGATTCCATGTATTCAAGTAAAAATAGATATAGATAAATTTCATTCAATAATGCTATGGAAACTTAAAATTAAATGATAGATATCACAAACATGCTTCATACTTTAGAATACTTAGGGTTTGGTATGTTCAGATGAAGGATGTTCAACCTGTAAAGTCTACAGAAATGTTCCACAACATAGAAAAAAACAGTCCATGTATTTTGGATAAGAAATATCTAATCTTATCTGAATTTTAATTTCTGTAAGGAAAATAATTTTGAGCTTCAAGAACAGTTTTCAAAAGAACAAATGCACAAAACAAAGGATCAAAAGTATACTTAATTCTTCATAAGGAAACACTTTTAATAAAGGCTAATTCTTTTCCAAATCTAAAAAAGATGATGCAACTGAAAGAACAAACTTGACTGTGGAACTGTTAGACCCATTGTTTAAAATATTCAATTAAAATAAGAGGGCAACCGGTCATATTGGTTCCCATGTTAATCCTAGTATTCTGGAGGAAAAGGCAGAGAGATATTTGTGTGTTCCAGGTTAACCTGGTCAACATACTGAGTTCCAGGACAGACAGAGCTACAAATGAGACCCTGTCAGAATCAAACCTGCGTTTGATTCCTAGCACCTACATAATGTGCACAAATATCTCCAACTCCAGTTCCAGGGGATGTGATGCCCTGTTCTAAATTCTGCATGCCCCAGGTACATATGTATATGACTCACAGACATACTTATAGGCAAAATACCTATATAAATAAAAATAGATAAAAATGTTAAAATCTATGTTTAAAACAATGATCTCCAAGTTTTTTTTTAATCAAAATAAAATTATTTCTAAAGTGAATTGGTAATTATATTTCAGAACATATCCTTTAAAAAAACACTTGAAGAAAATTATGGTAGGAACTTTTGATCAGTAACTGCTGCAGTTCATGAAAATTGTAATGCTTCAGAAAATGTTTAGTACCTTTCTAGCATGCACAGTTAGCTTTCAGTAACTAGGATGAAGCTATATTTCGGTGTACATGTTTAATATTCTCACCATACATAGTACTAGACAAAATCAGATTATTAAATGATTATTCTGCCTCCTCTAAATAGAGCAAATCCTTCAGTTGAAAAAAAATAATTTGGTAAAATGGGTAACTTGAAAGAAGCAAAATATTATTTTTTAAAAATATAATATTGTTTCATGGGGGTAGAGATATGGCTCAGCAGTTAAGAGTACTTCCTGTTCTTTGCAAAGGACATAGGTTTGGTGTCTAGTACTCATATGGTGGCTCACAACTATCTGACTCCAGTTCCAGGTATCTGAAATAATCAACTGATATCTGAACAACAGGTACACATATGGTGCACATATATAACTGTAAGCAAAACACTAATACACATAAATAAGTCCAAAAATAGGTATTAGGAGCATTGTTTAGTAAGCCATGTAAAGATGTTTTTATTTGTGTGTATGATCCTAGTATTGGAAGCTTAAGCAGGAGATTTCCAGTGTAAAGACTGCATAGGTTAAATAGGAAAATGCAGGCCAGCCTGAACTACATAATGACACCATATCTCAAAGACAAGTTACTGTCTTCTGAGAAAGCTCACTTAGCATTCAGTTACATATAATTTAAAACAGATACTTTAGAATCTGAGTATCATTCTCTCATTTTTTAGTAAGTTGTCTTCCACTTACAGTTACATAATTCATTTCATAAAAAGAAAAAGAAAAACAATGAAGGGATTGGAGAGATGATTCAGCAGTTAAGAGCACTGGTTCCCTTCCAGCTTTCTGAGATTGGAGTACCAAAACCCACAAGGTGGCTCACTACCTATAACTTCAGTTTCAGGGGATTCAAGGCCTTCATCTGGCTTCCTCAGGTACAAGACACACTAGTTGTGCACATACACACGTGAAAGAAAGAAAAAAAAACAATAACCATAACATAAAATTTAAAAATAAGTTATAAGGGTTACATTAAAGAATTCAGTTTTGCACTGTGCCATATAAAGAAGGAAGCACAGAAGACTCCTAGAAAAGAAACTGACTTAATATAAAATTAGCACTGGATCAATGAAAATATGTTTCATGTACAGAATTTTGTATACATATCACTTAGCTATGAGTACATGGAACTGTGAAATTGTTTACATCTATTTTTTTTCATTTTAAAATTCCTTCAAAGCTGTTACAAAAAAGCCTCAGTAGTCAAGAGGGCCTACTGTGAAAAGAGGAGGTTCACAAAGTACTTTTTTTTTGTTTTTTAAGGTAAGTAATGTTACTTCATGCTTATCAAAGGATAATTCATCAAAGATGAACTCACAATTCTGAATATCTATGCTCCAAATACAAGGGCAACCAAATTCATAAAGAAATTTTACTAGAACTCAAAGTACATATTGTACCCCATATAATAATAGTGAGAAACTTCAACACCCCACTCTGAGCAACGCAGAGGTCCTGGAAAAAAGAAATGAAAAAGAGACACTGTGAAACTAATGAGAAGTTATGAAACAATCGGATTCATCAGATACATATATATGTATCTGTCACACACACACAGACACACACATCCAAACATGCACACATATATTGAAGCAAATTCACACACAGTTCTCACTAGATGAAGAGAAATTATTTGAAAAAAAATCAACAAACCTTCATGATAATAGTCTTGGATAGATTAAGAATTTTAAGCACATACCTAAATATAGAAGCAAACCAGAAGCCAACATCAAATTAAATGGAAAGAAACTTGATGCAATCCCACTAAAATAAGACAAGACAGGACTAGACAAGGCTTCTTACTCTTTCCCTACCAATTCACTATAGTACTACAAGTTCTAGACAGAGCAACTAGAAAACAAAAATTGGTCAAAGGAATAAAAATTGGAAAGGAATAAATCAAAATATCACTATTAGCAGATAATAAAATAGTATACTTAAGTGACCACAAAAATTCCATCAGAGAACCCATAAACCTGAAAAACAACTTCAGCAAAGTGGCTAGATATACAATTAACTCAAACAAAACAGTACCTTTCTTCTACTCAAAAGATAAACAGGATGAAAGGCAATTATGGAAACAACACCTTTCAAAAGTCACAAATTATAGTTCCTTGATGTGACTCAAACCAAGCAGGTGAAAGATTTCTATGACAAGAACTTCAAGTCTCTGAAGAAAGAAACTGAAAAATCTCAGAAGATGGAAAGGTCTCCCATGGTCATAGATTAAGTTAGTAAAAATGGCTGTCTTCCCAAAAGCAATCTACAGATTCCATGCACTCTCCATCAAAATTTAAACTCAATTCTTCGTAGAGACAGAAAGAGCAATATGCAAAACCATTCGGAATATCAAAACTCCAGAATATCCCAAAACTATTCTCAACAATAAAAGAACTTCAGGGGGAATCATCCCTGACCTTAAGCTGTATTATGCAGAAATAGTGATAAAAAATGTATGGTAATGGTACAGAGACAATGCCTTCATGAAATGGAGAGATCTAAAATATATCATCCTGTGTGATCTCAAAGGAAAAAAAACATGGTATGCACTCACTGATAAGTGGATATTATCCTAAAAGCTCAGAATACCCAAAATGTAATTCACAGACCACATGAAGCTGAAGAAGAAGGAAGACAAAAGTGTAGGTGTTTCAGTCCTTCTTAGAATGGGGAACATAATATTCCTGATAGGAAATGTGGAGATCAGGGCAGAGACTTAAGGAATGACCATCCAGATTCTGTCCAACCTTTGGATCCATCCCATATACAGAAACCAGGCACAGTCACTATTGTGGATACCAACAAGTGCTTGCTGATAGGAGCATAATATGCCTGTCTCCTGAGAGGCTCTGCCAGGGCTTGGCAAGAACAGAGGCTGATGCTCACAGCCAACAATCAGACTGATCATGGGGTCCCCAGGGGAGCAGTTAGAGGAAGAACTGAAGGAGCTGAAGGGGTTTGCAACCTTACAGGAAGAACAACAATATGAACCGAGCAGACAGACCAGAGCACTCAGGGACTAAGCCACCAAACAAAGAGGGGCACCCATGACTCTAGCAGCATATAGAGCAGAGGATGGTATTGTCAGACATCAGTGGGAGGAGAGGTCCTTGGTCCTGTGAAAGCTCCATGCCCCAGTGTAGGCAAATGCCAGGGTAGGGAGGTGGAGTATGTGGGTGAGGGAACAGGCTCATAGAAACAAAGCAAGTGTCAAATGGAATAGGGATTTCCTGGGATTAAACCAGGAAATGGCTGATATTTGAAATGTAAATAAATACACACACACTCACACACACACACACACACACACACACACACACAGATGGCTTTAACTGTGTCTTCAGGTGGGTTTACATCTAATCACAGGATGATCTAAATTTTTCCCATTCCTGCTAGTTTTTTGATAAATTAGAGTAAATGTGTCTGCATCTCAATCTCCAAATAAAATCATAGTTGCTCTTATCACAACCAAGCTCCTCAACCTTTTTCATCACAATACAAATCTAAGACAAATCTTAAATATAAAATTCTTCCTGGCTGGACAAATATTTTACTGCTACAGCAAGAAGCTCTGGTTTCAATCTTCAGGAATGAAAAATAAAAACCCCCAAAATTTAGATATAAAAAATAAAGAAGGCATGATTCCTCGGGCCCCATTACATTTCTGAGGCTGAGGACTTCAGGTACAAGGCCAGTCCAGGCTGCAATTGAGGTTTCAGACAATCCTGAGATATAGAGCTAGAGGTTACTTTCCTAAACCAAAACAACAAATAAATAAAGACAGCCTGGTCTGAATTATGTCTGAATTCCCAGCACTTCTGAGGCTGAGAGAAGCCTCTAGTATTTGAGGCAGTTTGGAACCTATTATTTCGGCAATGTGGCATTTTCACAACACGTTAAAATGTAGACTGGTCTTCAGTTTCTTTTTAATAAATTCCTGGTGGGAAGCAGTTGCACAGAAGAGGGTTTTGTCTGTTTCATCCACTAAGTGAAGTCCAGTTTACTCACACCTCACATCCCCAGTCCCCAAGAATACTTTCAGGGTCTCCATTTCCTTGGCCTTCCTGATTTCTGCTAGGAGCTAGTCTGTTCAAACTCTTGCACTTACAGTGAAGTTCTCAGTTTTTCTCAGCAGAGGCCTAAGTGGGAAAGGTCGATTGTGAACCTGGAAGTAGCAACTTCCTGAGTCCAGTGAGGGTCACCTAATCTCATTACTCCTGAAGAAACACCTCCAAATCTCCACATTCATCCCCACCCAGACCCCTAGCTGAACCAGGATTAACCAACAGACAATTGACTACCTCCACTGAGACTTCATCCTACCATGATTCCTCAAGAATTTTGCTTCCTCAAGAACTCTTTGTAGCCACCATACTGGGTAACAGGGTTTGAACAGCAGGAAAATAATCTCAGCCAAGCCCATTGCTGATTGGCTGTGTTTGCACATGAGTACTAAGGGTAAGAGAGGCTCTTTCAGTCATCTGTGATTAAAGCTTCAAAAAGCGGGTAGTATTTTAACTTCCACTACTACCCAGAGGCTTTCCATTTTCTAAGTTTGCAATACTAACTTGAAAGTTAAAATAAAATGAACTCCAAAGACGACTCTCCTACTTTGTTTCAGATGAAGGGACTGTTCTGTGTAACTCTAAATTGTTTTTTTTTTTGTTTGTTTGTTTGTTTTGTTTTTTTGTTTCTTTTTTTTTTTTGGTTTTTTTTTAAACTAAAGTGTTTTTGCATGTTTGTATTTATATAACATGTATGACTAGTTCCCCTAGAAACTAGAATAGGATGCCAAAATCCCTGGATCTAGAATTAAAAATGATTTTGAGAATTATGTGGGTTCTAGGAACTAAACCTTGGTTCTGTACAAAAGCAACAAGTGTTCTTAATTTCTAAGCCATCTTTCCATTCCTATCCTGTGTGTGTTTTAAGGTGTGCTGGACCATTTCTCACGATAGATGTTTAATTTTACTATATAATGGAGAGTATAAAAAATGACTTTGTTAATGTTGTCTATTTCCAGAAACAGAAAAACAAACAAACAAACAAACAAAACAGCAACAAAAAAACCATAATTTTAATGGATTGTGTAAATCATAAATAGTTTCAGGATAAAAATGGAGTGTATACATTTCAGTATATGGGTGCATAAGGAGGCCAGATATAGACATCTGTTTTATTCTCAATTATATTCCAAATTTCTTTTTCATTTTCAGTTTTTTTTTTCAAGTCAGGGTTTATCTGTATAGCTCTGGTTAACCAGGAACTCACCCTGTATACCAGGGTGGCATCAAAATCAAAAATCTCCCTGCCTCTGCCTCCCAACGTCTGGGATTAAGGCATGTGCCACCACTGACTGACCCAACTTAAAACTTGAGATAGGTTCTCTCTGAATATGCAGCTAACCAATGCCACTACCTCGGCTAGCCAGCAAGCTGTCTCCACCTACTCAGCACTGGTTGGCAGCCTGCATTTTAGAAGTGGATTCTAGGCCCCCACTTTTATTTTCAAGAAAAACATTTTACTAAAACAGCCATCTCTCTAGCCACTCTTCAAGGTTTGTTCTGTTGCTATAGACACTGCAATTTTTTGTTTGTTTGTTTTTTGTTTGTTTGGTTTCTTTTTCTATTTCTCTAATCATGCCTAAGTTTAGGCTCCTAAAATGCTTAGTGGTGGTTTTGCTTGTTTCCTTACAACAGCAAATTGGTTTTCTTGCTCACTTTACAATTTGCAGCTAATTTGGCACACTGGACGAACTGACATTTCATTTACTAGTCTTATTGCTGTGTTTTGTTTCTTTGGTGCTTTTTTTTTTTTTTTTTTTTAATTTGCTGGGTTTGTTTTTTTTTTTTTGCTGGTTTTTTGTTTTTGTTTTTGTTTTCACCACTGAAGATGAAATTTATAACTTTTAATGGTGCTTTACCACTGAGCTACATCTTTAGTTAATCTTTAGTTTTGAATGTTGGATGAGAAGTTATCTGTGTGTATTTTTTAACGAAAACTATAATTTCTGTGAAGCCTACAATTATCCCCCTATGCTATAGGTTCTATAGAGATCTGTTTCCCTCGTTTGGCCTCTTCAAGAAACAGGGAAATATTTCTAAAACACATACCTCCAGATTTATCCAACATACTGCCTACTTCATGTCTGTGAAGACAGAACAATAAAAAATTAAAGCAAGAAATATAGTAGACTGGTAGGCCATTTTTTTTTACCACACACAAAACTTTACACAGAACCTTCTTTAATTTTTTATAATAAATATATAATGTTTGGTTTGGAACAAATGTCATATGCATATAAAATATATGGTGGACTACCAACTTGAACTTGGATTATTTACTTTTAACAATTCATACGTTTACACCCCACAAGGAGTTTATTCATAACTCTCCCACAATTGCCAAGACCCTTTTTTCCCCCAGATAGTCCCCTACTTATTTTTATGATGTTTCTCCTTTTCTTTGAGTGTGTCAAAGATCACATGCAGGTGGTCCTATTGTATGAGTTCCTATGTGTTTGTGATCACAAAGTCTAAAGGATCCCAAGCTGGGCTTGAACTTAACATATATCAGCATCTGACATTGAAATGCTGATCTTCCTGAATCTAGTTTTCCAGTGAAGGTAACACAAACACTACTTTTGAAGTACTCTATTGAACTGGCAAAAAAAAAAAAAAGAAAGAAAAAAAAAAGAGAAAAAAAGAAAAAGAATTGAAAATATTACCCCATGTCTTCATCTCCTTTTACTTGAGGCGATATATTTTCATCTTTACCAATTGCTGGATTATTTACTGTATTGACAATAGAAAATGTAAACATTTGAAAGTATGCAATATTAGTAATAGTTAATAAAGTACTATCAATTTGAATTTCTTTGGAAAAACTGCCCATTTTGAGTTTTTGAAACAGATTTTAAAAATTAAGTAAAATTAAGTACATCCAGGAAATCTAGGACACAAGGAGAAGAAAAAACATAAGGATAACAGGTATAGATGAGAAGTAAGATTTCCAAATTATAGGGCCAGTGAATATCTTCAACAAAACTATAAAAGAAACCTTTCCTAACCTAATGAAAGAGATGTCCATGAACATACAAGAAGCATGCAGAACTCCAAATAGTTTGGACCAGAAAAACAACAACAAAAACAAAAATCCCTGCCATCATATATTAATCAAAGCACCAAATGAACAAAACAAAGAAAGAATATTAAAAGCAGTAAGGTAAAATGGTCAAGTAACATATACAGGAATTCCTATCAGAATTACACCTAACTTCTCCCCAGAGACTATGAAAGCCATAAGATACACGGTAGATATCATACAGACACTAAGAGAGCAGAAATAAGAGCCAAAGCTATAATATGCAGCAAAACTATTTTACCATAGATTGAGAAAACAAGGTATTCCGTGAAAAAACAATATTTACACAATATCTTTGAACAAACCAAACCCTTCAAGGGATAATAAAGGGAAAACTCCAATATAAGGAGGGAAATCATGCTAGCAAAAGCAAGATATTAATCTTGAAGTAAACCTAAAAGAAGATAGCTACATGAACAAAATTCCAACAAAAATAACAGGAAGAAACAAAGACTTTGCCTTAGTATCTCTTAATATCACCATATTCTATTCACCAATTAGAAAGAAATAGACAAACAGACTGGATGTGTAAGCAAGACCCAGCATACCAGAAACAAACCTCAGGGACAAAGACAGACATTTCCTCACAGTAAAAGGCTGGAAAACAATTTTCTAAGCAAATGTTCCAAAGAAACAAATTTGGAGTAGCCATTCTAATATCAAATAAATTTGACTTTCAACCCAATGTTATCAAAAAAGACAAGGAGTGACACTTCATATTCATCAAAGTTAAAATTTACCAAGATGAATTTTCAATTCTAAACATTTATAGTCCAAATGCAATGGCATCCATATTCATATAAGAAACTTTAGTACAGCTCAAAATGCACATTGCACCACACACAATAATAGCAGAAGACTTCAACAACCCTCCTCATCAATGGAAAGATCCTGGAAAGAAAAATTAAAAAAAGACACAGTTAAACTAACAGAAGTTATGAAACAAATACATTAGTTGATATCTATAGAACATTTTATTCTAGAACAAAAATTGTCCATTCTGCTAAGCACCTCATGACGCCTTCTCCAAAATTAACAATATAATCAGTCACAAAACATGCCTCAACAGATATAAAAATATCCAAATAATCTCATACATCCTATCTAATCACCAAGGACTAAGGCTGATCTGAAATAATAATATAAATAATTGAAAACCCATGTACACGTAGAAGGTGAACAAAAATCCAGTCAGTGATAAATCAGGTAGGGAAGAAATAAAAAAAAAAAAATAAATGTAAGACTTTTTAGAGTTTAAAAAAAATGAAGTTACTACATACCGAAAGTTGTGGAACACAACTAAAGCAGTGTTAAAGGGAATCTCATAGCTCTGAATGCCTCTAAATAGAAACTGGAGAGAAGATACAGTAGTAGGTTGACAGCACACCTAAAACCCCTTGAATAACAGGAAGGAAATTCACCCAAGAGGAGTTGAAGGCAGGAACTAATCACACTCAGGGCTGAAATCAAACAAGTGGAAACAAAGGAACTATAACATAAAATCAAACAAACTAGGAGCTGGACCTTTGAGAAAGTCAACAAGATAGATAAAACATAAGCCAGACTAATTACAGGGCACAGGGAATATATCAACATTAACAAAACCAGTAATGAAAAGGGAGACATAACAACAGATACTTAGTAAATCCAAAAAAATCATCAGATCCTACTATATAAGCCTGTAACTTAGCAAAAGTGGAAAATCTGGATGAATTGGACAATTATCTAGACAGATGTCAGGTACTAAATTTCAATCAGGTTGAGATAAACCCTGTAAACTCTCCCATAATCCCCAAAGAAATAGAAGCAGTCATTAAGAGCTCCCCCCTCAAAAAAAAAAAAAAAAAAGCCCCGTATCTGATGGGTTTAGTACAGATTTCTATCAGGCTTTCAATGAAACACCAATACCAACAATCTTCAATCTATTATGCAAAAACAAAAGAAAATGAACACTACTTAATTTGTTCTATGAAGCCACATTTACTCTTATACCCAAACCATACAAAAACCCAATGAAGACAGGATACTTCAGACCAATTTAACTTATAAATATTGATGCAAAAGTACTCAATAACATCCTGTTAAACACAATCCAAGAACACATCAAAATGATCATCCTTCATGATCAAGCGGCTTCATCCCAGGGATACAGGAATGGTTCAATATATGGGAATCCATCAATGTAATCCAATATGTAAAGAATCTCAAGGAAAAAAACACAGTATTATCTCATTAGACGCTGAGGAATCATTTAAAAAAAATCAACACACCTTCATGATGAAGTCTTGGATAGATTCAGAAAGCAAGGCCCATAACTAAACATAGTAGCAAACCAGGATCCAACATCAAAATAAATGGAGAGAAACTCGATGCAATCCCACTAATATATGACAAGGCTTCCCACTCTCTCCCTACCTATTCACTATAGTACTGGAAGTTCTAGCCAGATTAAATAGACAACAAAAAGAGGTCAAAAAGTTAAAAATTGGAAAACAACAAATGAAAATATCACTATTAATAGGTAATAAGATAGTATATTTAGTGACCCCAAAAAAATCCTCTAAAGAACCCTTAAGCCTGAGAAACAACTTTAGCAAAGTGATTGGATATACAATTAACTCAAATAGATCAGTAGCCTTCCTCTACTCAAAGGATAAACAGGCTGAAAAGGAAGTTATGGAAGCAACACTCTTCACAATAGTCTCATATTTTAATAACTTGGTGTGACACGAAAAAAGCAAGTCAAAGTTCTGTAGGACAAGAACTTCATGTCTCTGAAGATAGAATTGAAATTCTCAGAAGATGGAAAGATCTCCCATGGCCATAGATTGGTGTCCCAAATAATTTAGTAAAAATGTCTATCTTGCCATAAGTAAGCTCTGATTCCATGCCCTCTCCATCAATATTCAAACTTAATTCTTTATAAAGATAGAAAGAGCAATATGCAAAATCATTTGGAATAACGAAAATCCAGGATATTGTAAAACTATTCACAACAATAAAAGAACTTCAGGGGGAATCATCCCTGACCTCAAGCTGTATTATAGAGAAATAGTGATAAAAATGTATAGTGACCATAAAGAAAAAATGACTTCAGGAAGTTCACACGCAAACGGATATGTCTAAAGTATATCATCCTGTATGAGGTAACACAATCCCAAAGGAAAAAATATGGTATGCACTCACTGATAAGTGGATATTATCCTAAAAGTTCAGAATACCCAAAATGTAATTCACAGACCACATAAACCTTAAGAAGGAAGAAAAAAGTGTGCATGTTTCCGTCCTTCTCAGAATGGGGAACAAAATACTACTGGGAGGAAATATGGAGACAAAGTGCAGGGCAGAGACTGAAGGAACGACCATTCAGAATCTGCCCCACCTGTGGATCCATCCCGTATATAAACACCAGACCCTGTCACTATTGTGGATACCAACAAATGATTGCTGAAAGGAGCCTAATAAGGCTGTGTCCTTAGGGGCTCTGCCAGAGTTTGGCAAAAACAGAGGCTCATGCTCACAGCCAACAATCAGACTGATTATGGGGTCCACAGTGGAGGAGTTAGAGGAAGGACTGAAGGAGCTGAAGGGGTTTGTAATCTTACAGGAAGAACAATAATATGAACCAAGCAGACCGCCCCCCTCCCCCCAGAGCACTCAGGGACGAAGCCAGCAAACAAAGAGGGGGACCATGGCTCCAGCTAAATACATAGCAGAGGATGTCCTTGTCAAACATCAGTGAGAGGAGAGGTCCTTGGTCATGTGAAGTTTGGTGTCCCAGTGTAGGCAAATACCAGAGCAGGGACATGGGTGTTCGTGGGTGGGGGAACATGCTCATAGAAGCAGAGGGAGGGTGGAATGGTAAAGGGAATTTCTGGGGTGAAACCAGGAAATGACTAATATTTGAAATGTAAACACACACACACACACACACACACACACACACACACACACACACACACACACACACACCTAATATGATGGCTTTAACTGTGACTTCAAGTGGGTTTATATGCAATCACAGGATGATCTAAATTTTGGTCCCATTGTTGCTAGGGTTTTGATAAATTAGAGTAAATGTGTTTGCATCTCAATCTCCAAATGAAATCATGGTTGCTTTTATCATAACCAAGCTCCTCAATTTTTTTCATCATAATACAAATCTAAAGCAGATCTAAAATATAAAGTTTTTCTGGCTGGACAAATATTTTACTGCTACAGCAAGAAGCTCTGGTTTCAATCTTCAACAAGGAAAAAAGGAATAAAAAACAAACAAACAAACAAACAAACAAAAATTTAAATATAAAAAATAAAGAACACATATTTCCTCAGGCCCAGGTACATTTGTAAGGCTGGGGACTTCAGTTTCAAGGCCAGTCAAAGCTGCAGGTGAGGTTTCAGACAATCCTGAGATATAGAGTTAGAGCTTACTGTCCTAAACCAAAACAACAAATAAATAACAACAACCTGGCCTGAATTATGTCTGAAGTCCCAGCACTTCTGAGGCTGAGAGGAGCCTCTGTATTTTGAGGCAATTGGAGCCTATACATAGAAATTTCGGGAATCTGCCATTTTAACAACAGGTAGAGGTAAATGAAGACTGGTTTTCAGTTCGTTTTTAATGAATTCCTGGCAGGCAGCAGCAGCTAAAAGAAGGTTTTAGTCTGTTGGCTCCACTAACTGACTTCCAATTTACTCACTCCTCACCTCCCCAAGCCCCAAGAAGACTTCCAGGGTCTCCAATTCCCTGGCCTTCCTGCTTTCTGTTAGAAAATAATTCTGTTCAAACCCCTGCCCTTAGCGAAGTTCTCTGTTTTTCTCAGCAGAGACCTAAGTGGGAAAAGTTGATTGTGAGCCTGGAAGCAGTACCTTCCTGAGTCCAGTGAGGGTCACCTCCTCTCCTTACTCCTAAAGTAACACCTCCACCCCTCCACCTTCTTCCCCACACAGGCCCCCAGCTCAAACAGTATTAATCATCTTTCAACAGACAATTGACTACCTCTACTGAGACTTCTCCCTACCATGCTTCCACAAGAACTCGGCTTGATGACTACCACAAAGCATACTGGGTAACAGGGTTTGGATAGCGGGAAAACAATCTCAGCCAAGGCCCTTGCTGATTGGCAGTGTTTGCACATGTGTACTAAGGGTGAGAAAGGCTCAATCAGTCGTCTGTCATTGAAGAGCAAAAAGGAGGTAGTATTTTAGCTGCCACTACTACCCAGAGGCTTTCCATTTTCCAAGTTTACAATACTAACTTGAAAGCTAAAATAAAACGGACCCCAAACAAGACTCTCCTACTTTGTTTCAGATGAAGGTGCTGTTGTTTGTAATTTTCAATTGTTTTATTTATTTAAGTAATTTGTTTTTGCATGTTTGTGTTTATAAACATGCATGTGTGGTGCACATAGAAACTAGAAGAGAATTCCAAAACCCATGGATATAGAATTAAAAATGGTTTTGAGCCATTGTGTGGGTCCTAGGAACTAAAACTTGGTTCTGTCCAAGAACAACAAGTGCTCTTAATTTCTAAGCCATCTTTCCATCCCTGTCCTTTGTGTCTTTTAAGGTGTGCTGATCATTTTTCTTGAAAGATGTTTATTTGTACTATACAGTGGAGATTACAAAATTATAACACTTTCTTAATATTGACAATTTGCTCATAGAGAAAAAACAAAAAGACAAAAACCATCATTTTAATGGATTGTGTAAATCAGATAAAGAGTATTGTAAAAAACTGATGCATATACATTCCAGTATAAGTATGCATAAGAGGGCGACAAATAGACATTTGCTGCATTCTCAATCACATTCCAACTTCCTTTTTTTTTTTTTTTTTTTTTTTTTTTTCAAGGCAGGGTTGTAGTCCTGGACCTCACCCTGGTTACCAACTGCTGGGATTATGGCATGAACCACCTCTGACTGCCCAAATTTAAAACATGAGACAGGTTCTCTCTGAATCTGCAGCTCACCAATGCCACTAGCCTGGCTAGCCAGCAAGCTGTCTCCAACTACTTTTCACTGGGTCGCAGCCTGCATTTTTAAAGCCGATTTAAGACCCCCTCCTTAATTTATATACTTTCAAATAAAGCACATTACCAAAACAGCCATCTCTCTAGCCCCTCTGAGAGGTTTGTTCTCTTGTGGTAGCCACTGTATATTTTTTTTTTCTTCTCTAATCATGCCTAAGTTTAGGCTCCTAAAATGCTTATTGCTGGTTTTGCTTGTTTCCTTACAAGAGCAAACTGGGTTTCTTGCTCATTTTACAATTTGCAGTTAATTTGGCAAACTGGACAACCTAACATTTCATTTGCAAGACTTATAACTGTGTTTTGCTTGTTTGGTAGGATTTTTGTTAATTTGGTGCATTTGTTGGTTTGTTTGGGGTTTTTATTGTTATTGTTTTGTTTTGTTTCTTTGTTTGTTTTTGTTTGTTTATTTTTGCCACTGAAGATGAAACTCATCACTTTTAAATGGTGATTTACCACTGAGCTACATCTTCAGCTAATCTTGCATTCTGAATGTTTGCTGAGAAGTTATCTCATATGTGTTTTAAAGGAAACTACAATTACTGTGAACCCAAAATTATCCCCTTTTGCTATACAGTCTAGAAATCTGATGCCCTCTTCTGACCTCTTTAAAAAACAGGCAAATACCTCCAAAAACACATACCTTCAGATTTATCCAACATACTGTCTACTTCATCTCTGTGAAGAAAGGAAAATAAAAAAATTAATGCAAGAAATATAGTGGACTGGTAGGCATTTTTCTTACCCACACAAAACTTTAAAAAGAACTTTCTTTTAATTATTTATAATAAATATATAATGTTTGGTTAAGAACAAATGTCATATATATATATATATATATATATATATATATATATATATATATATATATGTATATATGTATATGTATGTGTATATATATGTATGTATGTATGTATATATATATATGTATGTATATATTACATGGTGGAGTATCAAAGTGATCTTGTATCCTTTACTTTTACCAATTCATACATTTACACCCACAGTAGTTTATTCATTACTCTCCCACTCTTGCTGAGACCCTTCTTCTTGCCAGATGGTCCCCCTCTTATTTTCATGATTTTTCTCCTTTTCTTTGTGTGTATATCTTGGAAGATTTCAGGCAGGTGGTCATATTATACTAGTTGCTATGTGTTTGTTATCACAAGGTCTGAAGGACCTCAAGCTGGGCTTGAACTCAACATATAGCAGTGTCTGATTTGTATTGCTATCTTCCTGAATCTACTTCTCCAGTGAAGGTAATACAAACACTACTTATGAAGTAATCTATTGAGCTGGCAAAAAATATTGAAAATGTTACCCCATATCTTCATCTGCTTCTGCTTGAGGCGATATATTCTCATTTTTATCAAATGCTGGGCTCTTTACTGTATTAACAATAGAAAACAGAAACATTTGAAAGGATTCTATATAAGTAATAGTTAATAAAGTACTATCGATTTGAATTTATCTGGAAAAACTCTCCATGTAAATTTTTGGAAGAGATTTTAGAAAGGAAATATTTACACCGAGAAAATCCAGGACACAAGGAGATGACAAAACTTAAGGATAATAGGTATCAATGACAAGTAAGTTTTTCAAATTTAGGGACAGTGAATATATTCAACAAAATTATAGAAGAAAACTTCCCTAACCTAAAGAAAGAGTTGCCTATGAATATACAAGTAGCCTACAAAACTCCAAATAGTTTGGACCACAAGAGAAATTTCTTCCATCATATAGAAATCAAAACTCCAAATGCATAATAAAAAAAAAGAAAAGAAAAAGAAGAATATTAAAAGCACTAAGGGAAAATGGTCAAGTGACTTATAAAGGAAATCCTATCAAAACTATACCTAACTTATCCCCAGAGATTATGAAAGCCATAATATCCAGGGCAGATGTCATACAGACCCTAAGGGAAAAGAAATGCCAGACAAGGCTACTAGACGCATCAAAAATTTTTACAATAGATTGAGAAAACAAGGTATTCTGTGAAAAAAAACCGATATCTACACAATATGCTCGAACAAATCCAGCCCATCAAGTGGGTAATAATGGGAAAACTCCAATATAAGGAGGGAAATTACACTCTAGAAAAACCAAGAAATTGATCTTGAAGCAAACCTAAAAGAAGAAAGCTACATGAATCACATTCCAACTCTAACAACAAAAATAACAGGAAGCAACAACTACATTTCCTTAATATCTCATAATATCAGCGGACACAATTCACCAATAAAAAGACATAGAATAACAGACAGGATGTGTAAGCAAGACCAAGCATACTAGAAACAAATCTCAGGGACAAATACAGATATTACCTTAGAGTAAAAGGCTGGAAAACAATTATCCAAGGAAATGTTACAAAGAAACAAGTTGGAGTAGCCATTCTAATATCAAATAAATTCGACTTTCAACCCAAAGTTATCAAAAAAAAAAGAGGAGGGACACTTCATATTCATCAATGTTAAAATATGCCAAAATGAATTCCCAATTCTGAACATTTATACGCCAAATGCAATGTCATCCACACTCATAAAAGAAACTTTAGTAAAGCTCAAAAACACACATGAATAGAGCATTAAAAGAAACCTTGACTAAATTGGTTTTAGAGACCTGCAGAAAAGATTATGCAGCTCTTTTTCCCTTCACCTTGTTCTGAGTATGGAACACCACAGGGAAATTTAAACTTACACCATTCAAACTCCTCAACTGGGGACCCCCCCCCCCTTTAACAGAAGCAGGTGGAATGTTTGACCCTCATGTTTCTTTTTCAGAACTCCCACTAGCTCACTTGAAGGACCTACAACTGGTCAGAAAAGATGCCTTGGAAATGTTGAAACACAATAAAAAACTTAAACAAAAACAAAAAAACAAAAAACATACGAACCAGAAACCATCTTGGTGCCACATAAATTTCAAACAGGAGTACCTGTCCTGGTCTGGTGCCACCATTCTGGCAAACTTGAACTCAGATCAAAAGGACTTTCCCTGATGATTCTCACAAGCCCTGCTGCCACACCTCCAGCATGTGCCCAGTTCTGGCATCCAGCCTGCCATGGCCCACTGGCCTGGCACTGCTCACACACAGTGGGCACTGCACAGGAACCTCCCTCCCTCCCTCCTCCCAATGGCAAGAGGCTCTTTTGTCTCATTCAATGGGCTTCTGAGGTTCTCAATCTTACATATCCTAAAGCTGTGACCTCATGTTGGCTTTGTTTGGCAGCTGGGCCAGAGGTTTAATTTTCTAACTTATAAGATCAGAACTATGTACTAGAAGGAGTGGGAAATGTGAGACCACAACTTAGAGCGTTTCTCCCTGGAAGGTAAAGCACCTGGACATTCTCCAAGATTGTTTTCCCTGATTTATAAAAATACAGCCAGAAAGAGACTCTATGTTCTCTACAGCCACCAAAAATCCTTTTGGTTTCTGAGCCTTACAGCTAGAGATTCAAAATTGGAGTTTTGACAAGGACATCTGGGCAGAGAAGAACACTCCTCCCATCTCTTCCCAACTCCTCCAAACTCTCCTCCCAACTCATCCCAATTCCTCAGCTAGCTAATAAAAACCTTCTTCTGTCACATCTCAGAGTCATACGCCCCTGCCCTGCACAGTGGAAGGAGTTTGTCCTTAGCTAGCTGATAATAAAAACTCTTGCAGTTTGCATCAGGTGTCGATTTCTCTCAAGTCATTGGGGTGCTGGCCAGCTCATCCCGGGACTTTACTGGACTTGAGAGGAGGTCCATCTTCGGGGTCTTACACATGGAGACCTAATACCAAAACTCTTCAAACTAATATGCAAAATCAAAAGAGAAGGAACACTATTTAATTTGTTCTATGAAGTCAGATTACAATTATATTCAAACCATACAAAAACACAATGAAGAAAGGAAACTTCAGACCATTTTCCCTTATGAATTTCGAAGCAAAAATACTCAATAAAATCACTGCAAACCAAATAAAAGAATACATCAAAACGATCATCCATCATGGTCAAGTAGACTTCATCCCTGTAATGCAGGGATGGTTTAATATATGGAAATTTGTCAACTTAATCCACTATAGAAACAAACTCAAAGACGAAAACAACATGATCACCTCATTAGATGCTGAGAAAGCATTTGACAAAACACAACACCCATTCATAATAAAAGTCCAGGAAAGGTCAGGAATTCAAGGCCCATATCTAAACATAAAAAAAAAAATACAATAGACAGCAAACGAGTAGGAAACATTAAACTAAATGAAACAATCTCATTAAAATCAGGGACTAGACAAGGCTGCCCCCTTTCTTCATACCTATTGAATATAGTAGTTGAAGTCCTAACCAGAGCAATTAGACAACAAAAGGAAAACAAATGAATACAAATTGGAAAGGAAGAAGTCAAAATATCACTATTTCCAGAATATATGATAGCATGTATCAGTGACCCAAAAATGCACCAGAGAAATCGTAACCATATATATGACTTCAGTGCAGTAGGTGAATATAAAATTAACTCAAACATATCAGTGGCCTTTCTCTACTCAAAGGAAAAAGAGGATGAGAAAGAAATTTGGGAAAACTCACCCTTCACAATACTCACAAATAATATAAAATAGCTTGGTGTGACTCTAACTTAGAAAGTGAAAGATATATATGATAAAAACTTCATGTCTCTGAAGAAAGAAATGAAACAAGATCTCAGAACATGGAAAGAACTCCCATGCTCATGGATTGGAAGGATTAATATAGTAAAAATGTGTGTTCTGCCAAAAGTAGTTTATAGATTCAATATAATCCCCATCAAAATTTCAACTCAATTCTTTACTGAGTTAGAAAGGGCAATTTACAAATTCTCCTGGAATTTGAAAAAAACAAACAAGCAACAACAACAACAACAACAAAAAACCAACAACAACAACAACAACAAAAAACAAAAACCTGGTATAGGAAAAACTATTCCCAACAATAAAAGAACCTCTTGTGGAATCACCATGCCTGACCTCAAAGTGCACTACAAAGCAATTGTGATAAACACTACATGGTACAGGTATAGTGGTACACAGGTAGATAAATGAAATAGAACTGAAGTCAGAGAAATAAACCTTTAGTCACTTGATCTTTGACAAAGGATCTAAAACCATCTAGTGGAAAGGAGACAGCATTTTCAACAAATGGTGTTGGTTCAATTGGCAGTTAGCATGTAGGAGAATGTAAATTGATCTATTCTCATCCCCTGTGCAATGCTCAAGTCTAAGTCGATCAAGGAACTGCACATAAAACCAGAGACACTGAAACTTATAGAGGAGAAAGTGGGGAATAGCCTGGAATACATGGGCAAAGGGGGGATATTCTTGAAAAAAAATACTACCAATGTCTTGTGCTATAAGATTAAAAATGGACAAATGGGACCTCATAAAACTGATAAGGTTATACCCAGAAGTTCAAACTTGTAATAAGGAAACATGCTTCACTTTGTCCATAGCAGCCTTTTGTATAATAACAAGAAGCTGAAATGAACCCAGATGACTCTCTTTAGAGGAATGTATATAGAAAATATGGCACATTTACTAAATGAATTACTACACAGCTATTAAAAACAATGAATTCATGAAATTTTTATACAAATGGATGGATCTGGATGATATCTTCCTAAGAGATTTAACCCAATCACAAAAAACACACATGATATTCACACATTGATGAGTGGATATTATCCCTGAAGCTCAGAATAACCAAGGTAAAATGTGCAAAACCCATGAAACTGAAGAAGGAAGACCAAAGTGTGGATATGCCGTTCCTTCTTAGAATGGGGAACCAAATAATCATGGAGGGAGTTACAGAGACAAAGATTGGAGCTGAGAATAAAAGAATACAGAGACTGCCTCACTTGGGGATCCATCCCATATACAACCACCAAATCTACTGAAGATGCCAACAAGGGATTGGGTGCAGGAGAATGATATAGTTGTCTCCTGAGAGGATCTGCTAATGCCTGACAAATAAAAAAGTGGATGTTCACAGACATCTTTTGGACTTAGCACAGGGTCCCCAATTATGGAGCTGGAGAAAATACCTAAGGAGCTTAAGGAGTTTGCAGGCCCCTAGAAGAAAAAACAACATGAACTAACAAGTACCCCACAATTCCATGGGATTAAACCACCAATCAATGAAAACAAATAATGGGATATATGATTCCAGCTTCTTATGTAGCAGAGGATGGACTAGTCAGGCATCAATGGGAGGAGAGACACTTGTTCCTGTAAAGATCCTATGCCCCAGTATGGGGGAATACCTGGGTTAGGAATTGGTAGATGATGTGTTGGGGAGATGGGGGAGAGGGGAGAGGACAGGAGATTTTTTGGAGTGGAAACTAGAAACGGGGATAATATTTGAAATGTAAATAAGGAAAAGTTATAATAGAAAAAGAAAGGAAATAATTTATTTGCAAGTTTTATGAAATAAATTCATGTTTGGCAAACATATTATACGAACAATGTTCATGTGTTTTCTTGAGGTGAAATCAAGAAAGTTCTTCTCTCTCAACATATGCTGATATAGTTCCAAGAGTAGGTTTATGTGCTGCAAAACCTTGTATATAGGAATAGAGAGATATAGGTAAAATTAGAAATGAAGTATATGTAAACTCTTAACAAAGACTTCTTCCATTTCAGGTGACTAGGTAAAGTCTAATGAACTGCAGGACACAATTAATACTGGAAATGCAATACCTTCCGAAAGAGCCTCCTCTGAAACTTTTATGTCATCGTCCTCATCATCAAAGTCCAAAAGTAATAAGTAACCTTCCTTTGGTATCACCTTCAATTTCTTAAGAGCCATTCTTCTCATAAGAACTCAGTAGTCTTCTTAGTTTAAAAAAAAAAACAATAAAAATAAAAAGGAAAAAAAAGAACTTAGTTACCTGATTAAAAATTATCATTTAAATAATTAAAAATAACAAAAAATCAAATAATTATTTTAGCTCAATGAAAGATCATTTCTTTTTTTACTTAACATGTATATTTTTAATCAATTGCCTTTATCAGAGAGTTCTGTGTACATATTCAATATGGTGATGCATATATATATACACTTACCCGTACCATTTCCTCCGTGTATCCCATTTATCATGTCCCTCTCCCTCACAACTTGTTTTAAAAACTTCTTTAACTCACTTCTTTAAAAACCTCCTTTAGAACCTAAATTATTAGTCTGCCATTTCTCAGTTTAAAGAGAGACAAAAACTGGCCAACCTTCAACATATGAGTCCTCCCCTCCTCCCAAAAAACGATGAGCAACATCCTTTAACCTTTGAGGTATCTGAATTTTGGTCCTATCTCCCACAGAATATTTTTAAACAAAACATCAGCAATTCTGTTTACCAGTTTATCTCAGTCTAACGTAAACTCACAGTTCTATCCAGAAAGATAAAGAACATGGTAACTGTATATTCATATCAAAAAGATCCACCACTAAGTCTACAAAAAAACATGAACTACCACCACCACCCACACAGAAAGACCTTATATTGGAGAAATTAGGGATTTGGGGAGGCCGAGGATTTCAAACATCTGAAGATTGTAAGTTCAAGGCCAGGCCAAGCCGGGCCAGCTGAAACTACAAAGATAGATCCCATCCTACAGAAACTAAACTGAGAGAAAAAGCTGAACTTGGTGGTGCAAGTCTTTAATCCCAATACATGGGAGACTGAGACAGAAAGATCTGTGGTCAGAATCCATCCCCAATGACTTATGAATCTCTTACAATTATCTCCTCTTCTTCTTTTCATTCATCTTCCTATGCCATTCTACTGTCTGCAATGTTCATACAGTCTATACCAAAGGAACACACCATAGAGAAGACAATGAGGAGGGAGGAATCCTCAGTGTGTTTCTAAGGGATCCTGAATATCACACAGGACAATCGCCAAGGCATCTCACCAATGGCTCCCTGTTCCCTGACCCACAGTCCTGCAGCTGGTTCTCTGATCCTATCCCCAGGCCCCAAGCTTTTCTCTTCCAAGGGTTCCCAATTCTCTATGGCCCTGACCTGTTCGATCCTCTTCCATGAATATGGTCCTCCACCTTCCATTCACCCTCAGATTCCACAGAAAATGGCGATCAGGAGGCTTTTCCTCACATAGTGGCCTCTTGGGCCTGAGATTCCCCACCCTGTCACACCTCGATTAACTGTCCAACAACCCTGATCAGGGCAGACTATCACTTACAGCTCATCTAAGAGGAGAACACCTTCCAAACCGCACCCTTCTGTGCTTAGCTCCTCAATGGCAAAAAAAAAAAAAAAAAAAAAAAAAAAAAAAAAAAAAAACCGTTGTCAGGGGCCACACCCAGACAGAAGCCTCAGAGGATCCTTTGTGATGCCAGCTGGAGCAAATAGGTCTCACCAAAGGACTGTGCTGATTGGCTGAATACACCCTGCGCATGCGTTCACGGAATACCAAGTACTTTGAAGGGAGATTTTAGAAGGTGGGAGTAATCTACTGGCTTTAAGACAAATGATTTCCAGTTTGTTGGTTGACAAGTGCTTACAAACTTGAAAATCCAGAACAAATATGTAACATATGAAATACAGCAAATGGCTCTACTTAATTTCAGCTGTAGAGGCTCTTGTAAGCATTTTTGGTTTTTTATTTATTTATGTGCATAAACATTTAATAATGTGGACTTCTGCATGTACACACGCACACCAGAATAGTCTATGCTGCCCTAAGAGTTCAGAAGGGAACATGCAGATTTCCTACAACCCCTGGTACTCTCCTTTCTCTACTTTCCTAGTCCTCAGCTTGATAGAAGAGTGTGCTAGGCAGTGCAGGCCCTCTCTCTCTCACTTATGTGCTTGGCCACTCAGGCCCACTCTCTCACTTAGGAGTTAGGCTGGGCAGGTCCTCTCTCTCTCTCTCTCTCTCTCTCTCTCTCTCTCTCTCTCTCTCTCTCTCTCTCTCTCTCTCTCTCTCTCTCTCTTAGGTGCTAGGCTTCACATGTCCTCTCTCTCTCTTATGTGCTAGACTGCCCAGGGCCCTTCTCTCTCTTATGTGCTAGGCTTCCCAGGACCTCCCTCTCACTTAGATGTTAGTCCTTGCAGGCCCTCTTTTTCACTTATGTGCTAGGCTGGGCAGGGCCTCTCTCTCACTTATATGCTGGGCTGCCCAGGTCCCCTCTCTCACTTATGTGCTAGGCTGAGCAGCCCCTCTCTCTCACTTATGCCTCTGTTGCCTACAGACGCTGAAAGAGAGCACTGTTTCTCTGAAACTGTGATTGTGCATATGTTATGAGCCACAATGTGGGTGCTTTGTGCCTGGTCCTCTGCATAGAATAGGTGCTTTTATTATTATTATTATTATTATTATTATTATTATTATTATTATTATTATTATTAAATTTCAAGACAGGGTTTTTCAGTGTAGCACTGTCTGTCCTGGAACTTACACCAGGCTGATTTTGAACTCAAAAATCCTTGTCCTCTGCCTCCCAAGTGCTGTGATTGAAGGCATGAACCACCACTGCCTAACCAAAAGTTGCCCTTAACAGCTAGTTTTTCCATTTTTTCAACTAGTCTAGTGTGTATTTCATGTACCCAAGAGCATTCCGCCCATTAACTTGCAGTGTTTTCCTACTTGTGCATTAGATTTCCAAGGCTGGTTTGGTGGAAAGAAATGAAAGGAAGTAGTTAGTCACTTTAATAATAATAATAATAATAATAATAATAATAATAATAATAATAGAAACATTTTAATGTGTTTAAGTCTATCATTTTTAAAATGTATGAGTCCTCTTTTTATGGGTTCACCTTCATGAAAGAAGGGGTCATCAGATCACTTTATATATGGTAGTAAGCCACCATGTTGTTGCTGGGAATTGAACTCAGGAACTGTAAAATAATAGCCGGTTCTCATAACTGCTGAGCAATCCCACCAGTTCTAGAAATATATTTTGATTTAATTTTTATTGCATTATGATAAGAAAATATACATAATTTCAATTTATCTGAATTTGTTAACATCTAAAAACATATTTTGAGTAAACAGACTTACATCACATTCTTCTTTTTATTTTGTACCCCAACTCCTCCAGCTGATGCCCACTCAAAACCTATCAACCTTCCATTTTTTATCATGTTCCTTAATATTTATAAAATATTGTAACAATAAAAATGAATATTAAAAATGTTGTTTGATAGAAACAACAATCAATTTATATATTTGTCTGCAGCAATACTGAAAATTCTTTTTTCTCATAAATTTTAAATAACTGCAAATATATTAACTGTATGATATATTAAAATAATATATCACTATTAGTTTTTTTGGTGAACATAAATAGTCTTTTGGTTTGTTTGTTGTTTGTTTGTTTGTTTGTTTGTTGTGTTTTTAGGAGATCTTAAAATTCTTGACTTACAGATTATGCTAACAGGACCCTGAAGTTGTCTTGTGTGAGGATAGTCCAGTGACTGGCAAATACAGAAGTGGATGCTCACAATCATCTATTGGATGGAACACAGGACTCCCAATGGAGGAGCTAGAGAAAGTACCCAAGGAACTGAGATGGTTTGAAACCCTAAATAAGAACAACAATATTAACTAACCAGTACCTCCAGAGCTCATGTCTCTAGTTGAATGTGTAGCAGGAGATGGCCTGGTAGGCCATCTGTGGGGAGAGAGGCCTATGGTTTTGTGAAGGTTATATGCCTCAGCTCAGGGTACTGCTAGGGAATGTAGGTGGGAGTAGGTATGTTGGGGATCAAGGAGAGGTAAGGGGGGAGGCGGGAGGGGACTTTTGGAATGTAAACGAAGAAAGTATATAATAATTGTAAAATTAAAAAAAAAATCTTGGCTTACTGTGATACAAAAAAAAAGAAAAGAAAAAAAGAAGAACAATTTATGGACACTGGATTTCATTGTAATAAGGCTGTACTTGAATGTCCCTCACATCACCAAAGTATTTTACCTCCATAGTACTAAGGGTAGAGTTGTTATATCTGCTGTGGCAAGGAATGAACTGTAGGCATGATTTTTGGATACTAATTTCCTGCTATGTTCAAAGCTATTTGATTTGAGTGATTGTTGTCATTCTCAGGCCACATGTAACAGGGTACATTCACTTATGGAATGGGTGTTTATTAAGATGGTCTATCCATGAAGTCATTGATCAACTGTTTCAATGAAGAATTGTTCTGCTTGGAGAGTGTCACAGAAGTTAGTTGATGATAGAATTCAGTTTTATTGGATGTGATGTTTTTTCAAAAGCATTCACCTTAGAATAATAGTAACTTATAAAGTCCTCTTCAGAATTTATACAATAATAATAAATATCAAGCAAAGCCTTTAGTCTCACTCTTTGCTGTTCTCTTATAAGCCACCTCCCAAATTAATTGTCTACATTTATTTTGGTTTATAAAGAGTTTTGAAAAATTTAAGCTGTTCTGAAAACCATAGTATAGTGTAAAAATATCAAATAAACAATCCTACTAATACAGAGGCTGAGATAGGGGAACCATGTTTTCAAGACCATTATGTGGCACACAGCAATACAGTGTTATGTATAAACAAGAAGAAAGACTATATGGATTATACAATATTGGACTTATTAATCCTATTTACCAAATTAGGAACAACATAATGAAAAACGGACAATTTCTAATTCCTCATATTTTTGAATTTCATTCAATTAGGTTATGATGGTAATATTAATTTTCATATTAATAGATATTAAGGTAAAGTGATTGTTACTTTCTATTAGTTTTATTCTTAGAGGTGGAAGCATGTTTTTGTGGATTTGTTGTAAGATTACTTTCTTTTTTCTTCTATGGTGTAGTTTCACTCCTTGTGTTGTTGTATTCCACCTATTTTTCTTTGTAGGGCTGGATTTAAGGAAAGATTATGTGTAAAATTGGCTTTGTCGTTGTATATATTGTTTTCTCCATCTATGGTGATTGAGAGTTTTGTTAGGTATAGGAGCCTAGGCTGGCATTCATGTTCTCTAGAGGTGGAATAGATGCTGGGATTAATATCTTTTTTTATGAAAATACATCCATGAGTTGAGAGAGGAGGACTTCCACTGGCCTTTGTACCCTAGTGCCATGTTCTAGGTGCTGCTAGTGAATGGGGAAATAAGTGACACCCCAGTGACAACAGAAACCACCTCTTTCAGAATCCAACCTAAGAATGTCAGGCAGAGTTTATTTTGGCTGACTCATGGTAAACAGATCTTATATAGAGAGGGTGGGACTCATGTATCACTTCAGAAAATGCTTTTAAGTTTAGTCTTATATATTTTACAGAGAAGGAAAAGAGAGAAATAACTTCATGAAGGATAACACCCAAGAAAGCAAATGATCAAGGCATCTTTATAGCAACACACAAATCTGCCCAACAGTAGTGTTTACTAGTGGTTTGTTGGTGTTAAAAAGCCATGGAGGCTACTGGACCATAGAGGGGCTGGAGAAAGTCAGATTGCTTTTTGTTATTGTTTTATTTTATTTTAACATTTCCCTTTTGAATTCAGGCAGTCTCATTTTAGATTTTTCCTGCTGCTAAGACCACTAGTGTTCTCTGGTACATTCAACCTTACTGATCTCCAGGCGACTAAACTTGTCAGGATCAGAGTGGAAACTGGATATTTTACAACCAATTATCTGGTCCACTTGCCTACCTCTGGTTATCCCAGTTTCTCCACCTAAATTCGATACTGATAATTTCCTCAGTATGCAGCCTGCCATGATTCACAGACAGGTACAACAACTGCTTCTGACTCAGTATTAAATTCAAGTCCTTTCTCTTCTTCAGGAATGTTAATATTTGACGATATACAAATGCATTTATCTGAGGTAGAATGGGCTATGCTAACCCATGGAAGAAGACACTCTACAGTGTTGTAATGCTGGCCATCTACAAGCTAACCACCTGACTAGTTTAACTGGTTAACTATAACTCCTTTCCTTTGTGTATACATTGTGTAACCTGGACTGTAACAGTGAAAAATATACTCTGGGAGATATTGCCTTTTGGATTATAATTGATTTAGATTGCTTCTTCACTGTTGAATCAGGAACTGCTACAGAAAAATAAAATATTTTCTATGTTATTTTTTGTTTTGGGGTTGTTTGTTTTCTTTGTTTTTTTAACATACAATTTCTCTGCATAACCCTGGCTGTCCTCAAGATCAATCTGTACAGCAGGTTTACCACAAACTCACCTGCCTTTGTGTCCCAAGTTCTGGGTTGAAAACACACACCACCACCATCCAGCTCAGCGTGAAAGTTCTTAATTTTAGTGAGGATCAATTATTTCTCTTAGAATGAATATTTCTTCCATGAAATCTAGCACTCTTAACTCTATTAATCATACATATACTCCAATTTTCCTAAATTTTTTTGTTCTTACCTGCCCTTGTGAATTATTTTACATACAGTATGAAGTTGAGATTGAGTGTGAGGCTGACTCTTTTACCTATTATGTGTCACTGCTCTCGGGTGAAACAAAACATACAGCACAAATTATATATATGCATAATTTTATAAAACTATGGTGTATATATTATATATAATTTATTTTATATGTAATATATTTTATCATTTATAATATTTTGTTATATAATATACTTTAAATGTAGTTTAAATATACTTTAAAGTGAATTACAGGGTGTGATCCAACAATAGCTGTCTACCAACTGATATTCTAAGAACCTCATAGTTATTCAGTCAATGAGGTGGATTGTCTCAGGTAGTCTCCAGTGTATTATGGAATACTGAAAATGGCCTGTATTGACAGTGAAGAAATGGGCTTCCCAATGAGGGCAAACAGGCAAAGAAAACAAACTTTCTTCTTCCATGTCTTTCATATAGGTTGCAGAACATTTATATAAGTGTGTGCCAGGTTTAAAGTGACTTTTCCCACTTGAAAGATTCAGATTCAAAATGGATCTTGCCATTTCAAATTACTAAGAAAAAAATCCATTAATGTCTTGCCCAGTCATTTGGATTTTAGTTAATTTTTGATGCAGTAAAGTTCAAACCCAAGAACACTCATCACATTGTCCAATTTGCTCCCCATCATTTATTGACATTTATAGCCTTCCTTCATTGAATTGCTTGTGTGTTTTGTTAAAAGTTACTTGGCAATTTGTATACATATGTCCAGACTGAGCTGATTGACTTTTTGTTGTTATTATTTAACTCTTAAACAATTATAGATAAGCCCTCATATCTATTATACAATATTTTTCTATTTTATTCATTCTTGTTATTCTTTGCATTGTGAAGAAAGAGATGGCTCAATTCTTAAACAGTACATGTTAAACTTCCCGTTCTGTTTATAGCACCAAATATAGTTTAACAAAAAAACTGTCTAATGTCAGGCAGTGTGGGAACAGGTCTTCAATCCCAGCATTTGGGGGGTGGGGGCATAGGCAGGCGAATTTCTGAGTTTGAGGCCACCTTGGTCTACAGAGTGAGTTTTTGGAAAGCCAGGGGTAAACAAACAAACTTTTTTAGAAAACAAAACAAAACAAAACAAAACAAAACAAAAGAACAAAAAAAAAACAAGAATAAAAACCTACTTGTGTCTCTAAGTCTTCTGGTCTCTTTGGATTCTGAATACATATCACACACACACACACACACACACACATGCACCCTCACACACAGAAAAACACCGTTCAGATTTTAAAATACATTATCTGACTCACTAAGAAATAAAACTACATCTGTGTTCCTGTTGCCAGAAAACCTTTAATCATAATACAAATTTAGTTGAACATGAATGATTTTATACAGGAGAGAATCCTGTTTAACTGTATTGAATGTGGGAGACCATTCCTTCAAAAATGTCACCTCATTAAGCACCAGGTGACCCACATTGCTGACCATCCCTATACATGTAACCTGTGTGAGAAAATGTTTAACAGATGATCAAGGCTTCTCAGACACCAGAATGTACTTAGTCAGAAAACTCAGACAGAATGGCCAAGCTAAGGAAAATTAGCATATTGCAGGGACAGAATGTAAAGAAGGTTTAAAATCTAGAAAATTTGGGAGAGTTATGTTTCATATCATAAAAAAAGATACAATAGAATTCTACGTTGTTTCCCACTGTCTTTCATTATCTGTGTTATCCACACATTTTTTTTTGTATTAGTAATAAAAGAAATGAGTATTTGTTTGACATTTGTATCCATACCTATGTTTTTGTTAGACATCTGTGTCCATAGCAATGTTTTCTTAGACACTATCCTCTGGTTTCAGGTACCATGGACTATGATTTAATTCTTCACTTTTCTCAGAAGAGATGTAAAATGCTATTATGGCCCTTGAAGTCAGAAAGAATTAATATTCATGGCATAGTTTCAGTGGCTATAATGTTGACCGTCATAGAATACCAAAACAAAGATTCAGGTAAATTTATGAACAAGATGATAAGACTGTGTCTTCCTTCAGTGTAAGCATGGTAGTTGTCACCTCAGTTTCTCCCTTGACATTGTCTATTTTCAAGAAGCTTGGGGAACACAAGAAGACCTGAAAGCCAGCACAAACCTAAGAAAGTTGTAAGCATTTGAAGTCCACTTACAGATCTCACTGTCCATACTAGTTATCCATCTCTGTGGAAGTAAAAGAGAGCAGTAAAGTGACTTTGATTATTTTGGCTTTTATTACACACACTGGAATTTTTAAATGATTGCATACCACTCCTGTGCCTAAAGGGATGTACAATTTGTGATTTCTTATTTTTAAATGAGTATAGCAGTTTTCTCTATAGAAAAGTTTGAGCATTAATTTATTGATAAGGTCAGTGCATGGGAGCTTCTGTACCCTCTCCAACATGGTATGCATCTGATACTCGAGGGTCTCATCCACTAGTAGTCTGGCAGAGAAACACATGTGGTTTATACATTTGGTCCCAATTAGAAGCAGGGTAGATTGAATCCCAGGTTTATGTAGAAATAACAACTGCTTGGTCAGGAGGATACTTCTTAAGATGGCCGTGTAGTCAGAGAAGTGAATCCTGGCTTGTGAGCTCATGAAAGACAAATTATATTTTGCTAGCTACTTTAAGCAACATAGTAGGTTCACACACCAAGACACACAGACACAGACACAAACACCAATACGAATTCACTGTAGGATCTCAGATAATAAAATTCTCCTTAATAATAATTGTTGAGATGAGTTTTCTCTAACACCAGAAAATAATCTGTCCTGGAGCTGATTTTTTAAATTAGTTAATCAATCAACATTCCAAACCTAGTATTCCTTCTCTTCTCTGCTCCCTGACTTCTCCTCCACTCCTGCTACCCCAATCCACTCTTCCTCAATTTTTCTTCAGAAAAGAGATCTTCCATGATAACTTCTAGTTTTGGCTATTGTAGTTGCACATCCACTCATATTGATGATAGACAAGGCCTGGCAGAATTTCATTCCATTGGCTATGGAAATAGAGCTAAGTGGAAGACAGGCTATATGAACAAATCTTAACAAAAATTTACTCTCATTAACCATAAAGTCTTTTTTATTTCTCTTTTTATTTATTAGGTATTTTCCTCGTTTACATTTCCAATGCTATCCCAAAAGTTGCCTATACCATCCCCCCACTCCCCTACCCACCCACTCCCCCTTTTTGGCCCTGGCGTCCCCCTGTACTGGAGCATATAAAGTTTGCAAGTCCAAAGGGCCTCTCTTTCCTGTGATGGCTCACTAGGCCATCTTTTGATACATATGCAGCTAGAGACAAGAGCTCTGGGGTACTGATTAGTTCATATTGTTGTTCCACCTATAGGGTTGCAGTTCCCTTTAGCCCCTTGGGTACTTTCTCTAGCTCCTGCATTGGGGGCCGTTTGACCCATTCCAATAGGTAGCTGTGAGCATCCACTTCTGTGTTTGCTAGGCCTCGGCATAGTCTCACAAGAGACAGCTATATCTGGATCCTTTCAGCAAAATCTTGCTAGTGTATGCAATGGTGTCAGCGTTTGGAAGCTAATTATGGGATGTATCCCTGGATATGGCAATCACTAGGTGCTCCATCTTTCCGTCACAGCTCCAAATTTTGTCTCTGTAACTCCTTCCATGGGTGTTTTGTTAACTATATTACAAGTACAGCTTTACATTTTTCTCTTTAATATTTTTACATTTTCTACATCTTCCAAGCCTGGTGGACAAAGTGCTCTTTTAGTCAAATTGTATTAATTCATACCAATATTGTCCAGGGAAGTTTCTTGGTAAGCCCTTTAGAGCATCAGTTTCTTGCTTTCAGCTGTTCCTTCATCATGAGGAATAAAGTATAAACACAGTACATAGCCACAGTTTCTGTCATCGATGAGGACTTGGTCTGTGAAAGATACTATGCAGATTCTTAGCCTCTGAACTTGGCAATGGTTTACAGATGCTGATGTGAGCAAAATGAGGAACTAAAGGACAACTTTGTTAGGTCTCAGGTCTTCTTGTGCACACTGTTAACAGATAATAATATGGGGAATGAGATCTAGTTTTTTAGTGCAGAGTCATTTGCCCCTGGTCAATATTAAAAGTTTTAAACATTTCTTGAATATCATTTACTGAAATTGAATAAATTTTAAATTTAAATTATGTAATTATAACAAAAAGAAAAACAACAGCAATTAATTAATAATAATTATAATAATAATAATAATAGTAAACAATAATACAGTGAGACTGATGAGCCTTCAGTGACAGGACTTGAGTGTCTATGATAGAATTTGAGTCAGGCATTGTGTACTCACACATTAATTATGAGGATCTTGCTTAATTTTGTGTACATAGAACTGGATTATCACATGGATCTTTTCCCCCTCTTATATTCTGAGCATGTGAAGAAAAGTGATGTTTCTCTTTCTTATACAATTAAACAGATTCCATAAAAGCTTATCTTCTCCCACTTCTAAATAAGCATTTTCGTTTAATTTATTGCCATGTTGTATGCTTTAACTGTTTGGTAGTTGTCTGTTAATTTTTGCTTTATCTTACATATAAAGCAAGTTTGATAAAAATTTGGTACGGAATTTTATGCATTTTATAATTGTAAAAATATTATTTTCACTCAACTCAAAGTGCTCTGTGGTTATAAATTGGCCTCTCAGTTAGTAATACACAACACAAATTCAATTCCACTTAACCCTTCTGAAAATGAACTTGCATGGTATTGTCTGATTTGAAGCTAATAAATCTATTTAACTAAACCAGAGACATTTGTGTTAGGAAGGAAACTACTACTGTCTGTAGTTTAGAAAATGGAAAATTTACTTCTACAGTAAAAGAAAGAAAGGAGGGCCTGCCTTCAGCAATTGTGGGAAGTCTGTGTTGCATGTGCATTTTTCAGTTCAGCAGCATCTAGGGCACTCAGAATACAAAGAGATTTCTTCATATGTGGTGAGAAAAAACAAATCTACAGGAATCCCAGGCAAGTGCTTCAAGCGAAGTCTTAGTCGTGCGAAAGTAGATGTAAAACCTCCCTTCTGCATGGGAGGTTTGTAGGAAACAAACAAGCTCCAAATCCTATAAATGTAGTCTCTCTGAAACTTCCAGTAGGAGGTCTGCTTGTTTTTATATGATTTTATACATTTTAATGTACTTACATTATAGGTACATGTGTTTGATAAAGTACATATGTGTGTAACTGTGCACAAACCACTGCACATGTGTAGAGATTGCAGGACAGTGTGGAAGAGACAATCCTCTTCTTCTACCATGTATATTATTTCAGAGATGAAGTTCAGGTATGCGGTCTTGAGTGGCTAGTAACCTTACTTGAGTGGCTAGTGGGCCACCTCATACATTCCTTGAGCTTTAATTCTTTACATCCTCTGAAGATTGTCTGTTCATTCATCATGTCAAAACCCACAGAGACTATGAAGGTGGTCATGCTGCAAACCAGCATGAGTATAGAAAATGAAGCAACCAAGTTTAAATGAGCCATTGATATTTCTTATCATCCTATCACTCCCATAGGTCGAAGTGGTTAAAACTCTCACCCAAGGCCTTCTACTATCAGTTGCATTGAACTAAAAGTGTCTGTAGCAGTATCTGTATGCACAGCGCCTGCAAGGTCTGAGATAGAAAGAGCCCAAGCAATGAGAGGGAAGGGCGTGCATGCCACTATCTTTATCTCAGAAGTTATTTCTAGTTTGTAGCTTGGAAAGGAAAACATTCAAATTTCCACTAGGGTATCACTGGGTATGCAAACCATGCTTAAATCTAAGTCTCTAGTTCAGCATTGCCTGGCAAATGAAAATCAAACTGAATAATAATCTTGGAGGTCCTTTATATAATAAGGTATTGGCAGGGTTCTTTAAAGAATACCTTAAGGGTCCTTTGTTTATATATTATGGTTTGCAGTCTTTTTTGTTTTTATGGGATTTCTGAGTGTTTGTGAACATATATGTCTCTGTGTCTACATGTATATTTCTTGTGCTTTTTCTTTGCCTCTTTTTCATTATGTTTGCTTTGTTCTGTTCTGGTTCATTTGTTTATTTTGTATCTTATTCTTCATTATTATTGTCATTAGTATCATTAATAGTATCATTATTATTTAGATGCCTGTTGGTATTTTAATAAAGGGAGAAAGAAAAAGTGTGAATTTGGGTGGGTCGAGAAGTGGAGAGGTTGTAGAAGGATTTGGGGGGACAGTAATCTGAATCTATTGAATGAAAAACTGTATTTTCAATGAAAAGTGTCTTCCCAGAAATTTTGATCTTACTATTAGTACAAAGGAATCAAAAACTTATTTTTTAAAGAATCATATTGTATACAGAGGAAAAAAAATGAGAGCTTTTCCAACTGAGAAATGTTTCATTTTGCAAGTATGGTAAGGACCCTAGAGGTAATAATCAAGAACACAGAGCACAACACAAAGCAGAAAAAAGTACATAGCACACACAAATATACAGGCAGGAATCAAATTAGTCAATTTATTGACCTTTTTAATGGAGCACAAATCCTCATCCATTCTCCATTCGGACAAAACAGATTTGCTGTTGTCTCCAATGACTTTGAGTAGGAATTCATCCAGTAACCTTTCTCATCTATTTCATTAGAGCTGACTCATCCCTGCCAAGATTCCAGGACAGGAAAAATAGACTCCATCATCCACTTGGGTATGTGTGTTTCCAAGTTCCTTCATATATATTCTTCCTTATGCTTGGTGAACCCCTACATTAAATTATTTTTTCCTACCTCATAACTATAATTTCCTACTGTTATAAATCCTAACATACATACCTGACATAAAGATAGTCTTAGACAACTCCAGATGATCACATGATTAGACAACTAAAATAGATCACATCTATCCTAGTACAGTTCTGGAAGGCAGAAAGTGTAAAAATCAAGGAGCTGGCTAGTCTTACTAGTATTTCCTGGCACTGTGAATGGCAACCTATAAGTTCTAAGTCCTTGTGACACTTTCATGGGAGTTGTCTAGGACTATCTTTATGTCAGGTATTTATGTTAGGATTTATAACAGTAGGAAATTACAGTTATGAAGTAGGAAAAAAATAATTCTATGTAAGGGCTCACCAAGCATGAGGAAGAATATATATGAAGGAACTGTAGCATTAGAAAGGTTGAGAACCACTCTCTGGATGCTTGAAAACAGAAAGCATAATGGAGTCATAGGCTGGTCTTGGCATCAGTCTGATATCTGCTTCAGACTAATATCTTGCCTCCTTTTGTTTCTTGTGACCATGAGGGGAATAACCTAGATAGTATAGTCAAAGGACCAATCTGAGGACATGTTCAGAATCCATTTTGTGAAAATATGTGCTGTTGTATCATTTGGACAGGGCTGTCTTTGGAACCAGTGCATGCACATGAGTGCTTTGGTGCTTTGCTCTTTCTTTCTTTCTTTCTTTCTTTCTTTCTTTCTTTCTTTCTTTCTTTCTTTCTTTCTTTCTTTCTTTCTTTCTTTCTTTCTTATTTTTTTTTGAGGCAGGTTTTCTCTGTGTAGGCTTGGCTGTTGTAGAACTCATTCTGAAAACCTGGTTGGCCTTGAACTCATAAATTTGCCTGCCTCTGCCTACCAAGTCCAGGGAATAAAGGCTTGCAACACCACACCCAGCTTCTTTGATTTTTTTTATTCTGCTATTAACTTATTGTTCCCAAGGTTTTTTATTTTATTATTTTATTTTATTAGATATTTTCTATATTTACATTTTAAATGTTATCCCATTTCAAGTTTTCCCCTCTAAAAACCCAATAACATGTCCCTCCTCCCCCTACTGACCAACCTAAGCACTCCTGCTTCCCTGTCATGCCATTCCCTTACACTGAGGTATAGAGTCTCTCAGGACCAGGATCCCCTCCTCTCACTGTGTCCAACTAGGCCATCATTTGCTACATATTCGGTGGCAGCGATGGGCCCCTCACTTTGCATTATTTGGTTGGTCTTTTTTTTTTTAATTACATATATTTTAACTTACATTTCAAATGTTGTATTCTTTCCCAGTTTCCCACTCCTCCAGAAACCCCCTATCACATCCCCTGTCCCCCTGCTTCAATGAGGGTGTTCCTTCACCTGTGCACCCTCTCCCACCTCACAGTGTGGTGGCTAACAAGTTTATATCTCTGTATCCTTATCATTCAACACCATATTGGGGATCCTGCAGCTTATAGGGAAAAGATGTCCAGATTCTGAGAACTGCAGGGTACCATCCAATACATCAATCTCAAGCCACATGTGGGTACATCTTCCTAAAAAACGTGTCGTCCTGTTAATAGCTTTCAGTTGGATCTTTAAGTACCTCAGCCAAGATTGAGGTGACTGCTCCCTGCATAATCACTGCCCACTTCATTTTGGGGAGCATCTGTGCCAGGAAGTCAGGGTAGATATCCACATAGTTGATGCGGATTTCAGTGGCCTGCAGGCACAGATGGAAGTCATGCATGTCCAAGCCTTACACATTTGAGCTTAGGAGATAGTATGTGAGCAGTTTCATGTTGTCATTTTGGATTTCTGCATAGGACATATTGTCTTTCATTAATTTTGGGATTTATTTACATTTTAAATGATAGCTCCTTTCCCATTTTCCATTCAACAAATCCCCAACCCATCCACCATCTCCTCCCTTTCCTTTGAAAAAAGGCTTAGTTTGTATTATATTTCTATATTGCACTCCATCACTGAGTGAAATCAAGACAGGACACATGTAGGAGTATAGGCAGGGTACATGGAGAAAGGCTGCTTATTGGATTGCTTTCTCAGCACAGTTTTCTCAGCTTTTTTTCTTACAAAATTTAAAAGCTTTTTTTTAACTTTTATTTTAATAACATACCCACAAACACACACACGCACACACACCCACACACACACACACACACACACAAGACATAAGATCACTAAAGAACAAGCGAAATGATTGTAAAGCAATGTCCTAAATGTATTTCATTATCTCCAGTGCCACATTTATAAGTCAATTCTAGAGGCCTTATGTCTAATCATATTTGGCAAATGGATATAACCCATTATGCAGAATTTGGAAAACTAAAATATGAACATGTTTGTATCGATACTTGTTCAGGATTTCTTTTTGCTTTTTTCTGCTTCTCTGCATAAAGGAAAGGTTTCTAAAAACGTAATTGATCATTGCCCACAAGCATTTAATGCAATAGGATTGCCTAAACATATCAAAACAGATAATGGGCCATCCTATTCTAGTAAAAATTTTATTTCATTCTTTAAGGAATTTGGAATCAAACATAAAACTTGAATTCATTATAAGCCCATGGCAAACGGAATAGTTCAATGTGCTCATCAGACCTTAAAGAATTGGCCTTTTATGACAAAACAGTGGCAGTTATATCCCCCAAGGTCACCAAAGGCGCATCTTGCCTTTACTTTATTTGATCTAAATTTTTTGCAAACTGATATTAAAGGTCAGTCTGCAGCAGATCACCACTGGCATCCAGTTACTTCTAATTCTTATGCATTGATAAAATGAAAGGACACACTAACTAAGGAATGTAAGGGTCCAGATCCGATTCGAATCTGGGGAAGGGGCTCGGTTTGCATTTTTTCATAAGAACATGGAGCACAGAGGCTGCCCAAGAGATTAATTTGTTAGCTGAACACAGATCCTGAATCTTCTTATAAGTATCACTCTGAGAACTAAAATTCCTCTTTTGCATAGAATTTAGTTGGGGACTCAGCCTCCCAGAAAAGCTGTTTTCTTGCTACTCTCAGAGCTTTGCAATTTGCAACTGAATAAAGTATCTGGACTTCCCCAAAAGAAGCTTTGCATTGCTACTTTCTCATTGTCTGGGTCTCTTTTTCTTAAGCAGGTCAATCAACATCCTCCAATCAGACTGCAGGGGGAGTGCATCCCTGCAAACAAAGGCTTAAGGTGGCAACTGCTATTTTCATTCTAAAGACATTCTACCATGCATTTTGGCTTTAGGTCTGATTTGAAAAATAGGTTTATTAGAAGGGCTAGGAAGGCAGATATTTCAAATATTAGAAGAGATTGGTTTTTATTCTGATAGATGGTCTTAGTCCCTTTGCTGGTCTCTGGTTCTCCATCCTTGCTGTTATTGCAAGCTCCCCTAATTTCCTCAGGCTGTGGGAATAACAGAGATGAGGAGGATGACCTCCAGCTCCTAATATAGCCTAAAAGCCACAAATTGTGATGTTACCAGTGGTATAATTCTTGTTGAGGCCTTGCTAAATCTGCTGTTGGCAATACTCCTTTAGGAGATGCACAGTACTGAGAACTGTGCATACTGATTCGTGATGATATGAATACAGTATGGGTACAGCTTCGGTGCAGATATTTACTGTATAATATCATGGGTATTCAGTGTTCTTTGTCTAATATCCACGTAGCAGTGAGTGCATACCATGTGTGTTCTTGTCTTAGGGAGAGATGTTCCACATGTATCTGTTAAATCCATTTGGTCCATGACTTCTATAAGTTTCACAGTGTCTCTGAGTTGAATGGTAGGGATATAAAGTAGGGAAAGAATTTGTTCAACCCATATTACATGAAAAAAATTAAATTAATATATACTTTTTTTAATCCAAAAAGCATGCCTATAGACCCATCTAATGTAGGGAGATCCTATTTGATGTTTCCTCTTCGTAGGTGACTCTAGATTTTCACAAGTTGGCATAAGATTACTAGCACACTCAGATTAACATAAACGCATTTTCAGTCATGTCTAAAACCATCACACCAATCGACCGAGATATTCTCTGTACATTCCATGGGCTAAATGTCAGAAACATGTGTGTTTTACAGTGTGTCTCAGCTTTAAAGTGTAAATCCTGAAAGGAGGGCCATGGTCAACCTTCCTACTTCCTGCTTCTAGGCCACTATTTGCTGCTCTGTGGCACTACAAAGGCTTCTTTGTTAATCAGGTACCACTGTGCCATAGATATCTTGAAGTGACAGAGTGTACAAGCATCCATGGGACCTAGATGCTGATGAGAACACTCTTACACCATCTCCTGCCTTCACAACATACTTATTAAGATGGTGAAATATTGGGAAAGTCATGGTAGAACAAATTCTTTAAAGCCCAGTGCTGTTCTCAACAGTCATCTCCTGATTTTCTATATGGACCTCATATGTTACACTTTGAAGTCAACCCACAATCTCATGTTTCTTGTGCAAGTCATTAGAGTGTCAATTAAATCTAGACTTTGGGAATATATCAATAAGTCTGCATTATCTTCATATTCCCTGCCCTTAATTATGGTAACCTTGCCAAGAATAGATGTCTCACCATTCTCACTGACAGTTTACCTGGTAAATAGATAGTTGAGAAAAAGACATTCTTCTAAGGCCCAAATAGCCTAGTTAATCAGTATATGAGAAGAAGGGCTGACATCACTCAGCACAAAAGCTAAAGAGAGTCTCTTGTTTTGTGGAGAACTGAGAGAACAGCAGGGACAGGGGCCTTAATGATAGTCAGTCCAGACCTGGAGGCTGGGTCTAACAGCATCCAAAGGAATACAGGCCAATTTCCTCCAGCTTCCTGGAGGAGCACTGTTTCTCTTCAAAATGTGACAGGGAACAGGGATGGCACCCACAAGGGGGAAGAATGCAGTGTGTTCTAGACTTATTTTGAGCCATCAGGGTAATGATCCTCCCACATTTCCCTTGCTATTACAAATGATCAACCTCAATAGGGGTCATGTAAGCTCTGCTGACACCAGAATCTCTAATTGCAAAACCCTTACAGGAAAGACCAGTTTTCCTCCACTCTAAGGATAAAAAGCAAGGATTGGGCTCATATGGCTAAGCATTTTCTGACTAGCTTTGAGAGAACAGCGTGGTCCAAGGCCCAGATTTCAGATTTGGTGATTACTGACAGTTTAAAAATAAGTACCTGTAACGTTTGCTCTGTGGTACTGAAAAATATTGTCCCCAAATGTATGAACACAAAACGGTGAGCATGTAGCCTAAGGAGCAACATTTCCCTGATTTAACACCAGGCACTTGGCATTCATTCTATACACAGAAATACCCCCCGAGTCTCCAGACCACCCTCCTCAACTGTACATTACAAGCATTACAAGTTTTTGTTATAGCCCATAAGATACAAGTCTTCAAGAAAACACAATCAGACACAAGGCAGAAACAAGAACTCATGTATTGATCAAATTGCATTATCAATAAAAAAATGTCAGCAATGGGTTGACATTGCTTAGTGTCTGCATAAAATTGGTATAAATGGACCTAAAAGTTCTGTAATAGTTCAGGAGTACAAGAAAATACAAGATTATAATTTCTTAGTAATAAAGAGAGAAACACTTTATGTTAAAGTATTCAAAACCCTGTCTAAGGTAGATTTGTCACTCAATGGTAGTATTTGATTTGTAACTTCAAAAGCTGACCCGTCCAGCAGGTCCAGTTATTCGAGGGTCTCGACAGGACTTTCTCCTAAGAAATAAATGGGGTGTAGAGAGAGATGAGGATATTGTGCGAACAAAGATATGGAAATGTTCTGAATTACATCAGGACCCCAATGTATTAGCCATGACCAAGGTTTAAATGCACAAGCAAAAGGGGAAGTGCCTTTCAGCAGGAGAAATGGGGCAGAAGCAATGCACCTCAGCAGGAGGGATGGGGCAGCAGGGTGGGGGGGGAGAGGAAGTACTTCTCAGCAGAAAGGAAGGGGCAGCGGAAATTTTTCTTTTGGCGAATACTGGTTGAAGCATGAACTTGGCGTTATCAGGGTACATCTTTAGGTCAGGACATCCAGCACTGACTTAGGGTTGGAACAATCTGTAGTTGTTCTCGGAGCAGTGAGTCTGTGGCCTGCTTTTAACCCTCTTTTCTTATCGGGGGGGGGGGAGAGACCCAATTCAGAGAGCAGGACAATAGCGTTGCAGTAATAGCTCCCAACAAAAAGCATAGATGCACTCCCCACCACCAGAAAATTAAAAAAAACAAAACAATACAAAACAAAACAAAAACAAACAAACAAACAAACAAACAAGCAAAAAAAGCAAAAGATACTCCAATGCACTGTATCTGCTTTGTTGTGAGTAAATCCACAAACATGAATGGATAGCAACACAGGAAGGAATTATGCACAGCAAGGCACATACACACACACACACACACACACACACACACACACACACACACACACACACACACACACACACACACAAAAGTAAAAAGAAACAGTCCAGTCAAGAAGCTATTGAAGAGAGTCCTTTAAAATTTATGATAAAGAAGATGAAGTGTATTTCTTCACAATTGATGATTTCTGGTGGAGGGCAAGGAAGATTCATTTTTAGAGCTTGTGTTTGATATTTTCTAGGTTCTTCTTTTTATACTCCAAAACACTAGATAGGACAGAAATAAAGGTAGAGAGAGGAATTAGAAAATCTCTGAATCTAATTTTTTTCGTAGTGCTTCTTCTTTAACTATGGATATGAAAAAACCACAACCAACTTGCGTAACCAACCACCAAACACCAGACAAAATGTACTAGCTTTGACACTCAATCTTGTGCAAAGTTAATGCAGCAGGAGTTTTTGACTAATGTATGTTGTATGTAAATATAGTATTCCACCAAACTTAGTAACTCTGTATTCCATACTTCCTGCATTCAGCTGTTCACTATTTTAATATTAGTCATACCTATTCCATGCTGTGCCATGTGTTTTGATGCAATTAAGTTTCATCTGGGGACCTCATATGAAATGCAAATATTGTGTGTAAATCTCCCTTAGTGTTACTTCATAAACATGTTTCATCTATGGAGTAACAGTATTAATGCTTTCTGTTTGAAGTACACTTTCAGTGTGCATAAGTAGATACTCCTCTTTAGTATTTTATGATACACTAAATATAACATATAGTGTATACTTAGAAGATGAATCCAGTAAAGGATTTTTAAAACGTTGTGTGAGGGCTTTGTGATTTAAAAAAAAAAAAGTGTTCTCAATAGTATTGGCTGAGATTCTGCAGTCTTGTGTGTGCTCTTTTCTAATGAATCATAATTAACGTTTATGCTGAGACTCGGGGAGGCAAGCTTATCAGTAGAAAGAAAGCCATTATCTTGGAATCTCTCCTTTTATAAGTACTCCTATAAGTATATAAATGTCTGGGTGGCCAATTAGACAGAATGATGTTACCCAGAGAGATGTAACCCAAATTCATAGGGCAACAATGTCTAGGTAACTGTCTGGCATTGAACAGTCACTCCACTGTTCTGAACAAACTGATTGTAACCAGTAGTTCAAGCACAGGCAGATAGCATAAGTGTAAGTATGCAAGCCTGTCTTGATTTCAATGTGATAAAGATCGGGGCCCAAAACTACAAAAGGAGGTAATGGGTTCTTTCTGTTTACAAGTCTCAGCTTGTAAATTGCATGATCTAGGAAAGTCAGGACAGAACTTGATTCAGAGCTGGTAAGTAGAGGCAGAAACTGAAGCAGAGATTATGGAAGAACTCTGGATTACTTTCCTCCAAGTCATAGGTATGCGAGGTCCTAGGGGATGCAAAACAGAAAAGAAAGAAAAAATAAGTACCAAACATATCACAATGGTTGACCTACATGCATACTTTAAAGTCTGCTCTTGATAATATTTGTATTCATTTGGAAATCAAGTTCTACATGGCAATTGGTAAACAGCATACTTTTCATTATTTCTATTGGATGGACATTTTTACCTGAAAGAGTGTATTTGTTGGATGTGAACATTCCTGGACTACATGGAGGTCCTAAGTTAGCTTGTATCAGATCCCCTGGAACAGGACTTACATGTGGCTGTGACACACAGGATGATCACTGGGAATTGAATCCCAGACCCTCTGCAAGAGCAGCCAATGATCTTATACTCTGAGTCATGTAAAGATCTCCACATTTCTGGAGAGAGAAGGAAGGTGTAGGAAGAGAACATTACTCAAAATGTCCAAATTCATCTAAGAATAAATTAATGCTTGCAAGGGTCTGTCAAGATACACAACAAAAACAAGAAAAAATTAGAAGGTGTGTAAAAATTGAAAAGAATGTTTGTTTCTGCTCTGTTGTGTGTTCTGACCAGGACTAAATGAACACACTAAATGAAGCTGCACTGAGAAGCATAAAGAAGGGAGGTACCACACTCTGACATGTACTAAGGTTGTTTCAACTGTATTTGTGTAATCCTTCAGGGGCTTCTTGTCAAAAATAAACCCCCTTTATCAAATCCCCAACAGTAAATTCTGTGTGTCTCAATTGGAGACTGGGCAGAAGATATGTGAGATGCACCAGGAATGATTAAACTTTATGTTCTCTTGCTCAGAAACCATTTTCAGGGATCCTATGAAATCCAAATGTCAGCTCCAGACTGCATAGTATCAGGTTTTTCTTGGCCAATTCAAAATTAGAGCCAATATCTAAAAAGATGACTTATCTGTTACACAAAGTTGCTGCTACCAAATAGGAGGTGGCTATGATTCCCAACACCAACACTGTGGATCTCTCTCTCTCTCTCTCTCTCTCTCTCTCTCTCTCTCTCTCTCTCTCTCTCTCTCTCTCTCTCTCTGTCTCACTCTGTTTCTGTCTGATTGTGTCTGTGTGTGTTTCTGTGTGTGTCTGTCTGTTTCTGTGAGTCTGAATGTGATTGAGTGTGTGTGTTATTATAATGTAGCCCATTCTTAAAATAAGAAAGGCACTTTCACTGTGTGTTTTTTTTTTCTTTCCATTTTGGCCAAATTGTATTGATTAGCACTGGCTGGCCTCAAATTGGCTATGTATGTATGGCTTTCTTAGAAGTCAAAAGAGATATGATATAAGACCCATAGTCCTCTGGTTAAAAGCAGGAATCACTGTGATACGCTTCCATTTTGTAATATTATAAGGTTTGAACTATATGAAGGTATGTAAGTAGTCTTCAAAATTAATTCCTAGGTGCCAGGGAATGGGGGCAAACACACATTTAATCCCAGGACTTATTATGCTGAGGCAGGAAAATCTCTAAATTCCTTGTCAGTCTCGTCTATAGAGCAAATTCCAGTTCAGCCAAAGATATTCCATGGAATGCAGCCTGGAAAAAAAAAAAACTTGAAATGAATAAACTTCATAGTTAAGTAATGAATAATTAAAAAAAACGCTGCGAAAGATGAGTGAAATATGCAATTATCTAGACATATACCAAATCCATAAGATAAACCATCTAAACAGCACCTTAACACCTTAAGAAATAGAAGCAATCATGATAATCTCCCACCAAAACAACCCTGGGACTAGATGGCTGTAGTGCAGAATTCTATCAGACCATCAAAGAAGAACTAATACCAATTCTCATGAAAGTGTTCCACAAATTAGAAACAGAAGGAACAATACAGAATTCATTCTATGAAGCCACAGTTACACTGCATATTCTCCTGTGGAGATGGAATGGTCACTGCCTAATGAGGAACTGGTCACTTCTTCCTTTCATACAGGACTTTGTTTGAGATTATTTTTTGCTTCTACCATGGTTAATATTACAAATAGATTTTAAATACAGTTTTAACATACATGAATTTTTGCTTTAGAAAATATCATGTATATTTAACAGGCTTTTAACAATCATAACTTATATTCACAACATAAAAGCAAAAGAAGTTACAACCTATTTAATCAATGAGAGAAAATTAGATACTATTCTAACCAAATTGAACCAGGAGGAAAATAAGAACTGTACTGAAAAACTGATTTTTAGTAATAAAAATAACAAAAATAATGATAATAATAATAATAATATTAATAATAATAATAATAATGAAATACATTAGAAATTTAAAAAATGAATACATATATTTTGCTAGTTTAAGTAAAAAATACTAATGAATAATAAGAAATATGTTCACCTGATTTCGAAATCCCAATCCTCTCATTCTATGAAAATTTTGGTTGGAATTTGAAAGATTAGCTTTGTGAATAGTTGTCCAGGATATTGACAGATGCCCTTAGGTTATGTTGCTTTCAGTTGTTATGGAGACAATGCCTCAATTACACTCCTTTCTGTGGCTTGCAATTCTAGGTCCTCAGTCTGCCACTGCCTCCACCTCCACCTCCATTTCCGCCCCTGCTCTACCTCTGCCTCCTCCTTCTTCCCCCTTTCCTTGTCCATGTCCCTGTCCCTGTCCCAGTCCCTCTCCATGTCCCTGTCTCTCTCCCTGTCCCTGTCCCTGTCCCTGTCCCTGTCCCTGTCCCTCTCCCTGTCCCTCTCCCTCTCCCTGTCCCTGTCCCTCTCCCTCTCCAGCTCCCTCTCCCTCTAGCCTCCCCACTAGCACACAGATAACCCTCAGATTAGTTCAGTTTTAGTACTGATCTACTCTAGAATTTTTTTCCCTCATGTCTACTTCCTTCCTAGCTTGTTGTAAAGCTATTTAATTCAATTTGAATCTTCCACATAATAAGAAATGTATTCAAAATTCATAGGCCAACTATTGCTAAGTAAGTGTCTGGTGTTCATCAACCACTCCACTCTTCTAAAGGAAGTGTTTTGTAATCAGAATTTTAAGCACAGGCAGATATCTTTAGTGTTAGTGTAAAATTCTGTCTTGTGTTCAATGTGATAAAGATCAGGACCAAAACTGTTGGAAACCAGGCCTTACCTAACTTGAACTGTGTTTCACCTGGGAGGCAAACAGAGGCTGAAAAGAGAGGGGAACTATATAGGTGAGAGAAAAATGGAGCCAAGACAATTTTCTGATCTAGGCTCAAATATTTAATAAAAGTTTTCACTTATAAAGGGGGAAACCCATTCTCTGCCATGCCAAGTTTCTTGCTTTCCTGATACCAAGTTGTCAGCACAGCCTTTTAGCACTAAGTCACCAAATTCACAGATTGCAGTTAACTACAGAAAATCTTGGAGAACCAATTTGGCCTCATGGCAGATGGCAGGTAGTTTCACATCAAAGGAAACTAGCTGAGGAGCTGCACTGCAGGTGGCCCTGCCTCAATGGCATAAGGTCTGAACCTGCATAGGTTGGAGGAGGTTATACTCCCCCCCCGTTAATAATATTTTAAAAAGTGCTAAACTGAGGCATAAAATGTATTTATGCTCTATAGTCTTGCCTGGGAGTTATGGTGACTGCAGGCCACACCTCCCTTAGGAAATCTTAGATCTTCCTGAAGCATCAAATTCCATTATGGATGCTACGTGCAACTAGTTTGTGTTATATATCACACAAAACATGGCTCTGTGTTGTGTTACCAACAGTCATGGATTTTGGCATGTACCTCTATCTTAGATTGGTATGGTTCTGAGATCTGGATGTCTGTCATTGAATGTCCAGTCCTCATTATCACACCTTATTCCCAATTCAGACCAAAGTCATAATATGTACTAGAATGAAGATCAATAACTGCCACCTTCACTGTTGGAGGCAAGGCTGTACATCTGCTACAGTCAGGCTGAAGGACTTGGATGACCTGCTTGAGAAACAAAGTTGGGACAGTGATAAGCAAGAGTATGAAAGTTTCTTTGGAGAAGTCCAGGTACCCCATTCAGTTGCAAATTAGCAATGATCAAGCTTAGTCTTAGAGATTCTGGTGTGGGGAGGTGGCTTTGAGAATTGCAGAAAGGCTGCAGACTCTCTGGGAGTGGAGGCTGTGCTCCAAATTAAATTTGCTAGCTAATTAAGATTTTAGCTATCTTCCCTAATTCTTCTAATACTGGAATTATTAATAGACCAGTCCAATATTGAATTAGGATACCTGGTCACAGTGAAGTTAGAAGATGAATCACTATAACTCTATCTTGAGACTAATCTTTCTAAATCAGTTTACACAGTCTCTACTGTTCTATATCCCATAATTCTTAAAAACCTTGAAGTAAAGCATCTTAGCTTGTCCAAACTGGGAAAATGATAAACAAAGGTAGGTCAAAAACATATACCCAATTCAGCTTTCTTGTCACTACAGTCAGGGCACTAAGCAAACACACCTGTTAGTGTGTCACAAAAATTAGCCTTCATATATCTGCAGCATTCTGTGAAGAGAACCTATTCTTGTCCCTTTCCCTATAAAGTAGCTACTTAGGATCAAGCCATATACCAATAAGTAGATTTTTTTCATTTGACCTAGACATGATTATGTCTCCTATTTAAGATACTATCAGGCATTTTTAAGTTCTTTGACATCCAAATTTCAAAGTTCTTAAAGTGTGATTTAAATAATGTGCATGGGGATATAATTTATCTTGTCCTTTGTTTTTTTAAAAAGAAGAGTTTTTTAAAGTTCCACATTACCCTGTATTAGATAAATTAATAAATTGTTTACAAAACATTTCAAATGCTTTACTGTTATAGTCAGTATTAATATAACAAGGCCAGCGACTAATTACACTTTCAATTGTTTATCTTGAAGAGCGGATTTAACTAGAAAGCTTTAAAATGTATTAATAGTCCCCTTCTTCCTTTCTCTTTCTCACTTCCTCCATTTCCAGCAGCAGTCTTCTTGCCTCTGCAGGTATTTTACACATGAAGTGTCCAAGCAAAATGGCATGTACACAAACAACCATACCCAGCATCAAAGTTTATAAAATAAAAGAAATGATGTGTAGACTATGATAATAATTTTTCTGGGAAAGGTAGTATAGGAGAGAGGAATCACTGTGTGTGGACTCACAAAGACACAAAGAACCCCCCAAATAGATCCAATTTACCACTCCTTAGAAACACAAACAACACAGTCAGGAGGAGGGATTTTGAATGAGGAACACTTTCCTTGTCTTTCCAAGTGCTTTGGTGGATGAGCACAACTACAGGAAAATGGTCTCACAGCAGGTAAACTCCCACCACCACCCCACACAAAGGCAAAGTCACCTTGGTCGAACCAGGAGCAAATCACCTGCCTCTGCAGGTTGTTTCTGTTTAGCTGCATTTGGAAAAGGAGTTGGAGCAGTTGCTGCCTGCTCTTGAGAAGGGCTCTAAGGGTACAATGTATAGGTCTGTAGAATTGCAACAAGTTTGGACCCTAGAAAAGTAATGGGTTGCTGAAATGGTCCTGGACTGTGAATCTTAGGGTCTTGCTAGGGAATTTCTTAATCTACAGTGACATTTAGACATTGGAGCAAGCAGAGGTGCTTTGATCCTTATCTTAGGCACTCAAAGTTGTCCTGGAAGACAATCGTTGTGACTGTTTGTGAGGCTTTGCTGGAGGAGAGGGGATATTGACAGCCCTCTACACGATCTGCATGGCACACAACTAGAGCTTTGTTTCTTATGAAGCATAGAAGTGACTGAGGGCAAAACACCACAGGAGACAACTATATCAGCGTCCCTTAAGTAAAATCTTGCTGGTGTATGAAATAGTGTGCCTTGCAAATACTGAAGTGGGTGCTCACAGTCATCTATAGGAAGGAATACAGGGCCCCCAATATAGGAGCTAAAGAAAGTACCCAAAAACTGAAGGGGTCTGCAACCCTATAGGCTGAACAACAATATGAACTAACCAGTACCCACAGAACTTGTTCCTCTAGCTGCATATGTAGCAGAAGATTGCCTAGTCGGCTATCATTGGGAAGAGAGGCCCTTGGTCTAGCAAAATTTATATTCCACAGTTCAGGGGAATGCCAAGGCCAAGAAGTGGGAGTGAGTGGGTAGGTGAGCAGGGGGCAGGAGGTATAGGGGACTTTTGGGATAGCATTTGAAAGGTAAAAGAAGAAAATATGTAATAAAAAATGTGTGGGAAAATAAAGAGACGAGGTCGTTTCTACAATTAGGAAAAGTCTCATTACTTTATCCCATTAAATGTGCACATTAAAAAAAAAGTGGCTAATGGCTTTGAACAGGATCCTTGCTGAGGACAGGATCTTATAAAGGGTTCCAGATAGACAACTCATTTACAGTTTTACAAGCTAGTACTTATAAACAATTGATCATTGGGAGACTCAAGCTGAGACACCGGATCACTGGGCATAAGTGTTGAGATAATTTGAAGATATTTCCATTGTTTTGAATAATCTGTATGATATTGGATACATTTACTCTATGGAAGGAGTATGTGTGTGGAGTCCCTTGTGTCACTGAAGTAGGAGTTGTAAAACACCTGTGGCGATGATGCAAGTTCATATCTATGATGTGTTTGTGATGTCAGTATTTATAAAGGAGGAGGCATCTCTGAGATGCAATAACACATTTAAAATAGAAAACCACAAGACAAAACGGAAAGGGAATATTGCCTTATGTTGTTGTATTTCTGTTTTGTGTGTGTTGTGTGTGTGTTTTGTTTTTTGTTTTTGTTTGTTTGTTTGTTTGTTTTCTTATTTGTGTGTATGGTCTGATTTTTGGATTTTTTCGAGACAGGAATTCTCTATATGCCCCTGGCTGTCCTGGAACTCACTCTGTAGACCATGCTGGCCTTGTACTCAGAAATCTGCCTACGTCTGCCTCCCAAGTGCTGGGATTAAAGCTGTGCACCACCAACACCCTGCAAATATTGCCATTTTTAGTGAGATATTTTTAATGTTTTTTTTACTGATTTATGTAAGATATTTCAAATGGTGTGTCCATTTTTTTTCACGTTGTTGCATTATTCCTTTCAAAGTTTGTTGATTATTGCTAACGAATACAGGATTTAACATCAGGACACTGACATTCTTCTTTTTCATTTCATTCCTCTCCTTTTTTTCTGTTTAACTTATCTGGAAATGGATTTTTCTGTATAGTCCTAGCAACTCTGGACCTTCTTGTGCAGTTCAGTCCTGAATTCAAATCTACTGGATTTTATCACCAAATCCTGAGATTAAACCCCTTTCTAAGCAGACATCAACATTTTTTAAAATTTTCTGTCTCACAATACTTCTTTAGAAGATGTCCTCATCACAGTTCCCAAGTAATGCCTTCAGACACTTCTAACTTTCTGTAGCAACCTTACCATATAGAGCCTATGTAAGGCATCCTGTTGGGTAGCATTCTGCCTTAAGCTGTCCACATCCAAAGTGTTTGTATTCTTCACAGTGGCCTGTGAGGTTAGTGTGATAAATCTGGGATGAGCTGTCAGGTGAGGAATTATTCACCACTGCAGCCACAAAGCTTGCAGTTTCCACTGCTCCTGATCATGATGCTGCAGAAGGTTTCTTTGATTATCATAGACACTGGCTTCTTATTCCCAAATCTTGGTAGTGGTACTGTATTCTGCCTGTCTGTGTAAACAATTAGACATGAACCATGTCTTAGTATACTGGTTGAATCTTGAGAAGTTTGTTGTTCTTTTCTGCTGGATAGCCTGTTACTGGGGAAATCATGCCATCAAGATTATTCTTAGCCTGGAAGGTACAGAGTCAGGGTCAGAGGAAGTGTGAAGTCTGGGTAAGGACTAGTTCTTAATCCAGATATTCCCTATGTATAAGAACCGTAATTGTCAACATTTCTCCTTAAAAAAAAAAAGCACTTGAGGTTTATATGTGTTATTCTCAAATGACAGCTGTAAGTTTTTTCCACTTAAACACACCTCTCAATATACAAGAACAGATATCTACAGGGTCCTTTATAAACTATTCAGAGTTGTGCATCCCCATGGTCTCTGGTCTGTTTCCATTGTGAAAGGACATATGTTGAGAGAGATTTGTTTACCTTTGTTCTAATGATGTCCCTGGTCTTAATGTCTCAGTATTCATCCTGGTGTGAATACTGTGGAAATCGAAAATGTTAAAGGAACCGTGAAGCAAAAATGTTAATTGGTGTGAAAGAGTTAATGGGAACAGCCGTTAGTTTCCACTGACTGAAACTAAAATATTCATTACCTGTTATATTTCACAAAAACAGAATTATTGCTCATTTGTTCAAAGTGGACAGCCAGGTACAAATGAAATGATTTTATCCACTGGGCTGTTTTTTTTTTTACAAAGCCTGGGCATGCTTCAACAAAGGAGTGCCTGAGAGCACCTGAATGTTCAGATAAAGTTTACTGAGGTCTCCTTGGCCTGAGAGTGCCTGTCCAGCCGCACTTTTGAACAAGAGGAATGGGTGGGACATACTTTGATAGAAACAGCAGGAGCTTGGTTGCCAGTCAGAAAATTGTTGAAGAACAGCAGCAGGCTGTAGTGTTTGAGATTGTCAGACACCCTGTGAAAATTGCAAAACCCAAAGTAACTTGGAGCTAAAAAGTTAGAGATCTGATTAAGAGGTAAAATCTTGGATGTTGTAGTGAAGAGCAAAAACTTATAATTTTGCGCCTCATAGCATTGTGGTATGTAAGTTCAAGAAATTCAGGGCTGAAGAATAGACCAAGGCGGGTCCAGGCACAGCAAAACCCACCCTGTAGCTAAGAATGTCCAGCCATAAAAGATAAAAAAGAGAATGCAGGAACTAGCCACTGCTATCAGGGCGGACCAAATGGCCATCTGGCAGGATGGCACCTTCCTATAGATCGCCATAAATCATACATTGACCAGGTGTCCTGCTGACCTCGAGAAGTCCCAAGCCCTTCTGCCTCCCTACACCTTAGCATGCACATATTACCCTGTTAATTTGTAATCATCCCGCCAACATTTAAATAAGCCTATCATGTGTAATGGCCCAAATTCTTTTGGCTCCCCTGTTTTTGGTTTGTGGTTTTTGCCTTTATATGCCTGTAAAAAGTTTGGGCCGGGGTTGAACTTCCCTGCCCCCTGCGCAGTGCATGAGATTCGACCCCAGCATGCTGGCTTGGGTGCTCCTTTTTTGTTTGTGTGTTTGTGTGAGATTAAAGCTTGTATAGTTACAGCGAGTTCCGCCTCAGTGTCCTACTGGGTGCGCACCTCCCTGAAGAGGGACTCACTGAAGGGGTCTTTCATGTGGTGGATCGGCTGGGAGATGTGTGACCACCCAGGGGTCCTAGACCCACTTGGAGGTAAGGCCCTCTATCTTGTCTTGGTTTTGTCTCTATATTCTGTCTGAAAATCTTGTGAGATCACAGTTTCAGTTTTGCAAACTCTCTTATGAGACAGTGCTTCGAAGGGAGAGCAAAGTGGATAAGGACAGATGTGTCTAGGTGTCCACCATTTGTTCGCCCTGGGAGACTTTCAGGGAAGTCAGGGGGAGGGCCAGGGATGCCTAGTGAACCTCCTCGGGAAAAGTCAGGGATAAATTTTCTCCTTGACGATCTGTTTCTGAGACCTGTTCCTAGGCCGTCTGATTCTTTTCAGGAACTCTGGATGACACAGAGTAGGCGACTGGTTTTGCTTTTGAGTCTTGTAGCCTTTGTAATCGTTTTTAACATGTGTGTGACAGAGCTTAACATGGTAAAGACTGTGACGACCCCACTAACACTTACTCAGAACCATTGAACAGACGTTATGACTAGGGCCAACAATCTTTTCTTTGATGTCAAGAAGGGACCTTGGCAAACTTTTTGCTCCTCTAAATGGCCAGCTTTTGGTGTGGGCTGGCCTTCGCAGGGAAATTTTAGCCTGCCTGTTATTCTAGGTGTCAAGTTATTTTTCAGACTGCAGGAGGGCATCCTGATCCGGTACCTTATATAATTGTGTGGCAGGATCTGGTACAAAATCTGCCACCATGACTGGGTTCCTGGACTTCCGGAGCAGAGGCAGCGATGGTGGCAGTAGCCATGAAACCGAAAATGATGCATGCGGGTCTGCCAGAGCACGTTCCATCGGCCCCCCTGAGGATCTATCCTGAAATTGATGATGCCTTTTTCATTGACTCCTTCCCACCCCCTTACCCCCAAAGAACTTCTAATCCTGATCCCTCACAACTGCCCACCCCAGCAGACCCCAGGATGGCCTCTGTGACAGGACCGTTGGGAGGGACTCCTAGCTGCAAAGGCCATAGTTCAGAGGGAAGTGAATCTAAACCAGATCCACTGTTGCTTTGCCTTTAAGAGCTTATGTAGGAGGACCTTCCCATGCCCCAGGGCAGTTAGTCCATTGCAGTACTGGCCATTTTCATTGATAGATATGTTGGCAGATATGTATAACAGATATGTATAACTAATCACTCCTCTTTCTCATAGAATCCCTCAGGCTTAACAGGACTCCTTGAGTTCCTAATGTTCTCCTACCAGCCCACTTGGGATGACTGCCAGCAACTTTTGCAGGTCCCCTTTAGAACTGAAGAGAGAGAGAGGATCCTGCTAGAAGCCAGAAAAAAACGTCCCAAAACCAGATGGGACCCCCACTAATCTCCCCAACCTTATAAATGCAGCTTTCCCCTTGGCCCGTTCTGCCTTAGAGTTCAATAATGTGAAAGATAGGGAGTGTCTCACAGTCTACTGATGGACTCTAGTGGCAGGGATAGAGCGGGCTGCATGGTGACCCACCAATTTGGCCAAGGTAAGAGAAGTCCTTCAGGGTTCAAAGGAGCTGCCCTCCGTTTTCTTAGCACGACTAATGGAGTCTTATAGGAGATAGCCCCATTTGATCCCTCTTAGGAGGGACAGCATGCAGCTGTAGCCATAGATTTCATTGGTCAGTCTGACTCTGATATTATGAGAAAGTTACAGAGGTTAGAGGGTCTCCAAGATTATACTCTGCAAGATTTAGTAAAAGAAGCTGAGAAAGTGTACCACAAGAGATAGACTGAGGAAGAAAAGCAAGAGAGAGAAGAGAAAGAGGTAGAGGAAAGAGAAAACCGGCATGAACGCCAGCAGGATAGGAACTTGACTAAGATTTTGGCCGCAGTGGTAGGTGGAGAAAGTTCAGAGAAGGGTCAGTCAGGGTACCTGCGCAACAGGGCAAGAAGACCCCCAGGAGAACAGAGACCTCCACTTGAGAAAGACCACTGCACATACTGCAAAAAAAAAAGAATATTGGGCCAGAGACTGCCCAAAAAAGAAGCAGAGGGGCCCCAAAGTATCTGCCCTTGAAGAAGACAAGGGAAGTCGGGGCTCGGTCCCCCTCCCCAAGCCTAGGGTAACTCACTCTGTGGAGGGGACCCCCGTTAATTTTCTAATAGACACAGGAGCTGAATATTCAGTCTTGACTGAACCTTTAGGACAATTAGGATCAAAGAAGATTTTAGTTATGGGAGCCACTGGTAGCAAGCTTTATCCCTGGACAACCAAAATGATTTTAGACATAGGAAAAAATAAAGTGACACATTCTTTTCTTGTGATACCTGAGTGCCCAGCACCCCTGCTAGGCTGGGACCTTTGTAAAAAATTGAAAGCACAAGTCCAGTTTACTTCTGACGGACCTGAGGTATCATGGAAGAAGAATCCAGTGGCATGCTTAGTTTTAAATTTAGAAGAAGAATATCACCTCCACGAACAGAAGTCTGAGACTTTACCCTTTAAAGAACGATTGACAGGTTTTCCAGAGGTTTGGGCAGAGCAGGCTGGGATGGAATTAGCTAGGCAAGTGCCACCCAACATAGTCGAGCTAAAAATGGCTGCCAAACCCATTTCAGTCAGGCAATACCCCATGAGTCAAGGGGCTAAAAACAGCATTCGACCACATATCCAGAGACTGCTATAACAGGGTATATTGGTCCCGTGCCAGTCCCATTGGAATACCCCCTTCCTGCCAGTGTGTAAACCTGGGACAAATGACTATGTGCCTGTCCAGGACTTAAGAAAAGTCAATAAGCGGGTACAGGACATTCACTCAACTGTGCCCAACCCTCACATCTTGCTGAGTTCCTTACCACCTGAACGGTCCTGGTACACTGTCCTGGATTTGAAAGATGCCTTTTTCTGTCTCAGATTACACCTGAACAGTCAACTTCTGTGTGCTTTTGAGTGGCGAGTCCCTGAAGGAGGATATACGGGTCAGCTAATTTTGACTAGGCTGCGACAGAGGTTCAAAAATTCACCCACTTTTTTTGATGAAGTGGTCCACCACAACCTTATGCCCTTTAGGGAACAGAACCTCCAAATTTCTCTCCTGGAGTATGGAGATGATTTAATCCTTGCAGCTTCAACCCAGGAACTGTGCCTTGACAGGATCAAGAAGCTTCTAAATGAAAAAAGTGAATTGGTGTACTCCTAAGAAAGCTCAGCTATGCCATATGGACTTGACCTACCTAGGATACTCCCTCCTAGAAGGAAAGCAGTGGTTCTCCGAAGCTCGAAAGAAGACTGTGATGCAGATCCCAACCCCCACCACTCTGTGACAAGTACGTGAGTTTCTGGGAACGGCAGGCTTTTGTAGACTCTGAATACCAGGGTCCACAATGTTGGCGGCACCTCTGTACCCACTCACTAAAGAAAAAGTCCCGTTCACCTGGACAGAGGAACACCAAAAAGCCTTTAACAGCATAAAGGCTGCTCTGCTTGCAGCACAGGCTTTGGCCCTGCCAGATTTGACTAAGCCTTTCACCATATACGTAGATGAGCCAGCTGGAGTAGCCCGCAGAGTCCTGACTCAGACTCTGGGGCCCTGGAAGAGGCCAGTGGCCTACCTGTCTAAAAAATTGGACCCAGTTGCCAGTGAATGGCCCTCCTGCCTAAAAGCCATCGCTGCAGTAGCCCTACTTGTTAAAGATACTGGCAAGCTTACTCTAGGTCAGCATGTGAGTGTAATCACTCCCCATGCGTTAAAGAGTATTGTATGACAGCCCCCTGACCATTGGATGACAAATGCCCGGATGACCCACTACCAGAGCCTGTTGCTAAATGACCGAGTGACTTTTGCCCTACCTGCCATCCACAATCCTACCACCCTCCTCCCGAAGACGGATGCCTCTACCTGGGTACACCAATGTGCTGATATCCTGGATGAAGAAACTGGATCGAGAAAGGATCTGACTGACCGAACTTGGCCAGGTGTGCCTGACTGGTACACAGATGGTAGCAGCTTTGTGGTGGAGGGAAAATAAAGAGCAGGAGAGGCAGTGGTTGACAGAAAACATGTAATTTGGGCAAGTTAACTTCCAGAAGGAACTTCGGCTCAGAAGGCTGAGCTCCTGACGCTAACTAAAGCTCTGCGGCTGGCAGAAGGTAAGGCAATCAATATTTACACTGACAGCCACTATGCTTTTGCCACAGCCCACATTCATGGGGCCATCTATAGACAAAGGGGGCTACTTACTTCGGCAGGCAAGGAAATCAAAAATAAAGAAGAAATCTTGGCCCTCCTAGAGGCTATACACATGCCCAAGAAAGTGGCCATCATCCTCTGCCTTGGCCATCAAAAGGGGCAAGGTGCTGTAGCCCAGGGAAATCAGATGGCAGGTTGGGTGGCCAAACAGGTGGTACAAGGCATCCCTGCGCTGCCTGTAGAGAGTATAGAAGAACCAAAATGGACCCCAGAGATCAGTTTTGAATACACCTCCAAAGATTATGAGATGATTGAAGATCTTGAAGAACAAGGGAAGTCCAAAGGATTTAGCTACCATGGGATAGCAACAACAAAAGAAGGAAAAATTATTTTGCCCTATAGAGAAGGAAAGGCATATGTAAAACGCATCCATCCCCTGACACATCTGGGAGCAAAGAAATTGTGTGATTTAATCCAGTCCTCAAACTATTATGTGCTCAGGCTACTAGACGAACAAGTAACTAAATCCTGCAAGTGTGTTCCCTAATTAATGCTGCACGCCCCTTTAATGAACAAGGAAAACGACAACTGGGGGATAGACCTGGAGTTTACTGGGAAGTAGACTTCACTGAGATCAAACCAGGAAAATATGGTAATAAATAGTTACTAGTTTTCATAGACACTTTCTCAGGATGGGTAGAAGCCTTCCCCACCAAGTCTGAAACTGCTCAGGTGGTGACCAAGAAGATCGTTGAAAAGATCCTACCCCAGTTTTGGATCCCCAGGGTAATATGCTTGGATAATGGGCTTGCATTTGTTGCCCAGGTAAGTCAGGAATTAGCCGCACATTTGGGGGACAATTGGAAGTTATATTGTGCTTATAAACCCCAGAGATCAGTATAGGTAGAAGGAATGAACAGGACTCTAAAAGAAACCCTAACTAAATTAGCTTTTGAGACCAGTGGTAAAGACTGGGTGACCCTCCTTCCCTTTGTGCTCCTTATGGCCCGAAACACACCTGGGTGTTTCGGCATTACTCCTTATGAAATTCTACATGGGGGACCACCCCCCTTGACCGAGTCTGATGGGATATTGAATTCCAGTGCTGACTCTTCCTCACCCTCTTCTCTGTTTACCCATTTAAAGGCCGTAGAAGTTGTCAGAACACAGATCTGGGACCAGATTAAAGAAGCCTACACAACAGGGAGCAGTGCAGTGCCCCACAGGTTCCAGGTCGGGGACTCAGTTCTGGTCTGACAACATCGAGCTGGCATGCTTGAGCCACGGTGGAAGGGACCTTATCTAGTGCTGCTGACCAGCGCCAAGGTAGCAAAGGTAGACAGGATCGCTGCCTGGATCCACGCATCCCACATAAAAAAAAGGCATCCAACCAGGATGAAGACGACCTCAGAGAAAATTGGACAGTGGCCGCTACTGATAATTCTCTTAAACTGTGCCTTCGCTGTACACCAACCTTGGGTAATAATCCTCACACTCTTATGACCCTGACATGGGAGGCCATCTCTCAAGCTGGAGATACTGTATGGAGTACTTCAAAGCCCCCCCCCTTATACATGGTGTCCCCCTCTGTTTCCTGAAATCTGTGCCCTGATAGATGGATTAGATGCCTGGGATATCCCTGAAGAGTCACATGAAACGGTGCCCCAAGATGAGGTAATCTATCACAAGCAGCCATATCACCAGGGGTTAAGTTCCCAAGGAAAGTACATTGCAGATATACCAGGCTGTAGTAGCAGGTCTCAACAGAGGAGACTTTGTCAGGAGCCCTTTTATGTCTGTCCCAGGGATAGGGCAAATAAAAAAGAGGCTCGCTCGTGTGGGGGAATAGAGGGCAACTTCTGTAGTCAGTGGAGATGTGAAACCACTGGTACCACTCATTGGGACCCTTCCTCTAGCTTGATATTATTATAGTATCCAGATGAAATAAGGGCCATGATTCCTTAAACATCACTTTTACTCAAAAAGCAAAAGAGACAAAAAAGATTGGATAAAGGGAAGACTGTGGGGCCTAACATTTTATGTGACAGGGACGGGCCCTGGATTCACATTTAAGATACGGCTAAAGATGAAGTGTCCCCCAACCCAGGCAGTAGGACCTACCCTCGTTCTTGTTAAAAAACCTCCAATGCCCCTTCCCAGACCTACTTTTCCCGGACATACCCTAGTTGGTCCAGCTATTCCAACAGAAGTCTATACCCCTTCCTCAGACCTGAAACTTACATTGCCCCTACTCCCCCAGATACTGAAAACCGTCTGTTTAGTATGGTACAGGGGGCTTTTTGGTACGCAATTGTACCAATCCCAATATCACTAAGTCTTGTTGGCTGCGTTATGCCTCCAATCCCCCATATTATGAGGGAGTTGCTCAAGTCAAGACATACAATAAGGCTGAGGACAATTCTCAGTGTCCTTGGGGAGAAAACAGAAAACTAACATTAGCAGCTGTCTCGGGAAATGGACTTTGCCTGGAACAAGTCCTACATGACAAAAGGTAACTCTGTAATCAGACTCATCATCTCCAGTCTTCCAGTAATAGAGGTCAGTACTTAGTCCCTCACTTCGTCACAGTATGGGCTTGCAACACTGGACTCACTCCCTGTGTATTTACTTCTGTTTTTAATACTTCTAAAGATTATTGTCGTTTAGTTCAGAGGGTTCCTAGGCTTCTGTATCATGATGACAGTTTTTTGTCAATGGATTCAACCACTGGACCCGGTATAAAAGGGAACCCATTACCATGACCTTAGCAGTGCTTTTTGGTCTAGGAACAGCAGCTGGGGTCGGCACAGGCACAACTGCCTTGATACAGACCCCCCACTATTTTCATGAATTGCACAACCGCTATGGATGCAGACCTAGAAGCACTAGAGCAGTCCATCACCAAACTTGAAGAATCTTTGACCTCGCTACAGAACAGGAGGGGGCTAGATCTACTTTTTCTCAAAGAAGGTGGACTCTGTGCCGCACTAAAAGAAGAGTGTTGTTTTTATGTAGACCATTCTGGTCTTATCAGGGACTCCATGGCTAAGCTCAGAGAAAGGTTAGAAAAATGAAGCAAAGAAAGAGAAGCGTATTAAGGATGGTATGAAAATTGGTTTAACAGGTCTCCCTGTTTCACGACACTGATTCCACCTTGGCAGGCCCTCTGATTATTTTTTTCCTCCTGCTTTCTTTTGGGCCATGTATTTTAAATAAGCTGGTTGCTTTTGTTAAAGATAAAATAAACACCATACAAGTCATGGTCCTCAGACAGCAATATCAACAAGAAGAAAGGTCGTTCTAAGATTAGAGCTATCCACTAAAAGAAGTGGGTAATGAACAGCAAAAACTTATAATTTTGGGTCTTATAGCATTGTGGTATGTAAGTTCAAGAAATTCAGGGCTGAAGAATAGACCCAGTCGGGTCCAGGCACAGCTAAACTCACCCTGTAGCTAAGAATTTCCGGCCATAAAAGATTAAAAAGAGAATGCAGGAACTAGCCACTGCTATCAGGATGGACCAAATGGCCATCTGGCAGGATGGCACCTCCCTATAGACCCCATAAATCATACATTGACCAGGTGTCCTGCTGACCTCGAGAAGTCCCAAGCCCTTGTGTCTTTCTCCATTTTAGCAGGTACATATTACCCTGCTAATTTGTAATCATCCTGCCGCCATTTAAATAAGCCAATTATATGTAATGGCGCAAATTCTTTTGGCTCCCCTGTTTTTGGTTTGTGGTTTTTGCCTTTATAAGCCTGTAAAAAGTTTGAGCTGGGGTTGAACTCCCCTGCCCCCTGCGCGGTGCATGAGTTTCATCCTCAGCATTCTGGCTTGAGCGAACCTTTGTTGTTTGTGTGTTTGTATGCCATTAAAGCCTTGTATAATTACAGTGAGTTCGGTCTCAGTGTCCTACTGGGTGCGCGCTTGCCCGAGTAGGGACTCCCCACGGGGGTCTTTCAGTAGGTTTTCTGAATAAGTTTGTATTACATGGCAAAAAAAAAAGATTTATTATATTCATTTCCTTCCTTCTCATGGTGTTTAAGGCATATATAATGCAATTGAATACTGCATATTCGGATTATTAACAGTTTTATACCAAGTTCCAAATTTAACATACCACGAAATGAGAAAGCGTACAATATATATTCCAATCATGAATAAGCAAATGAATGTAGGGAAATAGTTTTCAGGTACTAAGATACATAGCTATTAAGACATGATCAGAACAATTTAGATCAGAGGATATTAGCCTAACCCCTATGACTTAAATTTCCCCTTGGCTGTATACTCAGAGCTCTGTGTCCTGTCTGTTGCTGATTGGAACAATGCTTTGTTTTTCAGTAGCTTCCTGCATGAATTTAACATGGTCATACACTATAGACCGTCTTAGCAGGAATCAACTTAATGTGGATCTAGGAATCTGTTACCTGTAGAGAAGGGCCTCTCTGTTAAGAATGATCAGTGACCATTGTACCTCATTGTTTCTACAGAGGATCCTAAAGGGTGCATAACCTGCTGTGAAAAAGATCTAGGCCCTCTAATCCATGACACAAGCCTAGTTTCCATTTGTTCAGTTATGTCAGATTTTGTACTAATATATTCAGGCAAAGTAATTACTGTTATATATCTGTTCTATCCAAGATTTTAATACTATTGGTTGCTATTTTGCATTGAATCCTAGAGCTGATGAACCAAGTAAAGAACACTGGGAAATCACCTAGATAAAAGAGATAAAGTGTGTGATGGTTACACCTTGTAATGGCAATGACTCTTTGAATTAAGAGGCCTTAAAAAGAAATGAAATAGAAACTTGAGTTTCTCAGTAATGTGAGTCACTCTGGTATCAGGTCTCTTTAGCCTGAGGATACAAGAGAAGACTCTAACCAACATCATTGACAGTCTTGGTCTTAGGTCATCATGATATCCCTTTCTATGATTCCAAGTGTATTACAATATAATAAGTAGACCCACTAAAGGCAATAAAGTAAAGACAGCACTAATCACTGAGTCCTAGGCATCCTAAATGCTAGGCAGTCACTCTGTCAACTGAGCTATGTACAGACTCTGTTCCCAATATTCACAGATTTAAGGTTTTCCAATGAAGCCTAGAAGCTGCTTTCGAAGGAAGATGTGTTCTATGACTATGTCCTAGCACAGTCTGCTGGAAATGGCACCTCAGTTTCTGGTCAGTACTAGGAGAGCAACAGCAGGGAGGTAAAAGCTATTCACTATTGCATCCCGCTCGACCGGCAAGAAAGATACAACAAACTAGAATCTTCCACAGTAAGAGCTTTATTGCTTGTTTATCAGGAAGATCCCGAACCGGGAAAATGGCGCTGCTTTTATAACCTGCAGCGTGACATTTCAGCACCTGATATGGCATGACAGCTCCTGATTCATTGCTTGCCCATCACCTGACTATTTCACCCTGAGAATGGGAGTGACTAGGAGTGAATTCACTCTCGCACCTTCGTACAAGGCTTCTTTACTAGTTAGCCACAGCGGAGGCCCGCACCATCTTATAATGGCGATTGCTCGCAGCACACACGGCTCTCCTCAGAGATTACTGGTGGCATGCACGAGATTGCTCGCAGTACGTACCTGCTCTCCACATCTTCCCCTTTTTATTTTATTAAAAGTTGAGGCTGGTCTAGGCCTGTGTAACTTTGCCCATCCACTGTGGCTCCTGTCTTAGGTCATTCCTCCAATGTCACAGCCTTTCCTGTCATAGGGTAACCCTATCGCCACCCGGCCCCATGTCTTAGGTTGATCTGTGCATGAGGAAAGTTGCCCGTCCCTGGATACCACAGTGCTATGTGACATTAACTACTAAATAAACTAGGGCGAACTCTATAAAAGAGGACAGTCACCAATGTCAATTAATTTTTGAGCATAGATAGCCAGATTTCAGGGAAGGTCCCTTGCTTGATGGCAGCAAGTGCTTGGGTTATCAAAACCTTGTCACGTGTTTGTTGGGTTCTGAGCTTGCAAACCAACCAGAGCATGACCACAAGTCCACAGCAGGTGGCAACGCCAAATAAACCTACCCCCACCCATTCCTTAAAATAAGAAAAGGCAGATGAAATCCAGGAGGAGAGGACCTCTGTCAATGACAGGTCCACTCGTGTTGAGTTGATCTTTAGAACGGCCGCTCTAAGGACCTCAAGGGTCTCATCGAATCTTTCAGACCAGTTTCCTGCAAGATATAAAGAAACCTGTCTAGACAAATTAGCTGCATAAGTAAAATTTCATATTGGACACTGGTAATGCACAGAGCTTCCAGTTTTCTTTCACAACCCAACTGGGCCATCTGGTATAGAACACCTATCTGTTCTTCCGCCAGGTCAAGGCACTGATTCAAAGTCATCAGCCCTCCCTTTAACTTGGTACTAGCAGAAGTTTGGACAGTGATGGCATCAGCCAAATCTGCTGAAAGCTGATTTAATTTTGTGCCTGATTGAACCGCACTAACCATAGCATACCCTGCAGCTGTAGCAGCAGCTGCACTGGCTGAAATTGCTATGATCACGGCAGCAGTAATGGCAAAATCTCTCTTTTTTCAAAACATAGATAAGATGGAGGGTGTATCCACCAGAACAGGGATCCAACGTGGGATCCGTGCCACCATGGCACGGGTGTTCTTTGTTACATCCCAACATTGAGAAACCCAACAATTATCATTGGAACAGATTTCAAATGAATCATTTGAAAGAATAAACAAGAAAGCGGGGTAAACACAGACTGTGGTAGATGGATAATTAATCTGGTTTACCAAAGTTTTATTAAACCCAGTGATCTCTGCACTGGTATTACTATATCCATAAGAGTCCAGGGAGGCATCATGTATTCCCCAATACTGAGCAAATCTTGAGATGCCAGTAAAAGAAGCCTTTCCAACTGCTCCTCCCTGGATAAAGATCAAAGGATTGAGTTCTGTACAACAGCCATTGACTCCACAAAGCACCCACTTGTGAAAGGGATGCATTCTAATGTCCTGTATGAAAAGTCCCTTTTTCATAACAAATTCCTTCTCTGGGTTATCTATCATGTTGGGAGAAAAGGAAAAGGTTTTACTCTGATCTGCCCAATGAGTGATGGAGGATTGACAATCAGACCAAGGCAGGATCAGCCCTTCATCTTCCAAACTACAATGAGGGGCTATTTTTGGTTGGTGTGGACGTTTTTTGTCTGAAAAGTTAGGTGGTAGAAATGTACCATTAACCCAATTTACCTCGTGCCAAAAGGTCCGATTTGTAAAGGTTATCTCTACATTGGAAGTATCTTGGGTTGTGCTCACGCAACCTCCTCTATGCTCATTAATCTTCCCCAAAGCTTGGGCTGTGAGGTTGATACAATTTCCTGGTACATTAATTCGAAAACATAAAGAACCCTGTTCTAGTAAAGTGCGATTTTCTCCTAATGGTGCTTGGGTTGGGATCATAGGGTAAATATGGCAAATCCACTGTTTTATCAGTAGTAAAGAATTTTGGAAAAACTATAGCATCATAGCGAACTGGCATTGGTTTAGGGAAAGTTGAGAGAATAGCCCATCTCTGCTGGCCCATTATACTAGGAACCTGAGACAAGTTCAGCATTGTCAGGATCAGGAACAGTCCTCGGGAGGTCAGCATCTTCTGCACCATCCTTGATGAATATCCTGGGGATGAGTCATTCCGGCAGCCAAAATGGGTTGTCTTCACTCTGTGAAAAAACACAAACAGCTCCCCAGGATCTGATTAAGATAGGATCCGGGCCTTTCCACTGACCAGTTAAAACATCCTTCCCTTTGACCATTTCTTTTGGTCTATCAGGGTCTGAGCTATGTCGCTCAGCTGCAGAGTGTCCCTGCTTGTCGAGGTTCAAAAAATTAAGTGTAAAGAGTGCCATAGATACTGCTACTCTTGGCACTGAGGACAGAGTCTCATCAACTCCCCCTTTCTGTTTTATAAGATTTGAGTTTGGGGTGGGCACGTTCCACAATGCCTTGTCCTTGAGTATTATAAGGAAGGCCAGTCAAATGAGTGACATCCATTTGATGACAAAATTGTTGAAATTAAGTAGATTTATATGCTGGCCCATTATCCGTTTTTAGAATTGTGGGCTTGCCCCACACACTCCACGCTTCTAGGCAGTGCTGTATAACATGAGAGGCTTTTTCACCTGTTAAAGGTGTGGCAAATATTACACCAGAGCAGGTGTCAATAGAAACATGTAAATATTGATTTCTCCCAAAGGAGGAAATATGACTGACATCCATTTGCCAGACCTGTAATGTCCTGACGCCACGAGGATTTACCCCTACATGAGGAGTAGGTAAAAATTGACAACAGTTTTGACATTGGGTGACAATGTCACGAGATTCTTTCCTGGTTAAAGTAAAACGGTGGTGTAATGTCTCAGGTGTCACATGAAAGCATTCATGAAATTCTCTTGCAGCCTCTGCCTGTGAGGACAAAGCAGCAGCCACGATTCTAGTGGCTTTGTCTGCTAAGTCATTTCCATGAGACATGAGGCCAGGAAGGCCAGAATGAGCTCAAACATGATTAATATAGACAAGATGTCTTCTGTATAACAAGGCTGACTGAATCTTTTGAAAAATGTGAGCAAGCTTACTAGTTGGTTTAATTAAGCCTGCAACTTCAAGCATATTAACTGCATTGAACACATATAAGGAATCAGATACAATATTGAGCGGTCCCAGGAAAGTTTCAAGGACTTCTAGAACTACCAAACACTCTACAACATGGGGTGATGAATCATTATATTGTTTAGATGTTACTTGGCCATTTACTACATATGCACCTATACCAGATTTGGATCCATCTGTATACACTACTACCCCATCCGGAAGTGGGTGTTTGACTGTTATTATTGGAAACACTATAGCTTGGCTTAAGGCAAATTGTAAAATTGTATGTTTTGGATAATGGTTATCAATTTGTCCTGAATAGGAGGCAACCAAGACTGCCCAATCGTTGGTTGTTGCTGCCAGGGTTTGAACTTGAGCAGAAGTATAAGGTACACTTACTATATAAGGTTCTTACCCGAAATAAGTAATGGCTGCTTTTATCCCCCTAAGTGCAAGTTGAGCAACTGCATTAGGATACCACTCAATGATTTTTGCAGGGGAAGCATTAGGATGGACCCACAACAAGGGCCCATTTTGCCATAAGACCACTGTTGGTAACTGTGCAGTTTTTAATATGCACAATTCAAATGACTTTGACTCGTCAATGCGTTGTAATTGAGCATCTTGTAGGGCCTTTTCTACAATTTGTAAAGCTTGACATGCAGCTGGGGTAAGTGCTCTGTGGGAGGAGATATGGGTATCTCCCTCTAATATGTCAAATAAGAGCTTTAATTCTGCTGATGGAATTTTCAAAAAGGGTCTCAGCCAATTAATATCTCCTAACAATTTTTGAAAATCATTCAAGGTATGTAGTTGATCTTTGCGAATCTCTAATTTTTGAAGAACAATTTTGTCAGGATAAATAAGTGACCCTAGGAAGGCTCCCATTCGAGCAACTTGCACCTTTTCGGTGGCCACCTGCAATCCCCATTGCCCTAACGTTTTTATTAATATAAGGTATGCATCTTGCAATAACTCTGAATTTTTATGGCAAATCAAAATGTCCTCCATATAAATTATCACCTGTAATGATGGAAAATGTTCTCTAACTGACTTAAGTGCCAATTGTACATACAGTTGACACATGGTGGGGCTATTCGCCATCCCCTGAGGTAGGACCTTCCATTGGTATCTTTGATCTGGCTCTAAGTAATTAATGGCTGGGATCGTAAATGCAAATCTTTGCTTATCTTGAGGGCATAAAGGTATAGAGAAAAAGCAATTTTTAATGTTTAGGATTATAATTTCCCAATTTTTGGGTAAGGCAGAAAGTAATGGTAGCCCTTGCTGAACTGGTCCAAACAGATGCATTTGCGCATTAATTGCTCTAAGATCATGTAATAAGCGCCATTTGCCAGATTTTTTTCTTAATTACGAAAATAGGTGTATTCCAGGGTGAGGTAGAAGGCTCTAAATGACCCAAGTGTAGCTGTTCAGAAATTAGTTTTGTGGCTGCTTCTAATTTTTCAGAGGAGAGAGGCCATTGGGGAACCCATACAACTTCCTCTGTAAGCCATGGAATGGGCATGGAACCCTCAACAGCTGTCTCTAGAAAAAATCCAAACCTTGTCTCCCATTATTACCTTTTTGAGGGATAGGTTCAAGTTTACCCTGCTCTCCTTTTCCTAATCCCCTTCCTTCTTTATAGCATATTTTCTTAATCATTCGAACAGCTTGTGGCGAGCATGCATTAGTTAAGGTCAGTCCTAGTGCCTGTAAGATGTCTTTCCCCCAGAGATTTACTGGGAGTGGTAAGACATAAGGAGTGAATCGTCCCATTTGACCTTCAGGCGCTGTCCAGCTCAAAGAACGGGAACTAATAGTGGGACAGGACTGATAACCGAAACCTTGCAAAGAATGTGATGACTGAATAACTGGCCAAGTTTTCGGCCACCAGTGAGAAGAAATAATACTTTTGTCTGCTGCTGTGTCTAAAATCCCCTTAAATTGTTTCCCTTCTATAACTAACTCTAAAGAAGGCCTGGAATCTATAGGCATTATTAAATAAGCCGAATCATTTCCAATAGAACCAATCCCTCTGGTAGCTTGAGGGACACCAGAAGAGGGAAAACAGCCATGTAGGCTTGGCTGAATTACTAACTGAGCTATTCTATCTCCTTGTGAAATAGAAACGACACCCTGAGGACAGGAACAGAGAACTTGAAGTCCCCCTTCATAATCTTGATCTACATCTCCAGGGTGAACAATAAGACCTTGTAGTGTAAGGGAAGCCCTGCCCAATATTAGGCCGACACTCCCAGATGGCAGAGGTCCTTTATAGTTAGTAGGAATAGGCTGCACTCCCATTTGAGGGATCAGCATGAATTGGGTGTTGCCCTGCGGACTGTGGGGTCCACCTTTCGCCTGTCGAGGTCCCATATGTTTTCGGGCCCTGAGACCTGAGGGCCCTGTACTGGTTTTTTGAAATGGTGTCATTATCTACTGCTTGAGGGAATCCTGGCTGCAGGAGCCTGCCTCGAATGTCCCTGATTGAACGACAAGCGCTAGTCCAATGATATCATTTTCCACACTTAGTGCACAATCCTGGTGCTCTCCTTTTAACAAGGGCTCTACAGTCCTTTTTTAAGTGTCCCGGTTTGCCACGATTATAGCAGAGTTTGAGCTCAGCCATGTCAGTGCATTTTTGCACTTGTAGAATGGCAGCTGCTAAACCTGCATTAGTGAGTGGCCCCCCAAGTTCACGGCAAACCTTCGACCAGTCCTGCAGTCCCTTGCTTTTTCCAGGTGTAATAGCCACCCTGCATTCCTGGGTAGCCTGTTCATATATCAACTGTCCAATTAAAGGCATAGCTGCTTTTGTATCTCAAAATATTCTCGTGCTGCCTCTGTCATTCTAGCCACAAAATCTGAGTACGACTCCTGGGAGCCCTGAGTGATCTTGGTCAAATGCCCACTTGCCTCTCCCTTCTTAGAGAGTGCCTTCCATGCCTTAACAGTGGCAGCTGAGATCTGGGCGTATGCTCCCCAATGATAATCTGTTTGGTTAGCAGCATGCTGTCCCTGACCTGTAAGCAATTCAAATGTCCATGTCCTTTGGTTTCCTTCCATGGTGGCATTGACCCTTGCCTGCGTCTGACAGGAGTCCTGCCACAAAGCTTTCCATTCAAGATACATCCCCAAACTGGGGGCTGCAGCTTTTACTACAGTCTGGCAATCACCAGGAGTCATAGTGTGAGTTGCAAGCCTTTCAACTTGTGCTACAGTGAAATTAGCTCTGACTCCATAACACGGACTGTTTCTGCAAGCTCCTTAATCTGTATATATTCTACTGGAGTGTGAACACGCCCTCCCTCAGCTCTTTCAAAAACTGGAAATGCCTGTTGTATCTTCCTCTGTTCCTCTTTTGGTATAAATGAGTCTGAATGATACCTCTGCACATAAGGCTCAGAATGGTGCCTCTGCACATAAGGCGGAGGTGCACTAGAACCCTGAAGTTGCATATCCGAAGACCGCGCAATGATTTGACATTTGTCTCTAGCTGCTTTCATGTTATTCTGTAACTGATTAACTTGTCTTTCATCTGACTGGTATCTTTCTCCCTCACAACCTGTCGCTTTCTTCTCTAAGTCTGTTTCCTCATAGGAATAAGTTCCTTATCTGATTCTGAGCTACTGACAGCTAGCTGCTTAAACTCATCTAGTGGTGGGTAGAGGCTTCTTTCCTTATGTGCCTCTCCAGCTCGATCTCCCTTCTTCTCTCCCTTTCCATCCTTTTTTCTAATCTCTCCCCAGGTATTTTCCCTGACATTCTCTTTTCCTCGGTCTCAAGGCTCATAGAAAGGCCTAAATTCTTCAGTGCACTTTGTTTCCTCTCTATTTTTCCTCTCTCTCCCCGCTCTACCTCTGATAGACTTTCTTGAATTTCGTCCAGAACTTTCTGCCCCGCTTCTACCATTTGCTGACAATCCTCATCTGTTAAACACGATTTCACCAATTTCATAGCGGCATAATCCCTCCTTTAAGTTTGCCTTTCTGTTGTTCCCTAACTAGATCTCCTTTCAGTTTGTCCCAAGAGGCGACAGTCAATGACAATGAGCAAGCATACCATGGTGCAACACGGTCTATCTCTCTGACAAATCCCTCTTAGGTCTTAGTGGCGATTTTTAGGCCACACTGCTTCAGGACTGAGCGTAGACCCACTACTATAGAATGGGAGATTCCCATACTGCCGCTGTCCAGGCCTGACTGGGCCTGAAATTGGTTGCTGTCCAGGTGCTGTCCAGGCCTGACTGCGACTAAGAACCAGTCAACAGTTCCAGTGGTGGAAACAAAACGAAACCAAAAGGAAAAGTGTAATCGCCATGCAAACAATCAAAAGGGCTTCTAACTCTGGAGAAATTTCAAGATTGTACGTATCTTGTAGAGCCTTTTGTCCCACAGTTCTGATTCTGCCCCGTGAATGAGGGATCTTCCTTGCGCTGGTGTGATGACAGTTCCCGGGTTTTGGCACCACTTATTGCGTCCAGCTCGACCAGCAAGAAAGATGCAACAAACCAGAATCTTCCTCAGCAAGAGCTTTATTGCTTGCTTCTCAGGAAGATCCCGATCCGGGAAAATGGCACTGCTTTTATAACCAGCAGCGAGATGTTTCAGCACCTGATATGGCATGACAGCTCCTGATTCATTGCTTGCCCATCACCCCACTATTACACCCCGAGAATGGGAGTGACTAGGAGTGAATTCACTCTCGCACCTGCGTACAAGGCTTGTTTACTAGTTAGGCACTGTGGAGGCCCGCACCATCTTATAATGTTGATTGCTCACGGCACACATGGCTCTTCTCAGAGATTACTGGCAGCACGCACGTAATTGCTTGCAGCACGTACCGGCTCTCCACAATTCACCACGATATCTGCAGTCCCTTCTATGAATAGTCTGTTGTAACCTGGAGAATTCTGGTCATCCACTCTGATACCACTACTGTTGTAGCAACTTGAACTTCTCTTAAACCAGTCAGTCCCTTTCTATAGAGATGATTCATCCCTGAAGCATCTACATGGGAGAGAGAATGGGGAGCATAGAAATCAGAGAGATGCAGAAGTAATCTAGACTTCAAGCTGAGAAAAGAAAAAGTGGTCCTGGGGAAAATACAGTGATTTCTGGGTAGAGAATATGGAGCATCCCAGTAAAGGTAGTTCTGAACTGGCTTGTTTATCTTGAAGGCAGACTTGGGCATTGTATAAAGCTCTCTTGTAAGATCTCATACACAAAATTTTGCTCAATGTCTGACTCAGAAGTAATATTTCAGCAGTATCTAGGATTCATGCTGGAAAAAACTGGAGAAAAGAAATCAGGATTTTTGTGGGCCAAGGTCCATGACATAAGGCTTCAGATATCTAAATTGGCAAAGCTCATGCAGCCAAGAGAAACCTTTACACAGACACCTAGAGTCTTGTGGCAATGAGCCAGGATCAAATTCACCATAACTATCCATATTTTAGCATTCCTTGTGCTATGATAATAAAGGACACAGCCTGAGTTCATATAAATCATTAGGTCTGCTTTTATTGGGTTCTAACTTCCTGGGGCCAGGCTCTAAAGCAGGACAAATCTTTCCTCTGATCAGCAGAAGACATAACATGACCTAGTCATGTCGGGCATGCATGCAGAGCTTAGAGAATGAGAACCCTGAAGGGGCATAGAACCTCAAGAGATCAAGAAATAAATTGACTTCTGTTTGGCATTTGCCTGTCAGAGAGAGAAGCACTTAAGGCAGGGTCATCTCTGCCTTTCATTGTTTCAGGACTCAACACTCTGCAACTTTGTTTCAATACCTTCTTTCTGTTAGCCATTAGCTTGCCTTTAGCCTCCTAGACTCAGTGTTGCTGAGTATGAAACAGATTATACTCCTGACAGCCTCAGGAGCATGTAGATGTGTAATTCACACACAAGTACCAATTCAAATGTGTTGTGTCTGGCCAGCGGCTCACAAGTCTGGGTTCTAATCTGGAAAGGAATCTTGGAAACCTGGAAGAGAACAGGGAGCTAGGCAGAGAAGAGAAAGATGTAGCTAAGGCAAAATTCTGAACAAAGCTCAATTTTACTATTTCTGAAACTCATTTATGAAGCAGAGGTAGGGACCTGATTCCCGCCAAATCATCTTGGAGTAAAGTTGCAGGTGAACACGTGATGGGTCCAGAAATGCTAGTTGGAAAGCAGCAGCAGTGGGAGTGGCAGGGTTATAGAGCTGCAAGCTCTGCTGAGATGCTCTCTAATACTGAAACCTGAGCAGATCAGATGAAAATGAAAGGAAGCTTGTTCAGGTATAAGACTAAAAATAAGGGTTCTGGGCATGGAGGAACAACACTTGGGAAATATCAATCTGATATATAAGGACAAACAGAAATAGACTAGCAACAACCAGTCCCAGAGAATAGAGGGAGATAGCTTACGAGGTTAGTCAAGCACCATTTGCTCTTTGGAATGCCTAACTGCTCATCCATCCAATTTTGCTTGTAACCATCTCCTTTCTAATCTACCAGCCAGATAATATGCAAAGCCTGAGGGACCTTCTAACATTCAGTCCTACAAGGGAGGTCACCATCAAATCTCCACCTCAGTGTTCAGGAAACACTGTAATAAAAGACAGAAACAGTGTTGGATCATAAAAACTATCTTGATTGTAACTACTAGAATTTAGTCCTAGCTACACACTTTTATTAAAAAACTGACATCAATGAAATTTATATTTTAGAGTTGTTTCTACAACAGAACAAACGATCTACATTTGGGGTTGGTCTTCCTATTTCACATAATCAAATCAGGAAAAAAAATTCCTCACAGGTGCCCCAAATTCCCAGAGTTTTAGTGAATTCCTAATATTATCAGGGTTACAACCAAGACTAGCCATCATAAGTATACCTCTTGTCAATAAGACATACAATCATATCTCCTTATATTATATTAATTTCCAAAGGAAAGCAATAGTTATGCCTAGCATAGTATCCTATATCCAATATACAACTGCAAATAAAGTATATGAATTTTCAGGGCAGAATCATGCTTAACATGAGATAAAATTCCATATACAACTACAATCATATTTTATCTTTTAGAATAGATTACAATTTCTTAATTGTAACACCATATAAAATCAAATTCAAAGCATTGTTTACTTTCAAAGTACACTGACATGATTATACATTCTCATTCAAAATAAGAGGAAAAGAAACATAAACAGGAAATATTGGGAAAATCAAGATCAAATCTAGCTAGACAAACCCCAAATCCTAAATTTATGTACATTGTGGCTTAAAAAGCTCTTCCTATCTAGTTTCATGACTACAATATATTTCTCTGTCTTGGAATGGTTCCATTCTTTGTGTGTAGCTTTCTTTGAGAGATATCGCACAGCTGTGGACCTTCTTACATCCTGATTGCTATATCACAATATAGGCTTCCCTTTCATACCTTCACTAAAAGCCTCTCTAGGCATCTATGCAGGGACTTCGCTGCAACCTGGATGCCCTCAGTGGCTTTCCATAACCACGTAGGAAGACTCCATGGCTCTTTTCCTTCTGTATCCTTCATTAATCTGATGAAAGAACTACATGGTGGATGTTGCCAAGTTCTTTTGCCTGCTTTAGATAGAACCTGCCTGCTTCCTTGAATATTTTTTCATAAATTTGATATGTTGTTTTTCTGCTATAAACAGATCAATCCTTGGGACATTTCTTTGCACAAGTTGCAGGATTAGCTTGGTGGATACTCACCTCGAGGAAACAATTCCCTTTATTACATTACTCCTTATATCTTTCAACACTAGCTATGGCTCCCACAAAAAATTTTCTGGTGCTCTTTTTTTCTCCAAACTTAAATTCTAGCTCATCCCTTAAAGAATGAGTACAATCAGGAAAACAAAAGTCAAGAAGCATTAGCGATGTGGGAATAAAGTACAGCTGTACTGCTGGTGGGTGCTTAAGTTGGTACATCCAGGATAAAATCAGTGTGGAATTTGCTAAAAATATCTAAAAATAGAACTAACTGGTGACTCACCTATATCACACTTGAGTGTAGAAAAGATAGCATGGTTATCTATTGATACTTGCTCAGTCATTTTTGTTGATTTTGTTTTCAAAAAAGGAGATGCAATCAGCTGTAACTAAATTTGCTAGAGAGTATATGGAAATTGAAAATACTATATAATAAATGCGTTAAGTCAGGCCTATAAAGAGAAATGCTACGTGTCTGTAATCACATTTGGTCTAGCTTCAACTATTAGATTTTTTGTTTAACTTGGAGTATCTGTGGAGATAAGGAACCCCAAAGTGGCACATGGCATGGAAGAAAGGATGAAGCCTTTAGGGAAGGAGGGAATGACAGAACACATGCAACATAGTAGGAGGAGGAAACATTAGAGATTACAAGTTTAGGTAAGCATGAGTATAGGATTATGTCTGTTATTCCATACGGAATGTCACATTTTAGGAAGTTTATTTAAAATATTACATTTAAGTGGCATTACTCTTGGTTACAGTCCAAAACTTGATACTACAACACTTTCTGAAGAAACCACATACTCGAGTAATAGAACATGAATAAATAAAGTTATAAACAATCTTGAAATTTAATTCTTAGGGCTTGCTGTTATATAGTGGCAGAATGTTCTGTTTATGCTACTAGCAGAAAAATTAATCAAGCATATTACACATCTGTGATCCCTGACAACAAGATTAGTGACTCATTTGAAATATACTGTGTACATATATATCATCTAGGTTTAAAGTAATATATTCCTGTTGTCTATTTTTCTGTGTTTACTTCTAGATCATAGGAACTATTTTACTGTTACCTAGAACTGATTTTAGAACGAGGACAGAATACTTTGTCTTAATAATTTCATGCCTACCTAAACATAAATACACAATATTGTTTAAAAAATAATAATTATGAATATTTTCTACCTGCATTGGGTAGTGCCATAATAAGTTCGTATTTCAAACTACTGATTAATAATATGAAACGAAAAAATGTTAAATTTTAGGATAGATAGTTATAATACTTCAGAAAGTTGTCAACAAATTACACAGGGAAGGAGAAATAGAATACATCGTTTTCTCCACCTATGGTTATTGAGATTTTGGCCAGGTATAGTAGCCTGGGTTGGCATTTGAGTTCTCTTAGTGTCTGTATAACATCTGTTCAGGCTCTTCTGGCTTTCCTAGTCTCTGGTGAAAAGTCTGGTGTAATTCTGATAGGCCTGCCTTTATATGTTACTTGACCATTCTCCCTTACTGCTTATAATGTTCTATCTTTTTTTAGTGAATGTGTTTTTCTGATTATTATGTGTTGGGAGGAATTTCTTTTCTGGTCAAGTCTATTTGGAGTTCTGTAGGCTTTTTTTATGTTCATGGGCATCTCTTTCTTTAGGTTTGAAAAGTTTTCTTCTATAATTATTTTGAAGATATTTGCTGCCCCTTTAAGTTGAAAATCTTCATTCTCATCAACTCCTATTATCTGTAGGTTTGGTCTTCTCATTGTGTCCTGTATTTCCTGGATGTTTTGAGTTAGGATCCTTTTGCATTTTGCATTTTCTTTGATTGTTGTGCTGATGTTCTCTATGGAATCTTCTACACCTGACATTCTCTCTTCCATCACTTGTATTCTGTTGCTGATGCTTGCATCTATGGTTCCAGATATCTTTCCTAGGGTTTCTATCTCCAGCGTTGCCTCACTTTGGGTTTTCTTTATTGTGTCTACTTCCATTTTTAGGTCTAGTATGGTTTTGTTCATTTCCTTCACCTGTTCGGATGTGTTTTCCTGTTTTTCTTTAAGGAATTCTACCTGTTTGGTTGTGTTTTCCTGTTTTTCTTTAAGGACTTGTAACACTTTAGCAGTGTTCTCCTGTATTTCTTTAAGTGAATTATTAAAGTCCTTCTTGATGTCTTCTACCATCTTCATGAGATATGCTTTTAAATCCGGGTCTAGCTTTTCGGTTTTGTTGGGGTGCACATGACTAGGTGGAGTGGGAGTGCTGTGTTCTTGATTTCTGTAAGTACAATTCTTACATTTGCCTTTGGCCATCTGGTAATCTCTGGAGCTAGTTGTTATAGTTTTCTCTGGTTAGAGCTTGTTCCTCAGGTGATTGTGTTAGCCTCTATCATCAGACCTGGTAGACTACATCTCTCCTCTGAGTTTCAGTTGTCAGAGCACTCTCTGCAGGCAAGCTCTCCTCTCACGGGAAAGGTGCACAGATATATGGCCTAAAGACCTCCCTCCTGGCCGAAGAAGAAGGCCCAAAACAGGACCTGTCCTGAAGCTGAGTTGCTTTGGCCTGTCCCAGAAGGTGTTAGCTTCTGTATTCTACACTCTCACACGTCCAGAATACACTCTGTGGAGTCCTGGAACCAAGATGTCTGCAGCTGATGCTCAGGCAAAGCACTCCTGCACTGGGCAGACCCCTTTCCTCTGGCTGGGAAAGTGGCCAGATGTCTGAAGCCTGTGCAGAATACTCTCGGCTGGGTCCCGGAACCAAGATATCTGCTGCCGCAGATGCTCCGTCAAAGCGATCCCGCACTGGTCAGACCCCTTTCCTCTGGCCTGGACATTTGCCAGTTGTCTGGGGCCCGAAAAGTGGGCTGCCTTAGAAGCTCTGTGGCTCCCACCTCTCCCAGAAGCTTTTGGCTTCTGTATTCCGTACTCTCACCTGTGCAGAATACACCCGGTGGGGTCCTAGAACCAAGATGTCTGTTGCCAATGCTCAGGCAAAGCACTTCTGCACCCGACAGACCCCCTTTACTCTGGTTCGGAAAGTGGCCGGATGTCTGGGGCCTTTGCAGAATACACTTGGCAGGGACCTGGACCAGTCTTGTGCTTCTTCAGAAAATTGACATAGTACTACCAGAAGATCCAGCAACACTTCTCCTGGGCAAATACTCAGAAGATGTTCCGATGTGTAATAAGGATTCATTCTCTATGATGTTCATACCAGCCTTATTTATTTATTTTGTTAATATTTTTTATTATTACGTATTTTCCTCAATTACATTTAGAATGTACATTTAGAAAGTCCCCCATACCGTACCCCCCACTTCACTAACCACGCATTTCCATTTTTTGTCTCTGGCATTCCCCTGTACTGTGGCATATAAAGTTTGCATGCCCAACGGGCCTCTCTTTCCAGTGATGGCCTACTAGGCCATCTTTTGATACATATGCAGTCAAGAGCTCCGGGGTACTGGTTAGTTCATAATGTTATTGGACCTACAGCATTGCAGATCTCTTTAGCTCCTTGGATACTTTCTCAAGCTCTTCCATTGAGAATCCTGTGCTCCATCCAATAGCTGACTTTGAGCATCTACTTAAGTATTTGCTATGCCCCAGCCTTGTCTCACAAGAGACAGCTATATCCGGGTCTTTTCAGCAAAATCTTGCTAGTTTATGCAACGGTTTCATCGTTTGGAGGCTAATTATGGGATGGATCTCTGGACATGGCAGTCTCTAGATGGTCCATCCTTTTGTCTCAGCTCCAAACTTTGTCTCTGTAACAGTCTGGCGGTTCCTCAGAAAATTGGACATGGTACTACTAGAGGATCCCACAATACCTCTCCTGCGCATATATCCAGAAGATGTCCAACCAGCAAGAAGGAATCCTGCTCCACTATGTTCATAACAGCCTTATTTATAATAGCCAGAGGCTGGAAATAACTCAGATGCTCCTCAACATTGGAATGGATACAAAAAATGTGGTACATTTACACAGTGGAGTACTACTCAGCTATTAAAAAATGAATTTATGAAATTCCTAGGCAAATGGATGGATGTGGAGGGCATCATCCTGAGTGAGGTAACACAATCACAAAAGAACTCAAATGATATTTACACACTGATAAGTGGATATTAGCCCGGAAACTTAGCATACCTGAGATATAAGATACAATTTGCAAAACACATGAAACTAAAGAATGAAGACCAAATTGTGGACACTTTGCCCCTTCTTAGAATTGGAAGCAGTCACCAGCATTATTTATAATAGCCATTTGCTCGAAAGAACTCAGATGTTGCTCAACAGAAGAATATATGATACAGAATGGATACAGAAATTCTGGTACATTTAAACAATGGAGTACTATTCAGCAGTTAAAAACAATGAACTTATGAATTTCTTAGGCAAAAGCATGTATCTGGAGGATATCATCCTGAGTATGGTAATCCAATCACAAAAGAACACATATGATATGTACTAACTTATAAGCCGATATTAGCCTCCAAACAGACTACTCAAGATACAATTTGCAAAACGCATGAAACTCGAGATGAAGGAAGACCAAAGTGTGAATACTTCATTGGTTCTTATAATGGGAAACAAAATACCCATGGAAGGAGTTACAGAGACATTTTGGAGGTGAGAAAAAAGAAAGGACCATCCAGAGACTGCTCCACCTGGTGATGCATCCCATAGACAACCACCAAACCCAGACAATATTGCATATGCCAGCAAAATTTTTTGACAGGACACTGGAATAGCTATCTCTTGTGAGGCTATGCCAGTTCCTGGCAAATACAGAATTGGATACTCACAGTCATCTATTGGATGGTACACAAGGCCCTTAATGTGGAATCTAGAGAAAGTACCCAAGGAGCTAAAGGGTCTGCAACCTTAAAGGAGGATCAACATTATGAACAAACCAGTAACCCCCTGAACTATGTATCTAGTTGCATATGTGGCAGAGGATGGCCTAGTCAGCCATCAAAGAGAGGAGAGTCACTTGGTCTTGTGAAGATAATATACCCAAGTACAGGGGAATGCCAGGGCCAGGAAGCAGGAGTGGGTGAGTTGGCAAGCAGGGTAGGGGAAGGTATAGGAAACTTTCAGGATAGCATTTGAAATGTAAATGAAGAAAAATATCTAATAAAAATGAGTTAAAAAATATTAGCAAAACCTTATATTAGCACGTTAACAGCACATCCTAAAGATCTCAAACACAAAGAAGAAATGACACCCAAAAGATGTGGTGGCAGGAAATAGTAAAACTCAGGGTGGAAAAAAAATAAAATAGAAAGAAAAATACAAATAATTTTTGGAACAAATATTGGTTCTTTGACAAGATCACTAAGATCAACAAACTATTATTCAAGTTAACTAAAATAGAAAAGATAATATCCAAATTAGCAAAATCAGATATTAAATGGGGGGACATAACAACAGACACCTGATAGGTCAGAAAGTTTCGCAAAGTGCTTCTTCCTCCTAGAAGCACACTTGCTCAACCATATTAATTGCTGCTGTATTCATAATTATCTGCAACTGGAAACAACCTACATGTCCATAAACTGAAGAATGTATAACATATATGTTATATTTATACAATGGAACATTACTCAGCTGTTATGAAATGGATGGAAACAGAAAAAAAAAACTAACTAAAACCAAAAACATAACCTGAATAACGTATCCCAGTCCCAGGAAGATAAATATGCTATGTGTTGATTTATATGTTGATATTGACTGGGCTGGATAGTTTTTTGTCAACTTGTCACAAAGTAAAGTCCCCTGAGAGTAGGGAATCTCAATTGAGAAAATGTCTCCATAAGATTGGTCTGTACAGGCAGGACTGCAGGGCAGTTTCTTAATTAATGATTGATGGGTAGGATTTCTGCCAATTGTTGATACTGCCATCCATGTGCTTGTGGTTCTGAGTTGTCTATGAGAAAGCATGAAACCATGGGGAACTAAAAACTAAGCAGAATGCTGCAGACACTCTGGGCCCCTTTGTCTGCGTGGAACGGATCTCTAGTCACAGGTGGGCAAAGCATTGGATGAAATGATAGACAGATACACAGAGGAGAGGTTGTGTAGAATCTGAATGTAATGTGTCAAATTGAGCATCAAACTTTTTATACAGAAGAGAATAGGAAAGTTGGGTGACACACAAGCAAGGTACAAAGAGGTTACTGGATTCTTACAGAAAACGGAGGAATATAAACTCAGAAGTTCTCACAGGAAACACCTGGGATAAAATTCACTGTTAACAACTGGGATCAAAAAGAGCTCCACCAAATATCCACATAATCTTAGAAGTCAGGGTCAAGGGCTTCGTGCCCTTGCTATAGTTCCTATTTTAGTCTATTGTATAGACCACCTTCCCCCTAGGCAATTGTAAATACGTGTATATGGGTGGAACTCAGCTATCTATAGTTCTAAGTATGTACTCTGCTTCCTCCTTAGGTCTCAAACTTCCTTCTTCCTAGATGATGATAAATTCTTGTGTAGGGCAGTGACTTAGCTTTTATTCAAAGTGGTAGTATAATACCAGAGGCAATTCTGAATGCCACTGAATAGACAACATTCTTACTGAATTCTAAGCCCATGGTCAGCTCAAGGACTTTCTAGGATATTGGAACACTGGCAAAAGCTTAGCTATATCAGAATTCAATCTTAAAAATAACTTATAATAAGATAACACTAAAAGAGAGCATGTGGATCCATACACCAGACTAACGCGGGAATAGGGGATGAGTATATGGGTTAATGAGAAGGCCAAAACTCCAGAAGGTGAGCTTCCATGAAACTCTTTGCCTCATGAGTGCTTCCAGGCCTCTCGGCCTGTCAAGCTGACTCGACTGGTGTGCGTGGCAGCAGTACCCATCCATGGTCTCTGTATTAGCTCCTGCCTCTAGGTACCTGGCCCATTTCAGTTCCTGTTCTGTCTGTCTTCAGATGATGAATAGCAATGAAGAAGTGTAAACCAAATAAGTCCTACCCTCCCCAACTTGTGCTTGGGTTATAGTTTTTGGTGACAGCAATACAAAGATTAACACATTCTACATTACATATGTGATGGCCTGTCTACAATCTGTAGATCCAGTGAAGTTAGGTATAGAGGAAGGACTTGGGTGCATACATTGATGCCCATGGTATGGGGATATAGAATGGATTTTATTAGTGGACAAAGGTGGACAAGAAAGAGAAGATCAGGTGGCATAGTGGAGGGAGATGGGGTTGAATAAGGAAATGCAGGAAGAGATATTTGAAAGAGAAGTATTTGATGAATGATGACTGAAAGGTGGAGGAACTGGAGAGGATGGGAGGTAGTGAAAGAACCGTGGGGAGTAAAATTTGGGGGGACTGTAAGCAGGGTCTATTAAATGAGAAATTAATATTATTTTTAATTTTACTAGAATATTAAGCATGGCAGAGGTGTTCCCAGGAATGTACATTTTACCTCCAAAATACTGGGCTTTGATGGATTCTTGGTGAGGTGAACCACTTAAAAGCTCTTACCACTCTTAAACACTTAAAAGCTGGTACCACTCTGTTACCACTCATGCTGTTGTAGAGTTTCTCTCTACTTGCTGCCCTCACATCACATCCCTCATAATCTATGGATTGTATGAAAATTTAAGGGGGGTTCCAGCCCCTCACTGGGCAATATCATTGCCACCAACAGTGTTAGTTAGATCTAACTTTCTCAAGGATTGCAGCTGATGCAGATTAATACTTCAACCACGATCTTGGAAAGAATTACTACGAAAAGCATGCCTTTTTTTTTTTTTTCAAAAGTCAGGCTGGTGTTCAGATGATTATTATTTCTTTGTACCTATTTCCTCCCTCTAATTCCTGATATGATTTAAGAAAAACATGGTTAATGAACAAATGTGCACCCTGAGGATTCAAAGTAGAAAGGGATGATAGGTTTTTACATAAAAGTTTAGTTTTGTGATTCTTTTAAGATTTTTGAAGGATTAATTTTTGAGATAGATAAAACTAATCCTTTATGTATAACAGCAAATTTCAGTCTACCAGTAAGAGAAACTGGCTGAAAAAAATACCTTACTTGCTTATAACTTGTTAATCTATAACAAGTTTTTTAGTTAGAAATGTGTGTTGGTTCTTGGGGATAATATTGGATATTTATAAACATAATTTATAAATAGCTCATCATAAAAGTATAGTGAGAAGATTCTTTTCCTTATATATTCTCATAATTATTCACTAGAAGAAAATAGAAAGTAAACAGTATAAATTTTATACTAATTGAAAGATTGTGCAGAGATATATAAGCAGTGTGAGAAAAATAAAGTTGGTGCTTTGTTCCATCCACCAAATGTGAGTATATATTGAAAGTGGTTGAAGCTTTGCACTGTCCAACAAATGTGTGTGTGTGTGTGTGTGTGTGTGTGTGATTGTTTGTGCTTCTTAAAGCTTGCTTCTTCTACCATGTATGTAAATGTGTCTTGCCTGCTTTATATGCCATCTAACCAACATCCCCTCCTTGAATCATTGAACACTCTATCACAGCTACTCTTGGAAAGGCAAACAGACAGCAAACACACAGAACCCTACTGGGCATAACTTGAACATGTATGAGACCACCCACCTCTTCCAGTGACACCCTTCCTCCAACAAGGAAACACCTAGTCCAACAAGGTTACTCATCCGAATACAGCCTATGGGCCGATGGGAACCAATTACATTAAAACTACCACACCTGCCTAGCTACATGCATACATATATTCATGCATAAGAGATAAACAGAGAAAGAGGGTGAGAGAAATAGAAAGAGAAAGAGTGATTGGTAGATGATAGAGAAATAGTTGCATACATATCTATATAAATACATTCAATCATTACTTCATACATACATACATACATACATACATACATACATACATACATACATACATATATAGATGATGGATAGACAGATAATGATATGTGTTATTAATCTAAACACTAAAGACATGGTGCCCTTTAACTCACACACACACCCTGAGCATTGTTTACAATCCTCAATTAAGACATAAAGGTTGGACATTCGAACTACAAAGACATATAAAAACAAATCCACAAAACTCACAATGTTCATTTGGTGTGCATAGATTTGATTAATATCTAGGATTTTCTTTTTTGTGTATATTATGATAGATTACACCCTAAAATCTTTCTCAAACTTGTCCATTATTTTAGTTACTACCGTGTACAACCTGATACTTATAATCCACTAGATAGTAACGTTACAGAAGTTATTTATAGTGCTGTAGATATTCAGTCATACCCCTCAGCTCCAAAATATATCTTTTAAAGACACATAGTAAGGAACGATCTTCCAAATGACCTGAAATGAAACTGTCACCTGGTGGAAAATAACACAGCACAGGAAGAAGTTTACACATAAAATTTATATTCATGTGAATATTGGTCAAAATGATTCCAATTGTAAAGTTGAATTACATAGTGGTATGTCTTTGAAACAATAGGAAAAAATGATGTGCATACATTGTGCTTTCCAAAAAGAGTAGGAAATGTAAAACATTTAAGCAGTGGCATGTTGGTTTCTAATGCCAGGAGATGACTAACATAGCAACAGACTAATAATGTATCCTCTTCAAAAGTTAAAAGAAAACAGCAACAACAAGAAGAGAACAACAATCACAAGGAACCATGTCATCTGTGGCATCTTCAGGAGGATGTGCAGCACTCTGAACATGGTTCCAAGGACTTTAGTAGATGTCTATTGCATTGTCAGTCTGACAAGTTTGTGTTCAACCATCCATGTCTGTATACTAAGGTTGGGAACAATCCATCGGTGATGAGTGACCTAAAGATGATGAGTTCTACTCCCCACTCTCCTTGCTGCTCTGGAGACTTCAAACCTGAGGGGAGGAATGTTATATTGATGAGTATGAGAATGCTCAAATCCTTTTTGTCTACATTGCGTAAATGTGGCATCTCTTTAAGTGAAATGAAAGAACTGCTTGGCCAGAAGGTACAACCAGAGGCCTGTTGAATAAAGATGCTACTATAGAGACCCCATGTAATGAGAAAGGTCTTTCTGAAGTACCCTTGGATAGAGGTGGAATTTAAGATCCAATTATTCAAAAATGGCATGTAGGCACTACTGTTGGCCTTATTGTCATACCGAGAACATCCCCAACACTAATCAGAGATGTATGGCTAGTGGTCAGAGGTGATTGGGTAATGGACATTGGGAAGAAATGAGACCCTGTGAGCCATGAAAAATAGATAGGACCCCAATGGTCAGAGGGGAAATACACGAGGGCATCTTTGTGAGAATTTGGAAATCTAAAACACCTTTGTACAGATAAACTAGTATGTTTGGTTGGGTAGAGTTTAAATTTGCATGTTCTTTCCTTGACGTGAGCTCAAAGACTCAGCCTACCTCATGCAGTGGAGCCCATTCCAGGTACTTCCTTACAGCTAGCAACTCCTCATCAGAGACTAGAGCATCTGTCCACTGTAGTAAATGTGGTGCCGGATCAGGAAGCAGTCTGAGCACTCACCAAAAACCTGGCTGACAGTTCCACACTAGTTCTTCTTCTCAGGCATATGTTCTTCTCCTGGGTCTAGGTATGAATCATGAGGAGTACATCATTTTAGTTTCTGCATTGAGGAAATGAGCTTTTGTTCTGGGCTGTACTTCTTAATGTTCCGCTCAGGTAATTTAAGCTTGGGTGGTCTGGAGGTCCATTTGGGAGTTAAAATTAGAGGAGGGGGTGACTAAGTGTCTCCATCAGAGGAGAACATTGCAAGGTCATTATTAGTCAGAAAAGTATATTTGATGACCACTTGGGGAAAATGAGATCTGAGGCCCCTGGTAACTCAGAGTCAGTAGATTGAAAACTTTTTGGTCAAAGCAGAAGGATCTGAGGCCCAATTAAATAGACTTAGTAAGTTTACTCCCACAGGGGCATATTTAGAATGTCTGAGAACCCTTTGGATATTGGTGGACGGTAGCTCTCTATTAGAACAGGGAGGGCTGGTAGATCTTTTGGTGAAAAGTGGAATATTTCAGGTATAGTCTAAAAGCAAATTCAGTAAAAAGACAGTAATTGGAATACTTTGGGCAAGGAGAGACATATGCAGTATCCCTATGTGCAGGAGAAGAATTGTTTCTTCCCGTCTCAGGATTGGTGATAGATCTAAGATTCTCTAAAATAGGAGGATGGTTATAGGAGCTTCATAGGATTGTATAGAATAGTTTTATCCTGTTATTCCTATGTCTGCAGCACTATTGATCAGAAATTGAACACTGATTGATACCTTGAGAATTCTAGGACATTCCAGGTACTTACTCCTTCATCAGCTCCAAACATGAAATCACAATCAAGAATACACATCATCTGAATGTCAGTGGTAGGCATGACAACAATCTTAGAAGTCTTTTAAGAGGGTGTAATGTAGTATTTTCTGGTTTAGTGTATTCCTTAAATATATGTCTATCCACACATTCCTCTGCATGGAGGCCAGGATGTCTCTGTCTAAAGTAACAAAACAAAGATAGTAAACTGATTTACCCTTACCTTGATACTCTTCTGTTTGGGATTTCAGTCCAGAGTGTTCAGAAATCTCTTAGGTCAGAACAGAGCTTCCCAGACCACGGAAATTAGAAGTTATAGGTAGGACATACACTGGGAAGATGGAGAATCTGGGGGATTTCCTCAAACACACTGTGCTCCACACAGGTTGGAGCACTCTGTTGTGAATGTCTAAATCTTCCTAAAGGAAGATAGGGGAGGAGCTTGGGCAGTTTTGCACAGAAGTAGAATGGTTGTGCCCTTCATCAAAGAGGTAATGTGGCAAACTTCATGAGAATAAGGAAATTGAAGCATTCTGGTCATAAGCAGCATTTCTGTGACACTTTGCAAGTGTGAAATTCTAAACCTACTTGTAAGAAGGGTAAAATCTCTGGCTATTTTCAATAAATAAGAAATACCATTTCACATTGGTGAAAATGCAAATACCTTCTGGAGAAGAGGGAGTCCCAGTATTGCTTGATTTGCTTACAAATCTTTTTTTGTAGAATTTAGGATATCCACATATTTTATGTAGTGTGTGGAAAGCAGGCAGCAATTGTTTCAGTATTCCAACAGGTTGGATGGTTATTTTTGGTCTATGAAACCTTTAGTCAGATGACATAAGAGCAAGGCCACTTTTCTTGAATGGAGGAATGTCTCCGAATATTTGTAACAGGAAGAAGTTTGGAAGTAATCTTAGACAGTTGTAATATAGCAGGCACACATAGTCAATAAGACAAGATCTATTTACATTTTACAAGAGAGTGTAGGTATGTGTCCACCACTGAAAACAAAAAGGAAATATTTCAGTCAAATATGGGCATTCGAGAAGGCTTTGTTGCCCAATAGACACAGGGAGAAGAGGAAATATTTATGACTAGATGTGGTGTGTCTGAGGCTCCCATAGGGAGAGGGAGAGGCACTGAAGCCCTGGTATGACTGGATGACATTTATAGACCTCTTCGACAGAGGATGTGAATTTGAGAACCACTGGAACAAAAAGAGTCATTCTGGTGCCCCTTTCAAATGAGGAGTTCGATGTGAGACACAGTTAAATTGAAATTTTTGCCCTCCATCAGATAGAGAATAGTTTGGAATTCTTTCTGATCAGAGAGGGTAATTATTGAAGACCTTTTGGACTGGACGTGAAGTTTGGGGCCTGGGGCAGGTAGAGATGATCTCAGGCCTGTCAGGCTTACAAGACAGATATTGGACCCTCATGTATACAGAGGGTGCATTTGATATATAATGGACACAAATTAGTGGTCTAAGTATTGATGTTTAGGAGTAGAAGATTAAAGCAGAATTAGAGTCTGCTTAATGTCCCCAACCTCTTTAGGTTTAAGGAAGTGGCCTAGCCTACATTAAGCAGGAGAGGTAGGACTGCTTCACAACTTAGAAGATTCCCATCTTCACATACACCTTGGTAAGCCTGGCAGCAATACAAGTATTATGCACCAGGCATGACTGTAAGTCTCTAAGCACTCTTGAAGCTTATCATCAGTTATATGGGTGTTTGCATGAAGGATGGTACGAAGGATAGATGACCTAAGTTTCAGGCTCTGTTAATGCAGGGCAGAATTAAGTGAAGTATAATTTCCTAGAGACCATCGTTGGAGGGAAATGATCTAAAGCTCATGATTGGAGTGTTATATTTGAGGCTCATATGTATGTAAGGATGCTCTTAGGATACCTGAATTTTGGTACCCTTGGGAAAAATGAAAATTCTGAGATTCCAATAGTAAACTACAGTCATAATTATAACTGACCTTGGGCAGAAATGGAAGGTTTTGGGTATTGTTGGTAACAGCAGTAGGTCATGAAGGCCACCTATCCCAAGTGAAATTCTGATGACCCTTCATCCAAAGGTGATGGTATGAGATACCTTGAAAACAGGTTGAGTAGCATGTGTTCATACCTACAACTTCTATGACCTTCCGGATCCATTTTGCTTAAAAAGAAAGAACCTGGGGCTGGAGAGATGATTCAGTGGTTAAGAACACTGACGGCTCTCCCAGGGCTCCTGAGTTCACAAACATCTGTAATGGTATCCAGTGCCATCTTCTAATGTGCAGGCACACATGCATAGAGAACACTGTATATATAATAAATAAATAAATACTTAAAAAAGAAAGGAACAAAGGAATGAAGGAAGGAAGGAAGGAAGGAAGGAAGGAAGGAAGGAAGAAGGAAAGAAGAGAAAGAAATTTAGGAGAAAAGAAAGGAAGGAAGGAAGAAAGAAAGAATGAAAGAAAGAAAGAGAAAGAAAGAAAGAGAAAGAAAGAAGGAGAGAAAGAGAATGAAGGAGGTAGAGAGAGAGAGAGAGATAGAAAGAAAGAGACAGAAAGCAAGAGAGAGAGAAAAAAGAAAGAAAGAAAGAAAGAAAGAAAGATAGAAAGAAAGAAAGATAGAAAGAAAGAAAGAAAGAAAGAAAGAAAGAAAGAAAGAAAGAAAGAAAGAAAGAAAGAAAGAAAGAAAGAAAGGAAGGAAGGAGGGAGGGAAGAAAGTAAGAAAGAAAGAAAGTAAGAAAGAGAGAGAGAACGAAAGAAAAAGAAAGAAAGGAAGGAAGGAAGAGAGAGAGAGAGAGAGAGAGAGAGAGAGAGAGAGAGAGAGAGAGAGAGAGAGAGAGAGAGAGAGAGAGAGAGAGAGTAAGTTAGTTAGTTTCAGGCCATGATTAACCAAGTAGCAGGATCAAGTCACCACATTGTGCAAAAGGGAAAAATCTAGTTTATCTTGGGTAGAGGGAGAACAGAATGGTAGTGCATAGTTTGCTTCCATCTAGTCTCCCCACCTTCCATTATCCATATATTGTATATACTGTTGGGAAGAATACAAGGAACAATCAGCACACTCTTCCAACAGGGAGAGTGGTTGTCTGACCTGAGGTTGTGTTTGTCTGTACCTATCTATAACTGAGAGACAGGAACACACCATTTCTGACACCTAACTCTAGGAAGATCACATGCATATTAGTTTTCTTTCTATGTTCTGCCCTCTGCCCTACACTCAGAAACATGTGAGAGCCCACTGAGAAGTTGCAATTGTGTTTGCCTTGCAATCTTTCTAATAGAGAGTGGCACTGAGGTAGTATGAGTTTAAGTCAAGTTTAAGGTGCCCTTGGAAAGAATACTCTTGGGCATCCCAAGAGGCTATATCTGAAACTCCTATGACTACAGGTATAATAAATGAGACCCTCTTGGCCATAGGATCCAAACCTGAGGTCTCTGTCATCATTGCTCCATGACACATACACCCTTGGCAAGCAATTATATGTCTATGTTCCTTGAGGTTGAAGGAGGTAATTATAGCCCCCTTTTGTACTACAATGAACTGCATGTGAGTGGACATCATTCTACTTTTTTTATGGGAATGGCATAAAGCTTACTTAGTCTGGGGCATCTTTTTTTTTATTAGATATTTTCTTTAATTACATTTCAAATATTATCTACTTTCCTAGATTGCCTTCTGAAAATTTCCTATGCCTTCTCCCTCACCCCGCTCCCCAACCTACCTACTCCTGCTTCCTGGCCCTGGCATTTGCCTATAATGGGGAATAGAGCCTTCACAGGAACAAGGTCCTCTCTTCCCATTGATGAACTCCTAGGCCATCCTATGCTACACTTGTGGTTAGAGCCACAAGTTCCACCATGTGTTTTCTTTGATTGGTGGCATAGTTCCAAGGAGCTCTGGGGGGAGGGGTACTAGTTAGTTCATATTGATGTTCCTTCTATGGGGCTTCAGTCCCCTTCATGTCCCTGGGTATTTCTCTGGCTCCTTCATTGAGGACCTTATGCTCTGTCCAATGGATGACTGTGAGCATCCACTTTTGTATTTGGCAGGCAGTGGTTTGGGACATCTTTTGTCACAAGAGAAATGACTGAGTCCCACATTCAACGAAACTGAAAGTTTGAGGGTATTTCTACTAAATGAGTACTTTAGACAATCTTGGGCAAATAGAGAAGGTCTGCAGGAGGCTTAGTCATAGGAGGAATGTCTGACATTCTCTTCAGTGAAAAACAAAACAAAACAAAGAACTGAGGTAACTTGGGAAGAGAGGAAGTACTGGGCACTTAGGAGTAAGAGAAAATAATGAGACCTGGTTGGTACAATGGCATGCATTAGAAAAACCTTGGAGAGGGGGTAAGTGCCATGCAACATCCTGTTATGTATGAATGTCCCTTTTACCTTGATCAGTAAAGGAAGTCCCTCCACTGCTCTTCAGCTTCCAAATCTTCCTTAGTTGGTAAAAGTTCCACATCCTGTGTTTAGTCTGGGGGAGTTCAGATAACATTCCAAGCCTTTTCAAACAGCCTGGATGTCTGTCCCTGGCTAGGTTGCCACCTTCAGTTTGTCTTAATATGTACATATATAGGCAACAACAATTCAATTGGATTGCAAAGCATAACATAGGATCCAGTCAATACTTATATATATATATATGACCTGGAACCACAAACCAGAGAAAAACAATATATTTCCCCTGTCATCCTTATAAAAGGGAAAGGCTTGAATCTTACTTAATTAGAGAATATACATTTGATATAGTTCAAAGTCATAAGTGAATGCTTGAGGATACAAGGCACCATGCATTATTATTCAAAAGAGCATATCTAATGGCATTTTAGAAATAAAGAATAGTGTGACCTTCCTTTGGTCAAACACAGTGGTTAATGCCCCCCTCCCTTGCAGAAATGGACAAGATCCAAGGCCATATTTTGAGGGAAGGAAAAGACTGAACCTCACTCAGCCTCACCCAGGTTAGTTCTCTTGGCTACTTCAAAAAACAAGGAGTGTGAGAGGAATCTGTGGAACATAGGAGTTATGAGAACCTCTTCTCAGAATGGTAAGTTCCAAGACCACCTTCAACAGAGAAAAAATCGTGAATGTCTTAGTTCCTAAAGTAGAGGTCCCCAGTCATATTTTGCAGGTCAGAAATATCCAGTTCACCCATGGTCAAAAGGGTAAGTTTCTAGGCTTCATTGGGTACTGGAGGAATGTTCAGACTCTGCCTCACTAGCTTTCAAGTATTTCCCCCATATGCATACCCTGTGTAACATCTTTGAGAGTCCAGTCAGTGGTCACAACAATCTCCCAGCATAAGTAGTTATGCAAGCATTGATGTTTCCTCGAGGCTGTGTTCAGCTGCACACATCTGTGAATAAGAGATAGGAATGGTGCATTTTGATGACCATTTTTGAGGCACAGGATATGAGAGCCAATTTCAGATTTCTATTTTCTGTCCTATGATCTAAAAGGATAGAAAATGTGAGGTGTCATTGGTCGTGTATGTATTGTATGGATATGTTTAAAGCAAACTTAGTTAATAGGGGTATTTGCGAGGCACAGCCAGAAGAGAATCTCTGGTGGTTCAATAATTGCACAGATGGACCTGAAGTGTCCTAGTACAGAGAGTAGGTGTATGAAATGCCCCTTTGACACAGGAGCTAGTTCTGAGAGCCCTTTCAATAGTCTTTGATTTCCCAGGACCCCCTTTGTAGAAACTGAAGTTCTAAAATCCACTTGGTGAATTGAAGTAGACAATAGGCCCAGATTCCTACTGGGAAGACAGGGAATGTTAGATTCTCTTTTATGTAGAATGAGTGGTATAAGTCTTTTATGGTCTGACATCCCTTTAAGGAAAAATGATTCAAAGCTACTTGGTAGGATTAGGAATATTCCTTATAAGGCATAATACATGTTTTAGGCGACATTTGACCAATAGGGTCTAAGGCAATGTTAGCCCTAGGAGAGTTCTGACATTCTATTCAGTGTAGTGAGAAAAAAATGAGTTACCATGGGGAAATGTGGGCCCCATGTAAAAAAGGAAATCTCGAAGGCCCTCCTGAAAGAGGAGGGCAGACTCCTCTTGAGGCAGAATGTGAAATTGCCATATACACCTCTATCAAAGGTAAAGGTCCCTGGTACCTTATAGAGTGGAGAATGTTTCCAGGCATGATCATAAGTTTCCAATTCTTATTCAGTGTTTTTATTTTCATAGTTTGTGTTCATTCATGAGAGACATGGCAGCAATATATATATTTTTTTCTTCCAAAGGCTTTCAATGACTGTTGCTGGCTAGTATACTTCTTTGACTTTATTCATCTATCCAGGTCTAGGCAGAATTAATGAAGTTATTACATTTCTATTGACTTGCCTAAAGGCAGATGGCACAGGTACTTTGCTCTGATTTGTAACTTGGACTATGGGACCTCAAACCAGAATGGTCTAGGGTACATTGTTTACAGAAGGAGTCACTTTTGGAAATATGGCTGACCAGCTAGGTATAAAACTACTTTGAAGTATACATTCACATATATACTTCATATATTTGAATGACATTTTTGAGAAAGAGAACGAGTTGGGTGGATAAGGAAGAGAAGGAAGGTCACAGAATCCCTCAGACAAAAGTTTACCTTGGGAATTGGAAGATGTCAAAAATAACTTATCAAGTGCAAATGTCCTCATAGTCCAGAATACCCACGTGTTCTGAGACTTTGAGTTTTGCTTGCCAACAATCAGAGCAGTTTTCTTTCAAATTGTTTGGTAAACTCTAGCTCTATGTTCTCCATAAGCTGTACAGCAGCATCCCAGGCATAGGCACCAAAATGGAATTGATCCATTTCAAGTGACAGGCTTAAAATTAAAAATTAGATTAGGGTTCATATAATTACTGTCATGTCCCAGGACATCATTTCAGAGTGTTTGGCATCCCTTCTTTTATTTGAGCATGCCTGGCCATCCAGGTCTGAAGGGAAACTTTAGGACCTCCTAGAGGAATAGACCTCATGGTTCTATGGATAAAAGTGGATTTTCTGAGGTAAGCCTAGTCAAGAGAAGTTGATTTAAAGTTTCCTTGAGGAAAAAAAAAGAAAAAAAAAAGAACATTGGCTTGAGTTTTTCATGTCAGTGGCTTTTCTGTAGGCTCCATAAGCAGCAGAATTTGTATTAATCCCCGGTCAAATATAAGGGTGATTCTATTTTTCCCTAATTCAAAGATAAAATGAAAGATTCTTCCTTGACAGAGTATCTATGTCAAAGATTCTTCATTGAAACCTTTTTGAACCTAGAGTTTACCTTGAACTGAAGGAAAAGTCTCAGAAACATTAGGAAAAACATCTAAGGTTCAGTCCATAATATCAGCAAGCTCTGTGGGATTCCTCGACCTAAATGAATGTCCAAGCCTGCTTCGGACAAACTGGTATGATCTGAGGCTCCCTTTGCTTCAGTAGGAATATGTGATGCCTCCTTAAGTAAAGGTAGAAGGAATGAGTAGCCCTGGGGAGAAAGGAGTTGCTGATATCCTTGTAACAGGAGAGATGATCGGAGTATAAAATTCCCCATAATATTTTGAGCAAAAATTAAATTGCTTACCTTAGCTCATGAGGTCCTAGCATGGCCACAACTTCTGACAGTTCTTCACAGCCTGGGGTATCCATATCCTTAGCTGAATTAGCAAGGCACCAAATATAGATACCATGATTCATGAAAAGCTTCGGATTGTATCCTCAGCATGATTGCCTCCTAAGAATTATGTTCAACCAACCAGAACTGAGTTATAATGATGATTTCACACAATGTCATGTGACTATACTCAAGAAAGTGGCATAAGGTTCCAGGATTGGCCTCCTCCTCTTGATTTCTGTGAACTTTGAGCAGAGGGAGCAATTCTCCTTGGTCAGAGGTAAAATATCCCATGGGTTCCTGAACGGAAGGGATTTTTATGATTGCCCATTGCATCAAAGGTGTACATTTTATGACCTTGATCATCACAGGAAGGAAAATACTATAGGTTTGGAAAGTAGAAAGTCCCTCAACCCTGTTGGACAGTAGGGGAGTTGCCCTGTTCACCTTCTGTAGAGGAGTTTGTTCCAGGCACTCCAGGCCTCCACATCTTCAGAGAACTCTAAAAAATTCTTATCTCTTAGGACTACATGAAGATTTGACAGCAATCTGAGGTTTCTTCTGACAAGTTGGTTCAAAGTCCCTGAATTTGTTGCCTATTAAACTTACAACAAAGCACTCAGGTGTGGGTGTAGTGTACAGTTACCTTTCTGATGACCAGCTTAAAGAGAGCCTTGGATCCAGGCTGAGGTTTTTATACATTGGCCATGGGACTTGACTCTGGAGTTCTGTGAGGTTTGTTTTGTTTGTTTGTTTGTTTTTGGTGGTCAAAAGTGTATTCACTAACCAATAATGTCTGAGGGAGAAGCTCTTAGTTGAGTGGTAGACCTGATTCCACCATGAACAAAGACTGAAGCTCTTGCGTATTCTTGGTACCAAGGATTCAGCCTGAAGCACACTAGAGCTGAGCCTGAATATTTGAGAAAAACTTCTCACTCACAAGGTCAGTTCTATACCTTGCTTCATCAGAGAGGCATGTCTCAGACCCTTCCAGTGCAGAAGGAGGAAGAATAAAGCGTTTTACTCAAGGTCAGCTGACCCCTTTGGCATACACATAATGTCAGGGGATACTATGGTTAGAGGAAGCAAGGTTTAGGTGCTCTTCAAAAGATAAACCAACTGGGTGTCAGCCCCCTTGAAGTTATGGGATACTTTACATCGAGGGGGCCTGACGTGATGGAGTTGATATTTATGCTGGAGGTATAAATTATCCTGGGTCTAGAAGGGTACATCTGAGTCCCCATTGTAACTTCATCAATGCTATTGAATGCTGATAGTAAAAGAGCCAACTTTGTGGCTTTCTTAAAATGTTGTTGGGGTCTGTTGATAAGTCCTTTGCTTATCATGTCATATGTATCAGGGCATCTTCAGTTATTGAGGACCTATGTGACACCTTTGTTCTGAAGTGGTAATTCTGAGGGAAATTAACGAAATTCTGAGGTTTCTGGTTCTCATATGATAATGCTGCCTTCAATACTCGGGAGTTTCTAACATATTTGATTTCGGGGGTTACATCTGAATCCCCCTTGAGTTATTGGTGTAAGTTGTGAGTCACATAGGTTCTATTTCATGTATGTGGGTATACTGTCATTGTCTTCAGACACACCATAAGGTGGCATCAGGTCCCATGACAGATGGTTGTGGTACAACAAGTGATTGCTGAGAATTGAACTCAGGACCTGTGGAAGAGAAGTCAGTGCTTTTAACTGCTGAGCCATCTCTCCAGCCCCAGCACATTGGTTCTAGACAGGTAAGATGAAGGTCACTTAGGCTATTGGGGATGATCTGAGGATCCCTGGTTCAGAATGTGCATATCAGAAGTTCCCTTGGTCCATACAGTAGTTTAGAAGATCTGTGGTTCTTAAGCTGTAGGTCTGAACCTTACCAGAGAAGAATGCCTGGAGTGTTTTTGAATTCCTAATTTAGACAAAGTGTACCTGATGACTCCTTGAGCCACTGAGAGTGATTTAAGCTCCACTTCAAGAATGGGGGGACAGTGTGAGTCTTTTTGGTGCTGAAGGGATAATTCTGAGGTTTGTGTGTCAGAAACAGGACTTGGAGGACCCAGTGACAGAGTGATAATGTTGATGTATCCACAAACAATCTATAAAGGATGCCATCCTTTAGAGGCAGAAAGGTTCACACCATGTTGGGGAAAGTAGAAATGCCAAAGACTATTGTATCTGTACAAGATCACGGGTCGATATGGAGAGGAGAGAAGGCCTGAATATTTCATGATTGAGACGTCCTGGGAACCTAGAACACGCAAATCATGCAGGCCATGCAACAGCTTAATCAATCTCCAGTGTGCTAGGAGACATTTCCCAGCTAGTTCTCCTGATAATTCTGCTGCCTACTTCTAAAAATGGCAAGGCTTTCTCATTTTTGCTGGTCAGCTTAATGTCTATGTCTTGGGTTCATTAACGTGCTGGCTACTCTTAAGCTCTGAGACTTCAGGAACCCGGGTCCTGATCCTTGGACAGGGGTAATTAGGTCAGAGGATCAGAATAAGAAGCACTTGGTGCACCTTAGATCAAGGGAGTGGAATTTTCATGGACGAGATCAGATCTAGTAGGTAGGTCTAGGTCCTCAATGTTCAGAAGAATCACATAATACTGTCCATGAGGTGAAAATTATATAGCACATTCTTCTGGATACAATTGTGATCTAATCTTAATCAGAAAGGGGATTCTTGTCCTGCTTTTAGTCACAGGGGCATAGATGAGGCTTCAATGTGCATCTGAGGCAGCTAGGAGTGGAAATTGTAAGTTTGATAGACAGGTGATGAAAAGAAAAAGTTCTAAATTCATGTTGTTCATAAGGGGCATAGAAAGGGAAAATATGAGGGCAGCTTCTGTATCAAAAAAGAACTGAAAATGCCAGAGTAAGAGAGAGTAGGTCCCAGGCCACCCTCTTGAGATGGACTGCCTTACAGGTTCCGTTTGGCAGGCTGGGAAGCTCTGGTGTGTCCCTGGGCAGAAGGAGGAAGTCAGAAGCAAGGAGTAAGTCGTAAGCCTCCTAGAGCATTTTCGATATCTCTTTTGTCATAAAAAGCACCGGTGAGGCCCAGTTTCTTAGATGGAGCATTTGAGGGGCCACCTATTTCAGCCTGAAGCATTCTGAGCCTTTCTGAAACAGGGATCACAAAGCCAGTGTCCCTTTGTTGAGAACTGGAAAGTCTGAGTCCACATTGGTCTGATTGAGAAGGTCCGACACCTCCTTTAGGGAAGAGGAAAGAACTACAACTCCCCTTTTGCAGTGCGATCCTGTTGAGATTGATTTTCAAATGATGTGTATATTTGTGGCCTCCTAGGACAGAATGGTCACAAAGGTGGAACCTAAATTTATATTGTAATGATGGGTCTCTCCGAGGACAGGAGAGAGCAGGTACCACATCCTCTGCTTGAGATATTGTATGTTTGTCATATCTTCGCATAACAGGGAATGTTCCAAAAGGGAATGTGGTACTCCCTTTTGTTGGTATGAATGCCCATAGGATAGGCACAAAAGCTATGGGCTCCCGTTTGGCACTTCTGGAAGTTTTCTCTCCCTCTTGGACATTAGGAATATGTTTTGAGTCCTCCTTAGTAGAAAAAGAATGGCTGATATCCTCTTGGGGTGATGATGAGTGTTGCACACCTCTATGGGGACTGTCTCCATCTGGAGATGAATCAATGCATTCTTGATCTGTAGGGGAAGCTTGCAGGGCTCCTTGGTTAACAGAGGCTTTCCTCTGTTTTCTCTTGGTAGAAGTAGCGTGTCTGGGAATCTCATGAGGAAGGTGGGATGCCTGAGGCTGTCTTCATGAGAAAGAGTGGTTCGCATGCACACTTCTGTAAGGATGGAGGATGGCTTGTCAACCTTATGCTCTGAATTGGAAGCTTTGGTGTCCCATTGGTCTGAAGGGGCTTTTTCTGATGGGGTTTCAGTAGACTTAGATGGTCTGTGAATGCCTTGGCTTGGTAGGGGACTTCTGAGGCCCACCTCATGAAATGGTGAGCATCTGCAGGCTCCTTTAGCAGAATCAGATGTGGCGAAGTTTATGTTAGTCATAGTTTTAAGCTTTACAACTCTTTCTTAAATTTGCAAACTCTTACCCAAATTTTGGAAGAATGGCAGTGTTTCCAACCCGCATGTTTTGAGCGCACATATTTCAGGCCCTCTTGATCTACAGAGGAAGGGCTTGGTCTTGTTTTCCTCAATTTAGAAGGTGTGGGGCAATCTCCTGGAGGAGGAGAATGACTGAGACCTTTTTTACAAAGAATACTAGATCTGAAACTCAATTGAGATGATTTTAAGGGGGAGATGCTCCTTTGAGGAGTAGAGGTAGGACTGGATTCCTTTTCTGCATACTTGGAAGATGTGAGGCTACTTACGGCAGAAGAGATACATTTTAAGGCATCAAGTTCTGAAAGGCAGTATCTGATATCCCTTTCAGGAATTGGGACATGTTTCAATATCCTTTGGTTAGATTTCAAACGTCTAGGGTTCTTTTTGAGATAAGAGAAATTTCTCCATCCATCTTCATGAGGAGGGGTAGGCATAATGTCCCCTTCTGCACAAAGGGACAGTCCCTGAAACTCTGTTGAAAAGGAAGTATCCACGGTTTCTTGGTGAGATGTCACAGGTTTTAGAGGCCCCTGGGCAGGTTGAGAAAGTTCTAGACTTTCCTGGGGAAATGCTGGTGTTCTCAGGATCCCTTGTTCAGATACTAAAGGGCCCAGAGCACCTTCATTGGGTTTCAAAAGACACAGAGACCCTAACACAGATGCCAAAGCTTCTGGAGTCCCTGGCACAGATTTTGAACTCTTAGAAATGGATTGTGTATATGTCAGAGGTTCTTCTGTCTCTGGACTAAGTGGTGAAGGAACTGGTAATTTGGGAGAATCTTGTGTGGCTGACAAAGATTCTATGACCTCTTGGGTGACAGATGGTATTTCTGTACTATTTTGCATACATGCCCATATTTCTAGTGTGTCCTGGGAAGAATCAGAAAGTCCAAGATCTTCTGGATTGGATGGTAAATATCCTAAAGCCTCCTTTTCCAACCAGTGTCCTGGAGGCTCTTGAGGTAACAAGGAAGTTTCTGTAAGCCCTTGGGAAGATATTGATGTTTCTAGTACACCTTGGGCAGACATGGAAGGTCTCCAAGACATTAAGACAGAATGTTACTCTTTCAAATCCAATTGGACAGATGGAGAAGGTCCTGGACTCACTATGGTAGATGCTGAAATTTCCAAAGCTCGTGATGAAGCATTGGATATTCCTGGATTGCCATGTGTACAGGTACAACCTTCCAGGTTCCCCTATAAAGACAGCCAAGGGCCTCCAGCTTCTTGAACAGATAACAAATGTCCTGGATTCCCTTGAGCAGATAGGGACAATGTCAAAGGCTCTAGGGCAGATGATATAGATCCTAGTGTTCCTCGATCAGATAAAGAAATTACCATGGGTCCTTTGGAAGAATGCATAGATCCTGAAGGATCTGAAGTAGATGGATCTGTTTGTTGAACCCCTTGTAGAGAATTCAAAGACTCATTTGGTCCCTGGAATGAAGTTAAAGGTCCCTCTGTAGGTTTAGAGAGGTCTAAAGGCTCTTCTGTGGAAAGGGAAGATCCAAAAGGCTTAGGGAAGAAAGTGAGGAACTAAGTTGGGCAGAAATTGCAAGTTCCAGAGGTGAGTCATTAGATATCACATGTCCTGGGGTAGCTGTTGAAAATTTTTGTGCTCCTCATGCAAATGATGAATATCCTAGAGCCCCCTGGGGAGGCAGCAATGTTTCTACAGAGCCTGTGTATTTGCTGAAATCCTCAGAGATCCCTGGTCAGATCTCAAAATCCTTGCTGTATTTTGAGCAGGGTGGTTATATCCCTGACACACTGGTAAAGATGGTGAGTCTGCTACTGTGTAGTGTGTAGATGTGGAGTGAGTTCCTATACCTTGTGTATGTAAAGAAGGACTTGAAAACCTTTTGGAAGATGTAGAATGTTGGGTAGACCTTTGTGGACATGTGGATAGATGTATGGTCCCCTTGTGCAGAGACTGGGACTCACACCTCCTTGAGCAGAATCAGAAGATCCTGGAGTCCTTTGTTCTGAGGATGAAAGACCCAGAGGATTATGAGAACATTCATAGCATTGTGATGTATTCATCATTGCCTGGGCTGAGATAGAAAGTTTCAGAGGCCCCTGGGCAGATTGCAAAAGTGCTAGATACCCTTGACCAAATGGGAAAGTCTTTGCACCTCCTTGGTCAGAACAGGAATGTCTACCAGGTGTTGGCGATGATGGTGGCAATGTTCCTAGATTTGCTGAAGTAGACTGAGAAAATGCTACAGCCTGCCTCACTTGTGGAAAAAGGCCTAAAGCACTGTGTGACTCTTCATATTGTGCAAATATCCCTGTGGCATCTGTTGAATTTTCTCGATTTCTTTGTTTGGGGAAAAAAGAACTTTGCATGAGCAAAGTTCCCTCTTGTGCCCTGGAAAATTTCTTGTGCTTTTGAAAAGATGACAAAGCTTCTAGAACCTCTGGAGTAGATACAAGATGCTCCTGAACACCCAGTACTGATGGTGTAGGATAAAAGGTTTCTTGAGATTTCTGGCTAGGTAGGAAAGTTCGACTGTCCCTTGGGAAACCTGGGGATCTTTGTGCAAAATGATGGGCAGTTGGAGAAAATCCTACTTCTGTCTGACAAGAAGTTGGAGGATGCAAAGTATCTTGAGCAAATGAAACACTTTGTGTATTCCCCTGTTTAAAATTGGGCTTTTAGATACCCTTGGGAAAAACAGAAATGTCCGAAAGCCTCTTGGAAAGATGAAGAACCTAGGGTTCCTTGTGAAGATAAACAAATTCCCAGAGACATCTGCTCAGATGACACAGATTCTGGTCGCACCTGAGTATTTTGGGTAGACCCCAGATGTCCTGGAGTGGGAAGCAAAGCTCCCACAGTCTCCTTTGCAGACAGGGACTTTCCTACTGTGGCTTCTGCAGATAAAAAAATCCCCTCAGTGCCCTGAGCAGATGTGGAAGACCCTAGAGTTGTTTCTTTAGATTTAGTCACTGCTAGATGGCATTTTTCAGTTGAACAAAGTCCTAGAGTTCCTTGCTCAGATCTCAAAGATGATGGTGACAACTGTAGTGATGTAGTAAGATTCAGGAGCAGTCCAGCACATCTGAAAGTGTCTGAAGTCCCTTGGGTAGATGGAGAACATTCATTTGTTTCTGAAACTGTTGGGGAAGGAGTTGAATGCAGTAGAGCCCCTTCAGCATATCCAGAATATGGGTCATTGCCTGGGCTGAGCTTGAAAGTGCCAGAGGCCCCTGGGCTGACTGCAAATGTGCTAGGGTCCCAGGACCAGATGGGAATGTTTCTGCACCTCCTTGAGTAAAAGATGAATGTGTACCAGGTTCTCGAGGTGATGGTGGCAAAGGTCCTAGAGTAGACAAAGCAGATGTAGAAGATTCTGTATTCTCCCTCACTAGAGGCAAAGGGCCCGAGGTAGTCTCTGTGTGATTACATTGCCCCAAGCCCAATATCCCTGAGGAATCTGCCGAAGGTTCTATTTTCCTTCCAGTGGATGACAAAGAACTTAGCACAGACAAAGTCCCCTCTGCAGCTGTGGAAAAGTCCTTACACTTTTGAGAGGTTAGCACATATCCTTGAGAGTCTTTACTACATAGAGGATGCTCCTGAGAACCTAGTACAGATGGTGAATGTGTTACATATGCTGATGAATATGGAATGGATTTTTGAGATTTCTGGCTAGGTAGTAATGTCCCAAAGTCCCTTGAGGAAAGTTGGGATCTTTGTCTAGAATGTTCAGAAGGGGGAAAAAATCTCATACCTTTCTGGCAATAAGTTGGATGTTGCACAGTCTTTGGAGAAAATGGCACAGTTTTTACACTCCCTTGCTTAGTTGTGGACAGTTTTAGAGACCCTTGGTCAGAAAGGGAATTTCCAGAAGCCTCTATGGAAGATGAAGAGCTTAGAGTTCCTGGTAAAGAGGAAGAAATTCCCAGAGGCTTCTGATCAGATGGAAAAGACTCTGAGACCACCCGAGTGATTTGGGTGGACCCTAAAGGTCCTGGAGTGGGAGGCAAAGTTCCCACTGTCTACCTTGCAGACATGGACTTTCCTGTTTTGGCTTGTGCCAATAAGGAATGACCCCTAGTGCCCTGAGCAGATGCATAAAACCCTACAGTTGTTTCCTTAGATTTAGTCCCTTCAGGTATGCAAGGTCCCAGTGATCCTTGCTCAGATCTCAAAGATGATGGTGACACCTGTAATAATGTAGTATGATCCAGGTGCAGTTCAGCACATCTGGAAGTGTCTGAAGTCCCTCAGGTAGAAGGAGAATATTCATTTGTTTCTGAAACTGCTGGGGAAGGAGCTGAATGCAGTAGAGCCCCTTCAGCAGATCCAGAGATATAAGTCATTGCCTGGGCTGAGATGGAATGTGTCAGAGGCCCCTGGGATGATTGCAAATGTGCTAGGTTCCCGGGACTAGATGGGAATGTTTCTGCACCTCCTTGAGTAAAAGATGAATGTGTACCAGGTTCTCGAGGTGATGGTGGCAAAGGTCCAAGAGTAGGAAAAGAATATGTAGAAGATTCAGTATTCTCCCTCACTAGAGGCAAAGGACCCGAGGTAGTCTCTGTGTGTTTACATTTTCCCATGACCAATATCCCTGTGGAATCTACGGAAGGTTCTAGATTCATTCGTGTGGATGACAAAGAACTTTGCACAGGCAAAATCCCCTCTGCAGCTGTGGAAAAGTCCTTACACTTTTGAGAGGATAGCACATATCCTTGAGAGTTTTTACTAGATAGAGAATGCTCCTGAGATCCTAGTACAGATGGTGAGTGTTTCCCATCTGCTGGTGAATATGAAAAGGATTTTTGAGATTTCTGGCTAGGTAGTAACGGCCCAATATCCCTTGAGGAAGCTGGGGATCTTTGTCCAGAAGGTTCAGAAAGGGGAGAAAATCTCATACATTTCTGGCAATAAGTTGGATGTTGCACAGTCTTTGGAGAAGACGGCACAGTTTGTACACTCCCTTGCCTAGTTGTGGACAGATTTAAAGACGCTTGGTCAGAAAGGCAATGTCCAGAAGGCTCTATGGAAGAAGAAGAGCCTAGAGTTCCTGGTGAAGAGGAAGAAATTCCCAGAGGCTTCTGATCAGATCCGAGTGATTTGGGTGGACCCTAAAGGTCCTGGAGTGGGAGGCAAAGTTCCCACAGACTGCTTTGCAGACATTGGCTTTCCTACTGTGGCTTGTGCAGATAAGGAATACCCCCTAGTACCCTGAGCAGATGCAGAAAACCCTACAGTTGTTTCCTTAGATTTAGTTGCTTTAGATGAGAAAGGTCCCACAGTTCCTTGCTCAGATCTCAAAGATGATGGGGACACCTCTAGTGATGTAGTAAGATTCAGGTGCAATCCAGCATATCTGGGAGTGTCTGAAGTCCCTTGGGTAGATGGAGCAAAAAATACAGCAACTCATTCATCATCTTTACTTTGTGCTTGCAGGCTGGTTGCAATTATCTTGTAAGCATTAAAAATCAGTCTAACATACTGCCTATGTTCCATAGGGTTTCATTGATGTGAGGAGACATCATGACTCAGGCAACTCTTATAAGGAAAATTTAAATGATGTTGTCTTACAGTTTCAGAGGGTCAGTACATTATTATATTTGTAGGAAGCATGGCAGCACCCCGGTAGAGGAGGTGCTGGGGAAGGAACTAAGTGGTCTATATCTTAGTCTGAAGGCTACCAGAAGGAAGCTTGTGGCCACAGGTAGCAAGGAAGAGGATTGATTTTTGTCTCTTAGCAGAGATTGAGCACTACACAAAAGCAAGCCTACACAAAGATACACTTCCTCTAACAAGCCAACACCTTGTAATAATGCCACATACTATGGGCAAAAGATATTCTAATCAACACATTGCGTCATAGGACATAAAGAAAGATACTGCATGATTGCATTCCTCTAGTCACAGGTGCGACATACCTACAAGCTTATATGAACATACACACACACACACACACACACACACACACACACACACACACACACACACACACACACACCAATCGGATATGCACGTGCATACATATATATTTGTCTATTTATTTACTTACTTACTTACCTACTTACTTACTTACTTACTTACTTACTTACTTACTTACTTACTTACTTACTTACTTACTTTCTTACTTACTTACTTTGTTTTAAATTTGTTGGGTAAGAACTTTCTACATACACATAAATGAGTTTTAGCAAATTCATCCCTATCTTCTCCTCCTTGAATTGTTACCCATTTCTCCTGTATCACTTTTATCCTTAATTACATTTTCATTTTTATATAGACGGCTGTGTAGTGCCATGCCCTGAGCAATCGTGTGCATGCCGCAAGCAATCACTGAGAAGAGCCGTGTATGCCACGAGCAATCGCCATTATAAGATGGTGCTGGCCTCCCCTGTGCCTAACTACTAAACAAGCCTTGTACGCAGGTGCAAGAGTGAACTCACTCCTAGTCACTGCCCATTCTCGGGGCATAATAGTGGGGTGATGGGCAAGCAACGAATCAGGAGCTGTCACGTCACATCAGGTGGTGAAACGTCATGCTGTTGGCGCCATTTTCCCGGATCATGGTCTTCCTGATAAGTAAGCAATAAATCTTTTGCCACAGAAGATTCCGGTTTGTTACTTCTTTCTTGCCGGTCGAGTGGGATGCAATAAGTGGCACCGAGGAACCCGGGAACTTTATACCATCACACCAGTGCAAGGAAGATCCCTTGTTCGCGGGGCGGAATCAGAACTGCGGGATGAAAGGCTCTGTAAGGTACATACAGTTTTGAAATTTCTCCAGAGTTAGACACCCTTTTGATTGTTTGCACAGTGATTGCACTTTTCCTTTCAGTTTCGTTTTTCTTCCACTGCTTCCACTGCTGACTGGTTCTTAGTCACGGTCAGGCCTGGATAGCGCCTGGACAGCGACCAGTTTCAGTCACGGTCAGGACTGGACAGTGCCTGGACAGCGTCCATTTTCAGTCACAGTCAGGCCTGTACAGCGGCAGTATGAAAATCTCGCATTCTATAATAGTGGCCTTACACTCGGTCCTGAAGCAATGTGGCCTAAAATGTGAAACTAATACCTTAGAGGGATTTGTCAGGGAGATAGACCATGTGGCACCATGGTATGCTTGCTTAGGGTCATTTAGGCCTTTTCATGGGCCTTGATCCCGAGGAAAAGATATAAAAAGAAAAGAATGCCTTGGGAGAGATTAGAAAAGGGATGGAAAGGGAGAGAAGAAGGGAGATCCAGCTGGAGAGGCACATAAGGAAAGGAGCCTCTACGTGCCACTAGATGAGTTTAAGCAGCTAGCTCTTAGTAGCTCAGAATCTGATGAAGGGCTTAGCTCCTCTGAAGAAACGGACTTGGAGGAGGAAGCAGTTCATTATAAAGAAGAAAGGTACCTGCAAGATAAAATGCAAGCTACTCAGTGCAGAAAAAGTCCAACAACGACTGGTGAAAGCCAGCTTGCTGCTCGGCCTCGGGATTGTTGGCTTCAGTGTCCTAGTGAACCTCTGCCTTATGTGCATAGGTAGTTGTCAATTTTTGCCTACACCTCATGTAGGGGTAAACCCTCGAGGCATCAGGCCATTACAAGTCTGGCAAATGGATGACACTCATATTTCCTCCTTTGGGAGAAATCAGTACTTACATGTTTCCTTTGACACCTGCAATGCTGTAATGTTTGCCACACCTTTAACAGGGGAAAAAGCCTCTCATGTTATACAGCACTGCCTAGAAGTGTGGAGTGCTGGGGCAAGGCCACAATTCTTAAAACGGATAACGGGGCAGCATATACTTCTACTAAATTTCAACAATTTTGTCATTAAATGGATGTCACTCACTTGACTGGCCTTCCTTATAATACTCAAGGACAAGGCATTGTGGAATGTGCCCACCACACACTCAAGTCTTATCTTATAAAACAAAAAGGGGGAGTTGATGAGACTCTGCCCTCAGTGCCAAGAGTAGCAGTATCTATGTCACTCTTTACACTTAATTTTTTGAATCTTGACGAGCAGGGACGTTCTGCAGCTGAGCGACATAGCTCAGACCCTGATAGACCAAAGAAATGGTCAAACGGAAGGATGTTTTAACTAGTCTCTGGAAAGGCCCGGATCCTATCTTAATCAGATCCCGGGGAGCTGTTTGTGTTTTTCCACAGAGTGAAGACAACCCATTTTTGCTTCCGGATTGACTCACCAGCAGGATATTCATCAAGGATGGTGCAAAAATGCTGACCTCCTGAGGACTGTTCCTGATCCTGACAATGCTGAACTTGTCTCAGGTTCCTAGTATAATGGGTGAACAGATATGTGCTATTCTCTCGACTTTCCCTAAACCAATGTCAGTTCGCCATGATACTATAGTTTTTTCAAAATTCTTTACTACTAATAAAACAGTAGATTTGCCATATTTACCCTATGATCCAACTCGTTATTATCATTAGGAGAAAATCACTCCTTACTAGAACAGGGTTTTTTATGTTTTCAAATTAATGGACAAGGACATTGTATCATCCTCCCAGCCTGAGCTTTAGGAAGGTTTAATGAGCACCGAGGAGGTTGGGTGAGCACAACCTAAGATACTTCTGATGTAGATATAACCTTTACAAATCGGACCTTTTGGCAGGATGCAATTTGGGTTAATGGTACATTTGTACCACCTAACTTTTCAGACAAAGAACGTCCCCACCAACCAAAAATAGCCCCTCATTGTGTCTTGGAAGATGAAGGTCTGATCCTGCCTTGGTCTGATTGTCGATCCTCCATCACTTGTTGGGCAGATCAGAGTAAAACTTTTTCCTTTTCTTCCAACATGACAGATGGCCCAAAGAATGAATTTTTTATGAAAAAGAGATTTTTCATTCAGGACTTTAGAATGCATTCCTTTCACAAGTGGGTGCTTTGAGGAGTCAATGGCAATTGTACAGATTTCAATCCTTTGATTTTTATCCAGGGAGGAGCAGTTGTAAAGGCTTCTTTTACTGGCATCTCAAGATTTGCTCAGCACTGGGGAATACATGATGCCTCCCAGGACTCTTATGGACATACTAATATCAGAGTAGAGATCACTGGGTTCAATAAAACTTTGGTAAACCAGATTAATTATACATCTCCCCCAGTCTGTGTTTACCCCCTTTCTTGTTTATATTCTTTCACGTGATTCATTTGAAGTCTGTTCCAATGATTCTTGATGGATTTCTCAATGTTGGCATGTAACACTAAACACCCATGCCATGGTGCCACGGATCCCACTTTGGGTCCCTGTTCTGGTGGAAACACCCTCCACCTTGAAAGTAAATGGGAGAAATGCCCTAAAGATACATGAAGTACACACTAGATTAGTTGAAAAGTGGAAAATTAGCTGATAAGAGCAACTGTTGTTTGGGCAGTGGTGCTTTATGCCTTAATTCTCATCACTTGGTTGGCAGAGGCCAAGAATGTCTGAGTCTGAGACCAGCTTGGTATACAGAGTGATTTCCAAGACAGCCAGGTCTACACAGAGAAACCCTCCCTCAAAAAATAAACAAACAAACAAACAAACAAACAAACAAAAAGCACCTGTTCTATGAAGAGGACCTGGCACAATGCACCCACATAGTGGCTTACAATTTATGCACAGCTACAGTTTTAGAGAATCACTGCTCTCTTTTAGCCTCTGTAGGCTATAGAGGCATAAGTGAGAGAGAGGGCATGAGCAGACTAGCACAGAAGTGAGAGAGGGCATAGCACATAGGTGAGAGAGAGGTCCTGAGCACTCTAGCACATAAGGGAGAAAAAGGGGCTGGGCATCCAAGCACATAAGTGAGGGAGAGAGGGCCTGCACATCCTAGCACACTCTTGTAATCAAGCTCAGTACTAGGAAGGTGGAGGTGGGAGTTTACCAGGGATTGTAGGGAATCTGGATGTTCTCTTCTGATCTATTAGGACAGCATGGACTGTTCTGTTGTGGGTATGTACATACAGAAAAAGTACACACATTTTAATTTTTATGCACATAAATAAATAACAAAAAATATTACAGTTGAAATTAGTAGTGCCATTTCCAGTACTTTCATGTTACACATTTGTTCATGTTTTTTCAAGTCTGCAAATGCTTATCAACCTAGAAACTGGAAATCATTTGTCTTAAAGATGGTAGCTCATTTCCACCTCCTGAGACCTCCCTTCTAATCAATGGTGCCTGGTACTCCATGACAGCATACACAGGGTATATTCAGCCAAATGGTGAAATCCCTGGATGAGACCTGTTTTCTCCATCTGGCATCACAAAGGGTCCTCAGAGACATGTGGGTCTCTCCTGATAACGTTTTATTTATTTGTTTGTTTGTTTGTTTGATTTTGTTTTGTTTTTTATTTTTGTTATTGTTTTGTTTTTTATTTGTTTTATTTTTGTTTTTTGTTTTTTTTTGTTTTTGTTTGTTTGTTTGTTTGTTTGTTTGTTTGTGTGTTTGTTTGTTTTTCCCATTGAGCAGACAAGCAAGGAAAGGTGCGGTTGTGAAGGAGTTCACTTCTGAATGACCTGGAAGAGATAACCAGCTCTGATTAGGGTTATTGGACTGTTAAAGGATGTGTGACTGGAAGGAAATCTCATTCGCAAGAGGCCACTATGTGAGGAAAAACCTCCCGATCTGCATTTCCTACGGCTTCTGAGGGTTAAATGAAGGAGGAAGATCATATTTATTTATTTTTCCTTTTTTTTTAACTAAGAAGACATTATAGTTTTTAAGAGAAGAATGGCTCTTAAGAAAATAATGGTGATTCCAAAGGAAGATTACTTATTACTTTTGGACTTTGATGATGAAGAAGATGACATAAATATTTCGGAGGAGTCTCTTTCTGAAGGTTACTGCATATACAGTGTTGGGTATTAATTGTGTGTTGTGCAGTTCACTAGACTTTTACCTAGTCACCTGAAATGGAAAAAGTCTTTTCTCAGAGATTTTATATAGTTCATTTGAAATTTTACCTATCTATCTATATCTAGCAACACATATAACTACTCTTGACATTGTAGTCACAATATGTTGATAAAAAATAACTTTTTATGATTTTGCCACCGGAAAATACCTGAAAATTGTTCCAATAATATGTTTGCAAAACTTGAATTTATTTCAAGAACATTACAAATAATTTATTTCATTCTTTTTTTTTTATTATTTATTTTCTTTTTTTCTTTTTTTTACATTTCAAATGTTATTCCCTTTTCTGTTTTCCCCTCCAAAAATCCCAGTCCTCTCCCCTCTATCCCTGCTTTCCAACACACTTACTCCCAATTCCTGGCCCAGGCATTCCCAAAACTTGGTCATAGGAACTTTACAAGAACAAGTGTCTCTCCTCCCATTGATGACATACTAGTCCATCCTCTGCTACATATGCAGCTGTAGGCATAAGTCACAACTTATGTTTACTTTGATTGGAGATTTAATCTCAGGGAACTCTGGGAGTACTTGTTAGTTGTTTTTCCTCATAGAATGTTCCTTGTGTACTTTCTCTAGCTCCATAATTAGGGACCCTGTGCTCAGTCCAATGGATTTCTTTGAGCATCCACTTCTGTATTTGTCAGGAAATGGCAGATCGTCTCAGGAGACAACTATATCAGTCTCCTGTCCCTAAGCTCTTGTTTGGCTGTTCAACAGTATCTGGGTTTGGTAGTTGTTTATGGTATGGATCACAGAATGAAGCAGTGTCTGGATTCCTTCAGTCTTAGTTCCAAACTTTTTCTCTGTAACTCTTTCCATGGATCTTTTGTTCCCAATTCTGAGAAGGAACGACATATCCACACGTTGGTCTTCCTTCTTGTTGAGTTTCATGGGTTTTGCAAATTTTACCTTGTTTTTTTCTGAGCTTCAAGGATAATATCCACTTATCAGTGAGTATATATCATGTGCTTTCTTTTGTGATTGAGTTATCTCACTTAGGAACATATCATCCAGATCCATCCATTTGTCTAAGAATTTCATGAATTCATTGATTTTAATAGTGATGTAGTATTTCATTATGTAAATGTACTATATTTTCTGTATTCATTCCTCTGAAGACAGGCATCAGGTTTATTTTCAGCTTCTTGCTATTATAAATAAGGATGCTATGAACATAGTGATGCATGTATCCTTATTACAAGTTGGAATATCTTCTGGATATATGCCAAGGAGGACTATTGCTGGATCTTCAGTAGAACTATTACCACTTTTCCGAGGAAACCCCATCTGCTTTCCAGAGTGGTAGTACCAACTTGCAATTCCACAAGCAATGGAGGAGTGTTCCTACTTCATCACATACCCACCAGCAACTATTGTCATCTGAGTTTTAGATCTTAGCCATTCTGACTCTGTGAGGTGGAATCTTAGGGTTATTTTGACTTTCTGTTCCCTGATGATTAAGGATTTTGAACATTTATGAGGTGCTTCTCAGCCATTCAGTGTTTCTTAATTTAGAATTCTTTGTTTAGAACCGTCCCCATTTTTTAAAATAGTGTTATCTGATTTTCTGGAATCCAGCTTCTTGAGTTCTTTGTATATATTGAATATTAGTCCCTTATCTGATTTAGCATTGATAAAGACTTTTTCCCCGATTTGTTCTAATGATAGTGCCCCTTGCCTTACAGAAGTTTTACAATTTTTGAGGTCCCATTTGTCTATTTTTAATCTTATAATAACAGCCATTGCTGTTTTGTTCAGGAATATTCCCCATTTAACCTTGTCTTCGAGGCTCTTCCACACTTTCTCCTCTATAAGTTTCAGTGTCTCTGGTTTTATGTGCAGTTCCTTGATCCAATTAGACTTGAGCATTGTACAAGGAGATGAGAACAGATCAATTTGCTTTCCTCAATATGCTAACTGCCAGTTGAGCCAGCACCATTTTTTGAAAATGCCATTTTCTTTCCACTGGGTGGTTTTATCTCCTTTGTAAAAGATCATGTGACCACATGAGTTTGGGTTCATTTCTCTGTCTTCAGTTCTGTTCCATTTATCTACCTGTCTAACACTATTCCTGTACCATGAAGTTTTTATCATAATTGCTCTGTAGTACAGCTTGAGGTCAGGCATAGTGATTACAAAAGACATTCTTCTATTGTTGAGTATAGTTTTGGATATAGTAGGTTTTTTTTTTCAAGATGAATTTGCAAATTGCCCTTTCTAACTCAGTGAAGAAATGAGTTGGAGTTTTGATGGTGATTGCAATGCATATCAGATTGCTTTTTGAAAGATAGCCATTTTTACTATATTAATCCTGCCAAATCATTAGCATGGGAGATTTTACCATCTTCAGAGATCTTCTTTGATTTCTTTCTTGAAGAATCTTGAAGTGTTTATCATACATATATTTCACTTTCTCAGAGTCACACCAAGGAATTTTATATTATTTGTGACTACTATGAAGCACGTTTTTTCCTAATTTCTTTCTCATACTATGTGACTTTTCTGCAGAGAAATTCCACTGTTATGTTTAAATTTATTCTAAATTCAGCTCCTAAGCTGAAAATGTGTATCAGGATTAGGTTTTCTCTGTTGTAATTTTTGGGGTTATAGATACATGCTATCATATCTTCTGGAAATAGAGAAATTTTGACTTCTTCCTTTCCAATTTGTATTCATCTGTTTTCGTTTTGTATTGTTTTGTTTTTTTGTTGTTGTTGTTGTTTTGTTTTGTTTTGTTTTGTTTTGTTTTGTTTTGTTTTTTTGTGTAATTGCTCTGGCTAGTATTTCAAGTACTCTATTAAATAGGTAGGGAGAAAGTGGGCAGCCTTGTCCAGTCCCAGATTTTAGTGGGATTCCTTCTGGTTTCTGACCATTTAGATTAAAGTTAAATCCTGGGCCTTCTTTTCTTTTCTTTTCTTTTCTTTTCTTTTCTTTTCTTTTCTTTTCTTTTCTTTTCTTTTCTTTTCTTTTCTTTTCTTTTCTTCTCCTTCTTTTTATTTTTTTTAGGTGTATGCCTTGAATTCCTGGTCTTTCCTGGACTTATTATGAATGGCCATTGTATTTATCCAACTATTTGCTCAGCATCTAATCGAATAATCATGGGGTTTTTGTACTTGAGTTTTTTTGTTTTGTTTTTGTTTTTTTTTCTATAATGGATTTAATTGATGGATTTTCGATATTAAACTCTCCCTGAATCATAAGAAGAAGGCCAACTAGGTCATGATGGTTTATCCTTTTGATGTATTCTCGGACGCGTTTTGAAAGGATTTTATTTAGTATTTTTGCATCGATATTCATAATGGAAATTGGAATAAAGTTTCCTTTCTCCATTAGGTTTTGTATAGTTGTAATCTTGCTTCATAGAACATATTAAATAGTGTTCCTTCTCTTTTAATTTTGCATAATAGTTTGAGGAGTATTGGTATTAGGTCTCCATGAATATCTGATAGAATTCTGAACTAAACCCATCAGACCCTGGGCTTATTTTTGGTTGGGAGACTATTAACGATTGCTTCTAATTCTTTAGGGGTGTTATGACCCACACTACAGTCTTGCCAGAAAGAATGCCCACAGGACACTCGGATCCTTCTGCAGTAAAGCTTTAAGGCATCTCGAGAGATAGATGATCAGCTTCAGGACAAGAGACCCAGAGAGCAGAAAACCCCTCCCTTATATAGGCTGTGAAGACAGTTAGAAGTATGGTTGGAGACGTGCACCACCGGAATTGTCTGCCCACCATCAGCCTGATGATGCCATTGGAGAGACAGGGCTCAGGTAATGGAAAGATACCCCGATGCCTGTGCACACTCACCACGAGCAATAGTGACAATGGTGTTGTGAGCACCATCTTGTAATGGTGGCCGTGAGGACGGCTCCTCACATCTCACCCTTTTTTTTATGTTAGAAGCAACAGGCCACACAGTATGGAGAGTGGAGATAGAGGTCAAATTCCGAGTGTGCAAGCATAGGGGCCTTACACAAAACCTCCTCCCAGGCTCGTCACCCAGAGGGGTCTTGGTCAGCTCCCCTGTCGTTTTTCCTGGGGGAAGGACACTAGGACACTCAACCTTCTTGAAAGATGACATATCTCCCAGAAAGAAGCTCAAATTAGACCACAACGCCATTCCAGTGCAGTGCTTAGCCCCAAAACTCTCCTGGGCTGTTAAAGCACACCCGCTCCAACCCATGCAGCAAGACTCGCCTCAGGGTTTTGTGGAGCTGGATGTCCAGCAACCTTATTGCTTGAGCATCATCGATATTCATATATTGGGGGAAACACCCTGCTCCAAAGCAACAAGTGCCTGGGTTACTACCATCCTGTCCCTCCTTGTTTGGGATTTAAGTTTGCAGATCATCCATAGTAGGAGCAGTACTCCACTGTACACAGCCACTCCAAACAAACCACCCCCACCCATTGCTTGAAGTAGGAGAATGCTGCAGAAATCCAGGTAGAAAATCCTTCCATCAATTACAGGTCAAGACATGTCGAATCGACTTATAAGATGGTGATCCTCAGCTCCCGGAGTGTCTGTTCAAATTCTATGGTCCAATTCTGTAACAAATAACAAGACAAAGCCTTTTACAGGTTAGCTGCTCTTGTAAAATTCTGAAATTGTAGTAAGGTGATACAGACGCTAGGCAGCTTATGTTTGCAACCCAGCTGAGGCATTTGCCAAAGAATATACACCTGCTCTTGGACCAGATCGATCTGTTGGTTTACCAACATGAGGCCTCTCTGTATCTGGGAGTTGGCCATGGTCTGGCTGTTCAGGGCCAATGTCACTCTTGCCGAAAGGTCATTTTATAGTTTGAGTTGTCTGAACCGTAGCAGACAAGGCAAGGGCCGAAACAGTGACAGAGGCAGCTATTGCTGCTATTCCTACCAAGCCAACTATAATAGCAGAGATTCCAAAATCTCTCTTTTCTCTAAAAAAGCTTAAATTCTAGAGGCTTCCACAGGAACTGGAACAAATCTAGGCACATGAGTAACCAAAGCAAAGGGATACTTAGTAGCATCCCAACACAGGGTATAGAAACTTTAATTAAGCAAGCAATCTAACTCTAATTGATTATTATTTAAACTTTTATTACTTACCACCCACAGAAAGGGGGCCAAACACAAACCGGGGTGACAGTATAATTCACCCTTTTAAATGCTTTATATTTAGTATTAGAGGAGGAGTGATCAAATGACCCCAAACCAGCACTCAAAGTGCCCTACCACTCAAAACCCATTTGGCCCTTTTCACTATATCCACCTTCAATCATGGCCATAGGTGAAAGATCGGTACAGCTCTCATTAACCCCACAAAGTAACCATTGATCAAAAGGGTTAGCATCTGCCCGATCAGAATCCATGAAGTTAAAATCATGTCCAGCAAGGATTTCATTAATCTCTACACTTACATGTGGAGAAAAGGAAAAAAAAATCCTTCAACCACCCAAAAGGTTTTTCTGGCCTGGCACCCAGTCCAAGGAAGCATGGAGTCCTCCGAGGATCTTCCTTTACAAAAGGGTGCCATTCTGGGTTGCTGGGGCAGTGCTTTCCTGGATTTATGACTAGGCCTCCAGCCTTGGATTATCAAGGCATTGGCTAATATTTCAGAGTGGGTTCCCCAAGCAGCTGCTTTCAACCAGGCCACTGATTGATTTTAGAAGGATATACACTGGCGTTGGTCTTTCAATTCAGAGATCATTACAAAGCACAGGCTTCCTTTGAGGGAGAAGTTCTGTTTTCCATCAGAACCTGAATTTGTCCATCTAATGGTAAAAAGGCAAGTCCCAGCTCCCTATCAGTAGTAAAGAAATGTGGAAAAACTTGTGCACTGTGCATGACAGGCATGAACAGAATGCTAGACATAATACCCCAACACAATTCCCCCGATATACTAGGAACCATGATCTCCAGTAGAAGGGTCATTATCCATCGTTGTTTCCAGAATTCCCTCTTTTGTCCACATCTTCTGAAGGGGAGATCCTTCAGATGAGGCATTCTGGAACCCAAAGGGGATTGTCTTCTTCCTGTGGAAAGACACAAATAACTCCTTTGGATCTTATTAAAATAGGATGCAGGCCTCTACATTTTCCAGTTAAGACAACTTTCCATTTGATAATTTCTCTAGATCTGTTTGGTTCTGAACAGTGATGATCAGCTGCAGTGTGGCCTTGCTCATCAATATTCAAAAAATTAAGAGTAAAGAGTACCATGGAGATGTCCACTCTCAGTGTTAAGGGTAAGAGCCTCATCGACTCACCCTTTCTTTTTGATAAGGTAAATTTTAACAGTGTGGTGGGCACGTTCCACAATGTCTTGTCCCTGTATGGCAAACCAGTTAAATAAGTTAAATTCCTCTGTAGACAGAATTGTTGAAAATTTTGAGAGGTGTAGGCCAGTCCATTATCTGTTCTAAGAAATTTGGGTTGTCCCCAAGCACTCCAAGCTTCAAGGCAAAGTTGAATTACATGTGTGGCTTTTTCTTAGTAGAGGATCAGTTTTACTGCCCTCTTTTCTCTCTCCCCTTCCTTCTGAATCCCTGGGAGGGCCCTTTTTCTTAGACATGTCTTTCTTTTTTCGAGCTCCCATTCTCTCATTCTGTTAGGTTTCTGACATACTGTCCTGAACCTCTTCTAGTATTCCCTGTCCCTCCACATTGGCTGTTTGGCAGGTTTCATCCTCTAGACAGTTTTATATCAGCTTGCAAATGCCTTGGTACCCAGGCGTAAGTCTCCCTCTTCATGCTTAAGGTCAAGGTCACTTCCTAGCTTACTACATAAGGCTACAGTTAGAGACCCCGAACAAGAATACCAGGGAGAAATGCGATCCACTTCCTTAACAAAGTTCTGCAGTGTACTGGAGGCAACCTGCCTGTAATGCAGTGATCACTGACTGTGAGGAGGCCATGATAGAGTGAGTCCCTGCTCCGATCTACACCCCATTTATAGTACTCCTTAAGCAAAGCGAAAGTAAACACAGTGCTATGTTCCCTTGTCTACGGAAGGCTTAGAAGATACCTCAGTGCTGCCACTTATCTACGTCGGACTGACAACACCTCATTTTTCAGCACCAGCCTCGATGGAAGTCAAATTTCAGCACCAGCCTCGATGGACAGAATAAGAAACAGAATGAGGGCCAGGGCAACCAAGACTAGAGCTTCTACTGCCCCTTCCTAGGGTGCATCTAGATTAAGACCGAAATCAATAGGGATAAGAGGGTCACGATGAGACATACCACTCCAAACTTACCTTTTCCCTGCAGTTCTGAATCCACCCCATTTCCAGGGGTTCTCCTCAATGCCAGCGATGTTGATCCTGGCTTTATGGCACCAGATGACCTGCGCTACCATCTCGCCAGCAAGAACACATGCAGGACACTCAGATCTTTCTGCAGTAAAGCTTTAATACATCTCCAGAGATAGATGAACAGCTTCAAGACAGGAGACCCAGAGAGCAGAAAACCCCTCCCTTATATAGGTTGCAAAGTATGGTTAGAAATACGGTTGGAGACGTGAATCACCGGAATTGTCTGCCCACCATCAGCCTGATGACGCCATTGGAGTGGCAGGGCTCAGGTAATGGAACGATCCCCTGACGCCTGAGCGTACTCACCATGAGCAATGTTGACAATGGTGTTGTCAGCGCCATCTTGTATTGGTGACCGTGAGTGCGGCTCCTCACAGTGGTAGAAGTAATTGCAGGGTTTCTCTGATCCTGATTTGAATTTGGTACCTGATATCTGTCTAGATAAGTGTCCATTTTATCCAGACTTTCAAGTTTTGTTGAGTACAGCCTTGAATAGTAGGATCTGATGATATTTAAAATTTACTAAATTTCTGGTGTTATTTCTCCCTTTTCATTTCTGATTTTGCTAAATTGGATGCTGTCCTTGTGTTCTTTATTTAGTCTGTCTAATGGTTTATCTATCTTGTTGATTTTTTCAAAGAAAAAGCTCCCAGTTTGTTTGATTATTTTTGTATTGTTCCTTTGTTTCCACTTGGTTGATTTTAGCACTGAGTTTGATTATTTCCTGACTTCAACTCCTTTTGGGTGAATTTGCTTCTTTTTGTTCTATAGTGTTAAGGTGTGATGTCAACCTACTCCTATATCCTCTCTCCGGTTTTTTTTTTTAGAGGCATTCAGAGAGAGCTATGAGTGTTCCTCTTAGGGCTATATTCATTGTGTTCCATAACTTGCAGTATGTTGTAGCTACATTTTCATTAAACTCTGAAAAGTCTTTAATTTAGTTCTATATTTCTTCCTTGACTGTTTTGTCACTGACTAGATTGTTGTACACATTCCACGTGTATGTGCGTTTTCAATTATTTATATTATTGTTGAAGTTAGTCTGTGGTGATCTGATAGGAAGCAGAAAATTATTTCAATAATTTTATATCTGTGAGGCATGTTATGTGACTGAGTGTATGGTCAATTTTGGAGAAGGCATCGTGAAGTCCTGAGAAGAAGGGACATTCGTTTGTTTTAGGATAAAATGTTCTATAGATATTACCTAAACGTATTTGCTTCATAAATTCTGCAAGTTTCACCATGTATCTTTTTAGTTTTAGTTTCCAGGATCTGTCCATTAATGAGGGAGGGGTGTTGAAGTCTTCCAATATTATTGTGTGTGGTACAATGTGAGTTTTGAGCTTTACTAAAGTTTCTTTTATGAATGTGGATGTCATTGCATTTGGAGTATATATGTTTAGATTTGGGAGTCCATCTTGGTAAATATTAACTTTAATGAATATGACGTTTCCTGCCTTGCCTATTTTAATAACTTTTGGTTGAAAGTCAATTTTATTTGATATTAGAATGGCTGCTCCACCTTATTTCTTCGGATCATTTGCTTGGAAAGTTCTTTTCCAGCCTTTTAGTCTGAGGTAATTTCTGACTTTGTCCTTGGTGTTTGTTTTTGGTATGCTGAATATTGCTTACACATCCATTTTTTTATTCTATGCCTTTTTACTGGTGAACTGAGTCCACTGATATTAAATGATCCTAAGAAAAGTCCTTGTTGCTTCCTGTTATTTTTGTTATTAGAGTTGGAATTTTGTTCATGTAGCTATCTTCTTTTAGGTTTCCTTCACCTTTAATTTCTTCTTTTTTCTCGAGTGTAATTTCCCTCTTTATATTGAAATTGTCCCTTTATTATCGTTTGATGTGCTGGATGCATTGGAAGATATTGTGTAAATATTGTTTTGTCACAGAATACCTTGTTTTCCCAAGCTATGTTAAAAGAGTTTTGCTTCATGTCTTGGCTGGCATTTCTGCTCTCTTACATTCTGTATGACTTCAGCCCTAGATTTTCTCCTTTCATAGTCTCAGGGGAGAAGTTATGTGTAATCCTGATAGATCTTGCTTTATATATTACTTGACCATTTTCCCTTACTGCTTTTAATATTCTTTCTTTGTTTTGTGCATTTGGTGTTTTGACTATTATATGATGGCAGAAATTATTTTTTTCCGGTCCAAATAATTTGGCGTTCTGTAGTCTCCTTGTTTATTCATGAGCATATCTTTCTTTAAGTTAGGGATTTTTTTTCTATAATATTGGTAAAAATATTCACTAGCCCTATAATTTGGAAACCTTACTTCTTATCTATGCCTATACTGGATTTCATGTACGTAATTATGTCATTTCTAAAAGCTGTTTCAAAAATTCACCTGGGCAGTATTTCCTGAGAAATTCAAATCATTAATACTTTATTCCCTTTTACTAATATAGCATATTATGTTTCCATTTTCTGTTGTCCATATAGTACAGAGCCCAGCATTTGACAAAGATGAGAATATATCACCTCAGGTAGAAACAGATGAAGATACGGTGTAATATTTTCAATTTTTTCCCATTTCAATAGAGTACTTCAAAAGTGGTGTTTGTGATCCCTTGACTGGAGAAGTAGATTCAGGAAAAAGAGTAATTCAGGGTCAGATGCTCTTATATGTGTAGTTCAAGACCAGATTGTGGTCCTTTAGACCTTGTGATCACAAAAACATAGCAACTAGTACAATACAACCACCTGCATGAGATGTTCCCAGATATACACACAAAGAAAAGGAGAACCATTATAAAAATAATAGAAGGACCATTTGGGAAGAAGAAGGATCTCAGCAATGGTAGTACAGTTATGAAGAAGTGCTGTGAGGTGTAAATGTATGAATTGTTTAAAGTAAATATTACAAGTTTTTTTTGGAATTCTACCATGTATTTTATATGGATATGACATATGGTTCAAATCAAATATTATATATTCATTAAAAATAATTAAAATAATTTTCTGTGTAAAGTTTTTTGTGTGGTAGAAAAAATGTCCTATGGTGAGACTCCAACTTAAAGTGTATCTCGCAGGAAGGTAAATCCCCTAGACGTTTCCAAGCTTGTTTTCCCTGATCTCTGAAAATACAGCTAGGAAGAAGCTCTTTGTTCTCTATAGCCAGCAAAAAGGCTTTTTGTTTCTATACTTTTCAACCAGAGATGCCTGCCTTCCTGTGCCAAGGACAAGGAGATAAAAATTTAGAAAGGACTCACGCCCCACTCCTGCCTTGTAAATTTCACCAAGAACATCAGGAAGAGAAGAACTCCCTTGCCCACATTTCCCAACTCCACCCAACTCTCCTCCCAACTCCTCCCAATTCCCCAGCTAGCTGCTAAAAGCCCCTTACTGTCACAGCTCGGTGTCAAACTCCCCTGCCCTGCTAGGCAGAGTGACTTTGTCCTCAGCCAGCTAAGAGTAAAACCTCTTGCAGTTTGCATCAGTTGTGGTTTTCTCTTGGGTCATTGGGGTGCTGGCCAGCTCATCCCGGGACTTGAGAGGAGGCCCAGCTTCTGAGGTCTTACATTTGGGGGCTTCTCCACCATGATTTGTGGCCTACCCCAATTCTCAGAGACCCTGCTTGGAGGTAGGATTCTATCTTTGTCTGTATCTTTGTCTCTATCTTTTTCTATAACTTTCCTCTATCTTTGTCTCTATTTATTTGTGCCAGCTCTGTTTGAATTCACTATTCTCCGTTTGCAGTTGTAAATGCTCGTGAGAGCAACGAACTCCCTTTTTCAGATGGAAAAGGGTTACTGACAGACATGTCAGGAGAAACCGGCTGCCACCCTTTGGGACATCCCAGGAGTTCTGAGGGAGTTCTAGGGATACCTGGAGATCTCCTATCAGTGTGCCAAGTGAGAGTGTGCTCACTCGGCTGTCTGTTTCTGTTACTGGGTGCCAAGTGAGTGTGTGCTTTCTTGGCCATCTTATTGGGGCCTGGTCTTGGTTATTGTAATCTTTTTTGTGTATATGTTTTTTTTTCCCTGTATGTGACTCTGATGATGGGACCGACTATTATCATGCCCCTTGGACTGACCCTTGATCACTCGACTGAAATTAAGACTAACACTCACATTCTCTCTGTGGATGTCTGAAATCGATTTTAGAGAACTTTCTGATCTACAGAATGGCCAGCTTTGATGATAGTTGGCCACTAGAGGGCACTCTTTGTTTGGTTCTGTTTTCAGCTCTTAAAGTTGTTTTACAGAGGGGACCAGGGTCTCAGCCAGATTATGTGCCATACATTCTCATCTAGAAAAATTTAGCACAGGATCCCCCCTCTCCCATCCTGTTTAAAGCCTTGGGTTAAAAAGAATAATCCAGGCTCCCCAGTCCTGGCCCTCTGCCACCCAGAGGTGAAAAAAAAAAAGTTAAAACTGGCACAGGTTGAACTGCAGCCCTCGGTTTCTCCCAAGATCTATCCAGAGTTAGAAGAACCTCCAAAATGGCATAGCACCCCACCCCCATATTCCCAACTGGTCCCCTCCAAGAACTCTCAACAGGGTGCCACTAGATATTTGGGGAGGGACCAGTTGCTAAAGCCCAAGGCCAGCGAGCTCGAAGCCCAGAGTGACCAGATTCAACCATTGCACTGCCTTTATGTACTTATGACCCTCCTCCAGCAGGCCCCAGACAACTGCTGACCCTTCAGTAATGGCCCTTTTCCTCCTCTGAACTCTATAACTGGAAGGCTAATCACACCTCCCTTCTTTGAAAACCCCTCTAGCCTGCTAATCTAATGGAATCTCTCCTATTCTCTCTTCAGCCTACTTGGGATGACTGTCAGCAGCTACTGATTCTTTCACCACAGAGGAGAAGGAGAGGATTCTGAGAGGAAAGAAAGAGCATGCTGGGGGCCAATTGACTACCAATAAAACTTCTGAATGAAATGGATGCAGCCTTCCCTCTGTCATGTCCTGACAGGACTGACCATATGGAGCAATTGACAATTTTCAGCTGGGCTCTGATAATAGAACTGAAAGGAGCTGGCAGGTGCCCCACCAATTTGGCCAAGGTAAGAGAGATCCTACAAGAGAAAAAGGAGCCCCCAGCAGTGTTTTTAGAATACCTCTGAAAGGTATAGAGGTGTTACACTACCTTTGACCCTACTTCGGCGTGCCAGCAGGTGACAGGTGTCATGGCTTCCATTGGGCAGTATTCTTCTGACATTAGGAAAAGGTTACAGCGTCTAGAGAGTCCGAAAACATTATCTTTACAACATCTGTTTAAGGAGTCAGAGAAAGTGTACCATAAGAGAGAGAGTGACAAGTCAGCACCAGGGTATATTGTGCTCTGAGTCTGCAGACACGCTTAAGGTCCCCAAAAGACCCTAAATGGGATCATAAGACCTCTGGTGAACGGAACACAACCTCTGCTCCAATCCAATCTCACAGGTTCTGAGACTGCATTAATTAGGGAAGCAGAAAAACTGGCCTGACAATGGTCACAAGTCCCTCTGGTCTGTGCCAGCACCTGGCCAACATGTTGGACGGAGTCTGAGGACAGCCCCAAGGTCCTCACAGAAACATCCACGAGATCTTAAGACCTTTGTGAATGGAAAACCACTTCTGCTCCAATCCTATCATGCAGGACCTGAGACTGCATTCATTAGGGAAGCAGATAAACCGGCCTGACCAGGGTCACAAGTCCCTTCCAATCCATTACAGCACTGGGCACCTTGGGGGCAGAGTCTGTGGACACCCCAAAGGTCCCCACAGGACTCTCCATGGGATCTTAGTACCTCTAGTGAGTGGATTACAACATCTGCCAGGAGGAAGGTTCGAACACCAGATATCTGGGACCCTTCTCTGCAAGAGGAGATCTTGCCTGCAGAGAGTACTCTGAACACTCAAACTCAGGAGAAAACTAGTCTCCGAAGTCTGCTGATAGAGGCTAACATAATCACCTGACCATCGTTATGGCAACTATTAGAAAACAAAGCATTTAATTGGAGGCTTTGTTACATTTTCAGAAGATTGGTCAATCATCACGGGAGGTACCCCATCACTGGAGCAATAGATAACTATTGATCCTTAGGCAAAGAGAGAGATTCCGCCATTGTATTAGCTTCTTGAAAACTCAAACTCATCCTTGTTGACACACCTATCCTCCAATGAAGCCACACCTTCTCGTATTCCTTCTAATCTTTAAACTCACTGCCACTTCCTGGTAATGAAATATTCATATATATGTGTCTATAGGGGATTTATTATTCAAACCACCACTTTTCCCATTGCTCGATCAGCTATTTTTTTTTAAATATAACCTAAAGGGCTCCCATTTATTAAGGACTACTTATGAGCTTAGCCACAGTGATGGGCCCTCCCACATCAATCATTAGACTAGGAAATAACCCATAAACTTACCTAATGACTAAGTGATTGGAGACAGATGTTCAATTGTTCTCTCTTCTCAGGTAACTGTAGATTGTCAAGATGGGAAAAAAATAATGTTCCATCACAGTAATGTTTAACTTACTCCATAACCTACACAAACATTACTCAACACCATCTATTGCATTCTGCCCTTGCATAGACACACTTCCATGTATGACATAAGTGAAGGGTGACTACCTCCATCAGCAAGGATACTCAATAATATGTGACATGAACTGAATATTTCCTATAGCCTCACAACCCCCACATTCTACTGTGTGTTACACTTATTGGGGGACTTGCTAATCTGTCCAATATCCTGCCACCAAAGCTATGACAAAAAAAATCCTCATCAGGAAATCCAATGAATTTTACCTGATTTCTTTCTCCTGAGGCAACTGAGAGTTATCCCTTAATGCTTATATTAGTGTCTGATTCATCTGTAATAAACCCACTACTATTAACAGCTACATCACAGGAGGTATGACAAATACCATCACCCATGAGTTGGCCAAGCCTTTTCAGCAGCTTTTTTGAAGTATCCTTTCTATAATAAAAAATCCATTGATTCCTTTATTTTTAAGTGTGTAATTTAATGATTTTAACACATTTTCACCTCCGTTCCATTTTCCCATCATTTTCTGCTACTTCATATGATATTGCAATCTATTAAAATATAGTAGTGAATACAGTGAAAGGACCAGTGTGTGAAGCAGCAAATTTCTTTATTTCTCAGACAACAGATACACTGCCAGAATCTTCCAGGTACAACTGCTTGGTAACTTTGTGTCTAATGTTAGCATGATTCTTCCAGAAAAAAGCTTAAAGAATTAAACCATGGTTACTCTGGACCAGACAAGTCAGTATCACTAGTGAAAAACATTCATGTAAATCATTTTCATCACTGTTACAATGTGCCTTAGCAGCAAGGAAAACAGGTCCATGGTCACAAGAGTATGAAAGAGGCATCAAGGAGCACAGTTGTCCAACTTATTAGCAGCCAGTAAGCATCAACACAGGAAGCGACCAAAGACAATAAATACCTTCCAAGACATGTTCCCAATGACCATGTTCCTTTACAAGTGCCTCACCCCTTCCATGCACACCCATCAATCAATTAACTCATTGATTAAAGCCCTCAGGGTCCAATCACTTTTCAGATTGTATATATTGTTCTACCTTTGAACATTGTACTTCGGAACAAAATCTTCATCAAAGACCCACGACTGACATTGCAAACCCATTTCACCACAGAATTCTTTATGTTACAAAATGTGATAGGATCTATCTGTCTCTTTAAGGGTATCTCTGTCTAGCAGTTACAAAAGCAGAACGTCCAGGCCAACAGAATCATCACCACCATGAGCTTTTTTTTTTTTTTTTTAATATGAGTTCAAGAAGAAGGAAAATGCAATGCAAGTTAAGGGTCTTGATCCCCTATCCATCCATCTTAAAGCCATAGGGTGGACCCAGAAGTTTAGGTCAAAAGTGTAAATTTCACCTATACTACAAACAACTGTGATGATTTCTAGCTATCTCCAGTTTCAGTGTGGTATTTAGTCCCACCATCTACATCAAGGCATATTGCCTAATGTGAAATAATGCCAGCTGTTTATTGCAAAAACAACTATGTGTTGACTTGGATGTAAAATGAGACATCTATAATATAGATACACTTGTACACGTACACATACTCACAGAAAGAGGCAAGAAGTAGAGGAGCTGAGTCTTAGGATCCCTCAATGAAGAGATAGTGGAAATCTTGTAAGGCAGAGATGTCATTGAGAAACTGTATGTCTCTATCTGCACAAAATCAGGCCAGTCTGCCTTCCATCAATGAGTTGTAGGTTCTCACTATCCATCATCCCCATTTGAGAAGGTATGGACAGTTAATGAAAGATGGAGAGTCAGTTTTCATCAAAGGTATGCCCTGTGAAGGTTATAGGTTGGCCAGGCACTACTGGTAGCCCCATATCCAAGATTTTATGGGCAACACAATTGATTTGAATGGGTTTTATCAAAAGGGAGAAAAGGAGACATGAATTTGGAAGGAGGATTTAGGTGGAAATGGATCTGGTTTTGGTTCGGGAGGAGTTATTAAGAGAACTGGAAAGTAAATTCCATCAAAATATATTGTATGAATTTCTCAAGTTATTAATGAATGTAGTTCTTAATATACAATATCTGTACTGAACCTATACAGACGACTTATATTTCCATCTCCTAAATAACAAACCCTTGTATAGCAGTTTCATTACATTAAGGGCAAAAGTAATCCAGAGATTATTTAAAATAAAGAAGGATCAGAGGTGATGGCCCAGGGGCAAATTCATATGTGTGTTCATTTACTTACAACACCAGTGCTTAGGATTTTTAGAGGGGCAGAGACAGGAATATGAATATGACTTCCTGAAAGCCAGCCTCACTATTAGCTCAGCAGGAAACCCTATCAAAAGCAGATAAATTAGGGAGTGAAGGAGCAAATCATACTATGCCCTTCCCTAGCCTCTGAACTTACCTGTACAGATCTGTGTGCAGAAACACATGAATATAATTAAAATATACAAGAGCTTATCTTGCATAGCTTATATGCAGTGTTTTGTTATCTTAGCCTAGAGTCCTGAGGACTTTATATCATTAGAGTTCCTGAAGCAAACTCCCCAGATATAGTGGATGGGTATATCTTGTTACTATGCAAAGAGACCTCAGTTAAATGTGTGTGTCAGTGACTCCAAAACACCTTTCCTTCTCTACCTTCCTTTATATGGCACAGAACGACCTGTAAATAATTAAAATATGAAAACAAAACTTTTTCACGAATTTAGGCTTGTGTTAAAATAATATTTATAACATTTTATTGAATGGAACAGAAATCTTCAGCTCCCAGGAGAAATACAGTGAATCCTGTAGGCTTCTGTTTTGTCCCATTATGAAAAAAATTAATTGCAAATCGACAGTTCCCACACTTTTTACTAAATCAGGATGAAGGGATATGTTTCCATACAAATAAGTAATGCCAATGTGATTAATCAAGTAGAAATGTGGCAGGGTTAGGATGCCTTTGGCTGATGTGACAATGATGACTGATTAGTCTCTTGTTATGCAAATAACCCTAACCTCTAAGAAAAGAAAAGTAATGATATAAAATATTCCAAGAAGTGGCATGGAAAATTATTACTTGATTACAATTTCTTTTACATACTTTATTAGTTTGAATAATTGTGGCTCACAGAAGATCAAATATTCAAAGGAGTTAGTTTTCCAGGTGGTGGGACGTTTAGAAAGAATTAGGATTTGTGTTTTCATTAAAAGTGATTTGGCACTGGGCTTGAAATATCAAACAACCATTGAAATATCAAAAACTCTCTCTCATTCTCTCTCTCTCTCTCTTTCTCTCTCTATTTCTCTCTCTCTTTCTCTCTCTCTCTCTGTCACTCTCTCTCAGTCTCTCTCATGTTTTAAGCCATTCATCAAGTGGTTGACATCTAGTATTAATCCATTGCGTGTTAATTATACAGAGTAAGGCAATCAACATTTATGATATGGATGTGAAATGGTCTTTCTTGTTTTTTTTTTTTTTTTTTTTTTTTTAGTTAACTCAACCTGGGAATATAGAACCTCAGATAAAGAACTGCCTCCATCACATTGGCCAGTTGCCACACCTTTAAGGAAGGATCTTTCTTGGATGGCTGTTGTTGAAGGGTCTAGCCCACTATGGGTAGTGTCATCATCTATGAAAAGGATATACAAAGTGTGGTGGTGACCGTGGAAGGGCCAGAAATTGATGTTTCTGGAAGAACTGAAGATCTATATGGCATGAAAAATTAAAGTGCCCGCTAATTTGTAAGTAAATTCCATACTTACCAGCGTTCAATATTTTGTCTACCCATATTTCAAAAGTAAAAATATCAAATATATTTCACCCTGTTTTACTGCATTTAATCTGTGAAATTACTTGTAACCAGAAATACTGAAAAAATTTAAAGGCCTTTAAAACATGACTGGTTGATATTGGGTTTGTTTAACTTTATCACAACTTTGAAGGCAGGACCAAGAGCTAGATTGTCTTCTCATTTTACAAAGAATCCATGATTCAAGGTTGCAACTGGCTTCAATACAAGGTACTTAACACTGTAAAATTTCTGCTTTGTTTGAATAAAATAGTAATTGCTCTAACTTTGGTTTTCATAAACAGAATTTTGATGTGCTATCCAGTGTGCTGCCTCAAAGAGTCTGGCACCATTTCTGACACTAAGAACAATTGAAAGATAACCAGGGAAAGTTTGGAACAGGGAAAATAACCACCAAGGATGTTGGTGAATCAGAAACTGAAGGCTTTCACAGGAGGAAAATAATAACAAAAGCAAAACAAAGCAATCAACAAACAAATAAACAGAAACCCAACCACCAAAAAAATAAAAACAATACAAGAGTGATTTACTTGGGCAGAATGTGACTCAGGTCATCAGGACATTTCTGCAGGGATTTCATTTTGGATTTCAAGGAGGCCATATGAAAAGGTAAAGCCTAGATGGTTAATGTTTCTGAGTGTAATTAGGGAAGGAACCAGCATGAGTGGGGTCTATGATGCAAGCTGAACTAGGTGATGTCACAGAGCACTGGTCATAGATTGCACATCTATTCCACTTAGAGACACTAGAATCCCTAGAAGGTGTGTCCACTATTTTCCCAGTGGTGTGTGAAAGGCAGGCCAGCTCCTGAACCCCAACTTGTTCCTCAAGCTTTTGTGCCCTGGTCTGTATCAAAAGACAGAATCTTGACGACTAAGACATTTTCTTTGGGTAAGTACATTTATGAAGTAACTGGGACCATCATAGCTATAGAAAGCTGTAAGTTTTCCCTCCCACACTGAGTAACTGTACATTCTAAATTCTCCCATGTTTGGGGCCAAGGGCATGGCTGATCCAGTTTAGTTGATCTCCTGAATTTATTATCCTTGCTAACGATATCTCCTTCAAAATTCCATCAAAATGCCAAAGCTCTTCTTTGTCCGTATGTATTTTAGAAAATGTTACTTCTAAATGGCTGATATTGGGCCTGGAGCGATGGCTCAGCAGTTAGGAGCACTGACTGCTCTTCCAGAGGTCATGAGTTCAAATCCCAGCAACCACATGGTGGCTCACAACCATACTAATGAGATCTGACACCCTCTTCTGGAATGTCTGAGGACAGCTACAGTGTATTTAGATACAATAATAAAAGAAATCTTAAAAAAAATGGCTGATATTGCCTGGACTTGTTGAGGCCGGAGTTGCAGTGGCATATAATCACCAAATAATCCTGAGTCTGGGTCAGGTAACACGATACAGAAGGCCAGTGTTGTGCTGTGTCCCTGGGATATTTGTGAATATTGCCACCTATTTGACAGCTTGCAGGTACAAGAGAGGGTAGGTAACAACTCTGGCTCATTTTCTTTATTCTGTTCTCTCCTTGATCATTTTGGGTAAAAGGCATACCAACTTCCACATTGACATAGACATGCAAGGAAATGTTCCTCAGAAGAGGCAAATTAGCTCAGGGCTGAAGACATATTCATCTGAGTATGTTATTCTGAGCTGTGGAGAATTACTTGTTAATTTCCCTTTGATAATTTCCTTGTTTCCCTTATTTATTTGTTTGTTGTTGTTGTTGTTGTTGTTTTGTTTGTTTGTTTTTTCTTTGGATGGGTGTTTAATTTTACTTTGAGTGTGTTTGTGTGTAGCTTTGACTGTTAGGAAAATCACTTTGTAGAATAGACTAGCCTTTATCTCACTAAGTTTTGCCTCCCTCTGCCTCTTGAGTACTAGGATTAAAGACTTGGGTTACTACCATCTCCTATTAAATTCTGATTTGATTGTTTGTTTTGTTTTGTTTTGTTTGTTTTTCTTTTTTGTTTTCTGTTTGTTTTGTTTTGTTTTTGTTGGTTTTTTGTTTTAGTTGTTAATGTTGTAGCTGATTTGCAGACATTTTTCCTTTGTCTACCACTGGCTGCCCTGGAACTCACTTTGTAGACCAGGCTGGTCTCTAAGACAGAAATCTGCCTGACCCTGCCTTCTAAAAGCTGGGATTAAAAGAGTGTGCCACCATAGCTAGATTATGATCTACTTATTTCGATCAAATTAAGTTTAGAAGCCCAAACATGTTAAGCATAGTCTTCTTGACCTGCTCAAAATTTCCATTAGAGAAGAGCCTTGATCCAGCATTCTCTCCAACCCTACACCCATTGCCTTTTAGTAACTCATATATATGACAGTAGCAACAGCATTGTGTCTGGTTTAAACAGGCAATATCTTCAATCCAAGGCAATGGGCAAGTATATTTGAACACAGAATGATAGCCACAAGACATCTGCCTGGGTTTGGTATGGTATACCACAGCAAGGCTACAGCCATGTAGAAGAAAATACCTTTGAAGAGGCTTAGCATGTTCTCCCTCATGAAGAAGAGGAGGAGGAAGTCTTCTTCCAACACCCTGAGGAATATTGTCGGCTGCAGAATTTCTCATTGTTGGAAGGAAGGTAATGAGCCTGTCACCCAATGGAAGGCCATAGTTCTAGGTCAACTGCCAACAAACCCTTCTCTTTACTTGGTGAAGTATGATGGAATTGACAGCATCTATGGACAGGAGCCCTACAGTGATGACAGGATTTTAAACCTTAAGGTTTTGCCTCCCATAGTAGTATTTCCTCAGGTGAGGGATGCCCACCTTGCCAGAGCCCTGGTTGGCAGAGCGGTACAACAAAAATTTGAGAGGAAAGATGGCTCTGAGGTCAACTGGAGGGGGGTGGTGCTAGCCCAGGTGCCAATCATGAAGGATTTGTTTTACATTACCTACAAGAAGGATCCAGCTCTCTATGCTTATCAGCTCCTGGATGACTACAAGGAAGGTAACCTCCACATGATTCCAGACACTCCTCCCGCTGAGGAGAGATCAGGAGGTGACAGTGATGTGTTGATAGGTAACTGGGTGATGTACACCAGAAAAGATGGTTCTAAAAAGTTCGGAAAGGTTGTTTACCAAGTTCTAGACAATCCTTCCGTGTTCTTTATCAAGTTTCATGGTGACATCCATATCTATGTCTATACTATGGTGCCAAAGATTCTTGAAGTTGAAAAATCATAAAGTACAGAAATGTAAACATATAGGACTGGAAGAAAAAAAAAAGTTTTTTTTTTCCTGTGTTAGCTATATAAGGGTCTTTGACAATCCCAGTATCTTTGCCAATAAAATGTATTTTGTTCTAAAAATGTAAATGTGTGACATGACATGCTGTGAGTGAACAATTTGCTGGAAGAGATGGCCTACAGTGGAAGGAAGATCAAATAAAGATGAAAGTTTCATTTCAGGCGGTGAACAGTACATACACCTAAAATCATACATGCTAAAATGAACAGCTTCTCTGGTCTGCATGAAGAATAAGGAAATGGAGATGGAACTTGGAGGAGCAGGGATGGCAGAAAAAGATGGATGTTTAGGAAGTAGGGGAGAAGGACAGGACATAGGTAGAACCTCTGATGTGAAGACTGAAGGAGAAACAAAAATTTTGGGAAAGTGGGACATTTAAAAGAAATGTGGCCTTGTTGCACAAGGTGAAACCCAGAAAACTGATTGAAATAGACTCAGAAATCAGAGAAAATCAGGTTTTCTTTGAATAATGACACTTAAAGAAAACTGTCTCACATTTTAAGATTTATTATCTTTACTTATGTGGGTGGGGATATGGCATGTGCTTTTGAGTACAGGTGAACACAGAGACATGCGTTGTCAGGTCCTCTGGAGCTGCCATTAAAGGTGATTATTTGCCATTGAATATGAAATCAAGAAACCAAATCCATTTTTCTTGTGGTGCAAAAGTGCTTGCTACCATTGATTCATCTCTCTAATCCCACAAAGATATCTTTTTTTAAGAAATCCAAAATTCACATGCATAAAACAGACCAGATTGAAGATAAGAAAGTTCTAATTGATGGTGACCATTAAAAGTAATAAGGGACACACAAAGAGTAGAGGACACTGAGAGACAAATGAATTCTAAGTTGGAGTTCTCAAAAAGTTAAGCTGGAGACACAGAAAGAAGAGAAATTTTAAGGAAATAGTCAAACATGGGCCATATCCACATTGGCTTCTTTGTTTTCTTAACAAATAGCCAGCCTGTCATTACAGATGGGTGTGTTTTTGTGTGTGTGTGTGTGTGTGTGTGTGTGTGTGTGTGTGTGTGTGTTTGTGAGTGTGTGTGTGTGTCCATTTTTACACAGGCAATCTAGACTAGTGAATGTTTATATTTATGAGACTCCCTAAATCATCACAGAAACCTTGATTTTGTGTAATCAGTTCCAAAAGTAAAGTAAAACAGAAAATGAATATGCTGTGAGATAATTTTGGGTTGGAATGGATCCTGAGTTCCTTCCGTGAGCACTCTTTCCCTGTGATGAATCCTGTGATCTTTTGCAGGTCTCCAATGAGATCCCCAGATAACCATAAAAAGCCCCACAGTGGCCTGTTCCACCTAGCTCTCCTCTAAACACATGACCCCCTACATACCTATGTATAACTTCAGCCTGTCTATAGCCTGGAAATTCTAGTCTTTTACTTATATGTGACCTCATTCTCAGAAAACACTGAAGGTGTAACCAATGCATATATGCTTACCTCTTTTCTACGCCAGTTGACATGGGTTTCAAATGTTATGAGTTTGCCCACTTTGTGGGTCACTTCCTGAGGAGCCCGTGTACTTCATGGAGGTCTGCCTGGGTTCCATCTATACTCTGAGAGGTTTTTTTTTCTTTTTTTGAGGCAGGAATGCCATGGACTCAGTCATTACAATTTTCCTCTCTAGAATAAGTTTGTATGCTTCAGCATTTGATAATAATCTCTATTGTTGATTAATTTTAATATCTGGGATAGTTTCTGCAGTAACTGATTCTCTTAGGGATTAGTTGCTGTGAAAAGACACCATGTCAAAGGCCACTCATAAGAGACAACATTTCATTAGGGCTTTTCTACATTTCATTACACGTTCAGAGATTTACTCCACGATCATCAAGGCAGAAAATATGGCACTGTCTAGGCAGACATGGTGGTGGAGAGGAAGTTTAGAATTATGCATCTTCATCCAAATGCTTCCAGGAAAAACTATGTATTCTGTATGCAGGGAGGGTCTCTTCCACACTGGTAGAGCTTTAAAGCCCCAAAATGATATGCTTCCTCCAGCAAGGCCCGAACTATTCCTACAAGGCCACACCTCCTCATAGACATAATACATTTAGAATACCACACTGGTTTCATAACAATTGACAAGATCTAGGTTCTTCAAAGAGGAGGAGCCTCAGTTGAGAAGATGCCCCCACAAGATCCAGCTGTTAGGAAATTTCATAATTGGTGGGAGAGCACCCACTCCATTGTGGGTGTTGACATCCTTGTATTAGTAGTCCTGGTTTCTTTAAGAAAGCAAGCTAAGCAAGACTAGAGGAGCAAGACAATAAGCATCACCACACCATAGCCTCTGAATAAGCTCCTGGCTCCAGGATCCTTTGTTGTTTCAGTTTCTGTCCCAACTTCTTTGATAATTAACAACAATGTGGAAGTATAAGCTGAATAAAACCTTTGCTATGGAATTTGCTCTTTGGACATGGTGGATCCTTACAACAATAAACATAGTAAGACATTCATCAGAAAAATGTCTAACAGTGCCAATGCCACTTATCTTAAAACCACAAATAATAATGTGTAGACATTTTATTTTATTTAAAGGTAAGATATACTCGTGTACCTACCTGAGATGTAAATGTTCTAGTTTGCTTCTTTCTCACTATGTAGAATACTACAATCAAAAATTACTTGGAAATAGAAGGGTTATAGTCTATCACCAAGGAAGACAAAACAGGAAGTTGTATCAGTAACAGCAAAAAACTGCTTATTGGCTTGCCACTGTCTTAGTCACTCTTTTATTGATGTGAAGAGATACCATGGATAAGGCAACTATTAGAAAACAAAACATTTAACTAGAGGCTTGCTTACATATTCAGAAGTTTGGTCATTAACCAAGGGAGGGACCCCAACACTGGAGCAATAGAGAACTATTGATCCTTAAGCAAAGAGAGAGATTCTGCCATTGCTTTGGCTTCTTGAAAACTCAAACCCATCCTTGTTGACACACCCACTTCCTCCAATAAAGACACACATTCTCTTATTCCTTCTAATCTTTAAACTCACTGCCACTTCCCAGTGACTAAGTATTCATATATATGTGTCTATATAGAACTTTCTTATTCAAACTACCAATTTTCTATGGCTTGATCAGCTTTTATTATTTTAGTACAGTCTAAAAGGCTCCCAATTAAAATGACTACTGTTGAGCTTAGCCACAGTGGTGGGCCCTCCCACATCAATCATTACCCAAGAAAATATCCTATAGACTTACCTAATAACCAAGTGAATAGAGACAGTTCTTCAATTGCTCTCTCTGATCAGGTATCCGTTGATTGTCAAGATTGGGAAAAAATAAAGTCCCATCACAGGAATATTTTACTGACTCCACAACCTACCCAAACATTACTGAACAGCATTTCCTCCTCTCTGCCCCTTCATAGACCCACTTCCATGCATGGCATAAGTGAAGGATAACTTCTTTCATCAGCATTGATACTCAATAATAGGTGAAATGATGTGAATATGTCCTATAGCCACACAACCCCCCACATTCTACTGTGTGTTACACTTACTGGGGTACAACCCAATCTGTCCAATTTTCTGCCAACTCAGCTATGAGAAAAAAAAAATCTCCTCATCAATAGATCCAATGAATTTTACCTGATTTCTTTCTCCTGGGGCAACTCAGTGTTATCCCTTCATGCATATATTGGTGTCTTATTCATCTGTAATAAAACCACTACTATTAATAGATACATCACAGGAGATATGACAAATACCAACTCCCATGAGCAGCTGCACAGTTGGCCAAGCCTTTTCAGTGCTTTTTTGAAGTTTCCTTTGTATACTAAAAAGTCAATTGATTTCTTTAAGTGTATAATTTAATGATTCTAACACATTTTCACCTTCATTCCATTTTCCCCTCATTTTCTGCTTCTTCATATGATATTGCAATCTATTAAAATACAGTACTGAAGGCAGAGGGAGGATCAGTGTGGGAAGCTGCAAAGTTCTTTAATTCTAAAACAACAGATACACTGTCTGAATATTCCAGATACAACTTTTTGGTAACTTTGGGTCTACTGTTAGCATGAAATTTCTAGAAAAAAAAAACTTAAAGAATTAAGCCATGGTTCCTCTGGACCAGAGAGTTTAGTATCACTAATGAGTCATATTCATGTCAATCATTTTCATCACTGTTACAAGATGCCTAGCAACAAGGAAAACAGGTCCATGGTCACAAGAGTATGAAAGGGGCATGAATGAGCACAATTGTCCAAATTATTGGCAGACAGTAAACATCAACACAGGAAGCAACCAAATACAATAAACACCTTCCAAGACATGTTCCCAATGACCATGTTCCTTTACAAGTTTCTCACCCCTTCCATTCACACCCATTAATCAACGCATAGATTAAAGGCCTCAGGGTCCAATCACTTTTCAGATTGAGTATATAGTTCTACCTATGAACATTGTACTTCGGACCAAAACCTTCATCAAAGACCCAGGACAGACATTTCAAACCCATTTCACCACAGCATTCTTTATGCTACACAAAGTGATAGGATCTATCTGTCTCTTTAAGGGTATCTCTATCAAGCAGTTCCAAAAGGAAAATGTCCAGGTAAACAGCATCAGCACTTCCAGGAGCTTTTATAAATGTGAGTTCAAGAAGAGCGAAATTGCAATGCAATTTAAGGGTCTTTGTCCCCCATCTCTGCATCTTAAAACCATAGGGTGAACACAGAAATGTAGGTCAAAAGTGTAAATTGCACCTATACTACAACTAATTGGGATGATTTCTAGCCATCTCTATGTTCTGTCTGTTACGGAGTCCACCATGTCTGCCTCAAGGCATATTGCCTAGTGTTAAATAGTGCCAGTAGTTGATTGCAAACAACACTATGTGTTGACTTGCATGTAAAATGAGACATGTATAATATAGACATATTTGTACATACACACATACTCACAGAAAGAGGCAAGCAGTAGAGGAGCTTTGTCTTAGGAACTCTCATGGAAGAGATGGTAGAAATCTTGTAAGGCAGAGAGGTCACTGAGACACTGTATGTCTCTATCTGCACAAAATCAGGCCAGTCTGCCTTGCATCCCTAAGTGGTATGGTATCACTATCCATCATCCCCATCTGCGAATATATGGACTATTGATGAAGGATGGAGAATCAGTTTTCATCAAAGGTAAGGCTTTTGTATGTGATAGGTTTGCCATGCTCTACTGGTTTCCACATGTCCAAGAGTTTAGGGGCAACACAATTGATTTGAATTGGGTTGTATCAAAGGGGAGAAAAGTAGACTTGAACTTGGGAGGAGGATTAAGGTGGGAATGGGTCTGGTTTTAGTCTGGGAGGAGTTATCAAGAGAATTGGAAAGTGAATTCCATCAAAAAAATTGTATGAAGTTCTCAAGGAATTAATTAATATAGTTCTTAATATACAATGTCTTTACTGAACATATACAGACCACTTATATTTCAATCTCCTAAATAGCAACTCATTTTATAGCACTTACATTACATTAAGTGCAAAAGTAATCCAGAGATTATTTAAAATAAAGAAGGATCAGGGGATATGGCCCAGAGACAATGCCATGTGTGTGTTAAAACATTCACCTACAACACCAGTGCTTATGATTTTGGGAGGGGCAGAGATAGGAAGATGACTGTGGCTTCCTGAAAGCCAGCTCAGCAAGAAACCCAGTCACAAGGGGATAAGTTATGGAGGAAAAGAGTAGATCACACTATACCCTTCCCTAGCCTCTGAACTTACCTGTACAGTTCTCTATGCAGACTCACATAAATATGATTAAAATATGCAAGAGGTTATTTTGCATAGCTTATATTCAAAAGCAATGTTGTTTTAGACTAGAAACCTGAGGACTTTATATCATTATAGTTCCTGGAGCAAACTCCCAAGATATAGATGATGGGTATATCTTCTTACTGTGCAAAGGAAACCTCAGTTAAGTGTGTGTGTCAGTGACTCCAAACAGCTTTCCTCCTCTATGTTCCTTTATATAGCATAGAATGATCTGTAAATAATGAAAATATGAAAACAAAGCTTTTTTGAGATTTTAGGCTTGTGTTAAAATCATATTTATAACATCGTATTAAATGGAAGTGAAATCTTCAGCTCTCAGGAACAATACAGTCAATGCTGTAGGCTTCTGTTTTGTCCCATTGTGAACAAAATTAATTGCACATCAACAGGTCCCACACTTTTAACTAAATCAGGGAGAAGGGCTATGTTTCCGTACAAATAAGTAATGTCAATGTGATTATTCAAGTAGAAATCTGGCAGGGTTAGGATGCGTTTGGCTTATGTGATAGTGATGACTGATTAGTCTCTTGTTATTCAAATAACCCTTACCTCTGAGAAAAGACAAGTAATGATATAAGATATACTACAAAGTGACATGGACACTTATTACTAGATTTCATTTTCCTTTACATACTTTAGTTGTTTGAAAAATTGTGGCCCACAGAAGCTCAAATATTCAAAGGTGTTAGTTTTCCAGGTGGTGAGATGTTATGAAAGAATTAGGATTTGTATTTTTATTAAAGGAGATTTGTCACTATTCTTTGAAATATCAAAAATCCATCAGGCTCTCTCTCTCTCATTCTTACTCTCTCCTCATTCTCTCTGTCTCTGTCTCTTTGTCTCTGTCTCTGTCTCTATCTCTGTCGCTCTCTCTCTCTTTCATTCTCTGTCTTTCTCTGTCTCTGTTTGTTGTCTGTAGTATTGCTTGTGAGCTCTCAGCTACTGCTCTACACATGTGTGCCTGCGTGTTGCCATGGTGTTTACCATGATGTCCTGGAGTCGCCTTCTGAAACTGTAAGACCACAATTAAATATTTCATCTTATAATTTGGTGTGGTCATGATGTCTCACATCATTAGAACAGTAACCAAGACATCCATATTCCAGTTAATTTTTTCAATCGTTCTGTATTTATTTCATTAAAGTTACCTTTTGTCCATTGAAAAGTTTTAAGAATACATTTAAAGATCCTGAACAAATAGTGCCAGTAGGAGTGGCACTGTTAGGAGGTGTGGCCTTGTTGAAGTATGTGTGACCCTGTTGGAGTAGATGTGGCCTTGTTGGAGGAAATGTAATACTGTGCTTGTGGACTTTGAGGTCCGTTATGCTTAAGCTGTCCCCAGTGTGACACACAGTCTCCATCTTCTACCTGTGTATCAAGATGTAAAACTCTCAGCTCCTTCTCTAGCATTGTGTCTGTCAGAATGCTTCCATATTTCCAGTCATGATAATAATGGAGTAAACCTCTGAAAACAAGTTACAAAGTGTTCAAGAGTTACTGTGATCCTGGAGACTCTTCATGGCAATAAAACCCAAACTAACACAAACACAAACGTTCAAAAACACATTTGATATTTTGACTATTCTTGGCCTAGGGAGTGGCACTACTGGGAGCTAATAACCTTGTTGAAGTAAGTTTGGCCTTGTTGAAAGAAATTTATCTTTGTGAAATGGACTTTAATGCCCTCTGCCTAGCTGCCTGAAAGCTAATCATTTCCTAGCACCCTTCAGATGAAGATGTAGAACTCTCAGCTCCAAATGCACGTGCCTGCCAGGATCCTGCCATATTCCTACCTTGATGATAATGGACTGAATTTCTGAACCTGTAAGCCAGGGTAAATTGAAAAGTGTCTCTGCTGATAGTTGGTTGCTATTCCAGAAAGACCAAAAGTTATGACGTACCATCCAGAGTCTGAGAATACATTGGTTTAGCTTCTAGCATTTGACAGAAAACAGAATTAACAAGACAATGAGAATATAAAACTTCGTATTTCATACTTAGAGACACATGGGTTATAGATCTGTGGAACTCAAGGTTTTATGGGTGGTATGGTAGGGTGATTAGTGTCTGTATATGAGTGCAGTGTCTGTTCCCAAGTCTGATGTCACACATACACATATGTTCAGTAATGAGTAGAATATCTTCAACACTTGCTCTCTTAGAGTGAAACCCTCTCACCATTTTGACTAGTTTGACTGTCCAATACACTATTGGGATATCTACCTGTCTCCACCCCACAGTGTTGCAGATATGAATAGACATGCCTGGAATTTTACAGAGGTGCTGAGAATACATGAACTCCACTGAGCCATCTTCTCAGCCCCCAGCAGGGTATTGTTTATTGAAATCAATGATCATATCAGTAGAGAAATGAAAACCAACATGACCCTGATATTTTATCTTACCTCCACCTTACACCAACTAAATGAATTTTAAATATAAATTTAATTTATGTCCAAATGAATCCAGATTACATTCTAATGAAAGATAAAATTGGAGTGTATCCAGATGAAAGCTATGTTAGTATATTTTTGGCCATTTATATGGAGAATAACCTATATTTTCGGTACACTAGGAGAGCAAATGCATGTAAATGAGTTCAACCAAAGAAAATCTTTGTTCCAGTGAATTTCTTTGTAAAATAACGTTGAAAATCATGACATTTCAGTTATATATATTTAATTTTTTTGAGTATGTTATTATGGGAACATGTGAGTTTTCTTGGATTCCGATTGCAGAATTAGAGTATAGGGGACCTGATTATGTGGCACTATTATTTTTTATTAATTAGTTCATTCATTGTCCACCTTCCTACTGTTCCACATCCCATATCTACTGCCCATCCCCTGTCTCCAAGGGCAAGTCCCCATCCTACCGGATCTCTAAACACCTTGATGTCTCTAGTTTGTTGAGAATTTGGTACATCATTTCTGATTGAATAGAGATCAAGCAGATTTTTTTCTGTGTATGTTTTAGAGACCTTCTGATAGTTCATATATGCTGCCTGTTTGGTTGTCTAGCATTTGGGAGAATTCTAGGTCCATAGTATTTGAGACAACTGGTCCTGTCAGCCTCCTTCAGTCTTTCTCAAATTAAACCAATGGTTCTGCAGATTCTGTCCATTGGTTGTTTGCATACATCTGCATCTCACTGTTTCACCTGCTCATTATTTCTTCATAAGTACAGTCATCCTAGCATTAATATTACAAGTATCTGAATTCAGAAACATACAGAGGCTGTGTACTGCAAGCAGGTCTTCTGCAAAAGCAATATATAATATAAGTACTAAAATTGATATCAGTGCTCTACAATATTCTATTCTATGTGATGAAATATCTCTCTCTCTCTCTCTCTCTCTCTCTCAATATATATATTCCTCTAACACTTAGTATGAATAAAGATTCTCTAATATTCTCTCCTACAAAGGGGATGATATTGGCATGTCATCTGCAACATTCATTCACTTTCTTACACAGTTTGTGCTTTCTCTTAGAAATCAACTAATATCTAAATCACACATGCACTCAGATTACAAAGTAAGGTATCTGAGCTCATGCAAACTGTTATTCTGAGTCAGAGTAGGGGGAGGACAATTCCAAACTGTAGTTACATCCAAGAGCATGGACTTTAACAACTTGTGAATCAGTAGAAGAAAAGACAATGTATAGACACGGTTGTTTCTTTTGGTTTGGTTTGGTTTAGCTTTGCTTATTTCAGTTACCCACAATCATTATAAGAAACACAGAGAAACACAGATTAATGCCTGTATCTTGAACTGAATGCAAACAGGGGCCTTAGAACCAACATTTTATTTCTGTTACAATATACAATATATATTTTTAGAGATTTTTTTTTATTTATTAGCTATTATACCCACTGCAACAAGTTTAAGAAATATTCCTAGTGACCCAAATAGCAGCTTTATGATTCAGATGCAGATATTTTCACCCAATCAATGGATTGAAGCATCTGACCCCTGTTGTTGAATTAATGAGGTCAAAGATATTAAAGAAGAGGGCATCCCTGTGGTAGGATACCTGTCTCAATTGAAGTGTTCCCCCAAGATGTCTGAAATTGTGGCCCAACAAAGAGACAGAATGCACCTGCTGATATGAGGCCTCCAACACACATACAGGAGAGGATTGCTGGGAGGAGAACTCTACAATTCCACTCTCCCCACTGGAGGGCATTTCATCTAATTTTTTTTTTTTTAATTCCTGAGAGTCTCTCACATCCCAGGTCTCTGGTATACTCTAGAGCGTTTTCTCATTTCCTCCTTCACAAAGTTGCCTGTTTCCATTCTTTTCGCTGGTCTTCATCAATTCAGTCCTGTTTCCCACAACCACAGTACCTGATAAAATTCCTCTATTCTCCTTCTTGTCCCATTTCCCACCCAGGTCTCTCCCTTCCCCTATCTGTATTGATTTTTTAACCTTCTTATCATTTCTAATTATGTTTATGACTAATAAAATAATTGAAGTTTATTTTTTTGATTCATTATCTTATTAGTTTCCAAAGGGATGATATACAAATACCAAAAGTACATTGGTTTAATTTTATTTCATTTCATTTGATTTTTGAGATAGTCAGTTAGTATGTTTTGTATTCTCCAGGAAGCTCTAGAGTGTTGAGGTTCAGCATTCCATGCTAGTACCATTACAGGTATGTAAAAACTTACCTGGCTTTAATTGCTTATAATAAAATAGTCCCAAAATATCTATAAACACTATAAAATAAACACCTTCCAGTCTGAGAGATGAAAATATTTCCTGTTCATTTACAAACCTCATTGATAGAAAGTATATTTGTTTCTTGAAACAAACTAAACTGCAAACTGAGTGCCATGATTAGCCCCCTCTCTGGTTTCCAGGCTCAGCCGCTTCTCTCTGTTCCCATTATTATTGATGATCTCGAACAGGGGAATGCCAGGCCTACGACATGAGAGTGAGTGGGTAAGGGGAAGGGTTGGGGGAACATACAGGGGAATTTTGGGACAGCATTTGAAATCTAAATGAAGAAAACATCTAATTGAAAAAAACAACTTAAGTGTATTCACATATGTACACAGGGACATGTGGCACATATATACATAATTTAAAATTATCATTCCTTTTCAATACTGTGTTTTTCATTTATTTTATTATTATTATTAATATATATGGCAATTCTGAAACTTACTTTGTAGACTAGAATGTCCTCAAACTGAGATTTGCCTACCTCTGCCTTCCAAAAACTGAGATAAAAGGTGTGTGCCACCACCACCTGGCTTCCGAAATATTTTTTACTTAGTGGGAGATGTCCATTATTTTTTTCCTGTTAGGATATATCAAAATCATCAAGATGTCATTTTTCCTTAATCAATTTATGAGAGTAAATCAATCCCTGTAAAAATATTTCAGGTACTTTTGGAGACAGGTAAGTTTACAAAAAACATCATTTAAAAAATATTTTATTTCTGGAGCCAAAACCTTGAGTAGACCTTGCATGCAAACTCTGTAGCTAGCCTTATAACACCCGGAGGCAACTCCACTGCCAATCATCTAACATTCATAGGATCCGATGATCAGACAAGAGGAAGACACAACATCATTCCCCAACACCTGGAGTAGAGGGTACCAGAAAGACACAGGCATGCAGGAACTCCACCAGACCAGTGGTATGGATTGCATCCATTCTGTCTGGGACAGGGCCCTGAGCATTCCTTGGATACAAACTCAGCAGCCAGCCCCATAACACCCAGAGGAAGCTCCACTACCTGAAGATCTAATATGGCCAGGGTCAGAGGATCCCAGGATCCTAGGAGCTTAGTCACACCAGGATCTCAAGGTTCCAAGGGCAGCTTGACTCCCAGGATGTCAGACACACCCAGCATCTCATAATCACAGTATACCGTAATAACAGGATCACAGAGACAGCTAGACTTTGAAGAGTTATGACACAACCAATATCACAGGAAGGACAGTCTGATGTAGCCAGGGCATGTAGCACTTGAGATATCCAGATGGTGAGAGGCAAGGACAAGTTAATAAGCAAGAGAAACCAAAGTTATTTGGAATAATCAGCACCCAACACTTGCACCATATCAAGTGGAACCCCAACACACCCTAAAAGTAAGACATGGATCTAAAGTCACTTCTCATAGTGATGATGAAGGACTTTAAGAAGGACATTAGTAACTCTCTTAACGAAATGCAGGAGAACACAGATAAACATGTAGAAGTCCTTAAAGAGGATACACAAAAATCTGTTAAATAGATTCAGGAAAACACAATCAAACAGGTGAAGGAGCAGAACAAAACTATCCATAATCTAAAAATGGAAATAGAAACAATTGACAATTCTCACTCAGGCCATGAAGCTATGGAATATTCCCATTTACTGAGATCCAGAGGAGTAGCCATTTGGAAGATTGTGTCCCTAAATGTGAAGGTTGTGCTGAAACTCTTATGAAAATTGAGAACAATTTTAAATATGAAAGAAAAAAACACACATTAAAAATTCATGTAGGCAAAATTGACAGCCTTCTATATGTCACAAAACACACAAGCAGAGATTACAATTACAATAATTATTTTTATATCAAGGGGTCAAAACTCCTGATACAATCAATGTCCAAGAAGAGATATTTAGAGCACACACTCACCGGGGACAAACTGTCATGACTGGGACAGCATGGCAGGAAACAAAATGTTGATCTGTTTCATTGAGGGCCAGCATGGGGCCTTCTTACACTTTTGTGGAATAAGCAGCCAAGAGTTAGGTCAGAAATAGCCAGCGCCCTCAATTATGCCAAAGTAAACTATTTCTGCTAGGGAACAGTCCCAAATGTTCCACAAACTTCCTAGACTGTTCCACTAGTTTGAGACACCTGAGACTGTGGGAAAATTTCACACCCAATCTTAATGAAACTGAACCAGGCATGTGTAAAATACTTTTTGAAAATAGTTTCATTTCAATTCAGGAAAAAGGACAGAGAGCCCTGCTTTGTAATGGATGGAGTTAGTCTTTAGCTTCCACTGTGCACCCTAAATGAAACATAGTGTAAACGAAGCAGTTTTCTATGCAGCAAGTAAAGAGTGAAAACAACACACTAATGGAGATAAAATGCAAAGAACCGGGATATATAGTAACAATTCCAATTGTAAGTGTGAAAAAACAAATATACATATATGTGAGTTGTGCTTGTTATTTTCCTACTGGTTTGATTGTACAGGATAAAAAAACAATAGTCTGTCCGTATTGGCCACAGTTTCATTCATCATTGTGCTAGTGGACCCAATCTAGGAATTAATCATCAGGGTTTGACAGCAAAATCCATCGGCTCAATACACCAGACATTAGCTGGAAAGTGAGGTACAAGTAGGTCATGTCCTTTGGTTTCTTCTCTCTCAGTCAGTTATATGGGCGTCCTGTCATTGTTTGTTATTGTTGTTGGTTGTTGTTTTAAAATTTGAAATATTGAATGCAAAAGCAAGTGGCAGGAGCCCAACAGGTCTTTGCATTCTTACTTTCTCCTTTCCATCACTCTCCAATTCTTCCAATCCCCAGCTTTCATTCAAACATAAAGAAACAATGTGAAAATAAGACTCCTTCATCATCTTTACTTTGTGCTTGCATGTTGGCTGTAATCATCTTGAAAACATTAAAAATCAGGCTAAGATTCTGCCTATGTTTGATAGGGTTTCATTGCTGTGAAGAGACACCATGACTCAGGCAACTCTTATAAAGGAAAATTTAATAGAGGTTGTCTTACAGTTTTAGAGGGTCAGGTCAGTACATTATTATCATGGTGGGAAGCATGGCAACATCCAGGAAGAAGGGGTGATGTAGAAGGAAAGAAGTTTTCTATATCTTAATCTGAAAGCATACAGGAGGAAGCTTGTGGCCAAAGCAGCAAGGAAAAGCATCTCTCTTCATCACTGGGCAGAGTTTGAGCACTAGATAAAAGCCAGCCTACACAATGATCAAGGCCACATCTGCTAATAGTGCCACTTCCCATGGGCCAAGGATATTCTAATCATCAAACTGCTACATACCTGCAAACACTCCTGTATGCATGTATGCTCACAGACACAAAGACACACACACAAAGACACACAAACACACACACACACACACACACACACACACACTTTCATGCCTATTGCACGTGATATTGCATAAAAATATATTTGTTTATTTACTCATATATTTATTTTTTACTTACTTGCTTGCTTGCTTATTACTTACTTATTTACTTATTTACTTACTTACTTAGTTTTAAATGTTTTGCTGAAGAACTTTGTACATAAACATAATGAGTTTGAGTAAATCCATCCCCATCTTCTCCTCCTTGAATTGCTCTCCATTTCTCCTGTATCACTTTTAGCTTTAATTCCATGCACATTTTAATAAAGACCACTGAGTGAATTTAGTGCTGACTACATATGTGGGGTTAGGGAAACACATCCACTGGAACATGGGCAGCCTCTGAGGAGCCAAATCTATGAAGAAAACTGGCCCTCACACCTGCAGCCACTAATTGCCAATTTTTTGGGGTGAAATTTTCTCTGCTCCCCCATCTATTCTTCAAGAACTGTGAGACAGAAAATTTTAAAAAAAGGTGTTGAGATCTGCTTAGAAAGGACTTTAATCTCAGGATATGGGAATCAAAACTAGTTAGAGATGAATTCTCTGCTGATCTGCACAGGAAAGCACAGAAATCTAGGACTATACAGAAATATCCAGTTCCAGAGGAAAAAAAAAAAAAGAAACAGGGAGGAATTGGAAAGTACAAATAAGAATTTGAATGTACAGATTGTAAATCCTGTCTCTGGGAGTAATAATCAAGGTACTTTGAAAGGAACAATCAAGCCATGTTTAAAAGACTGGACACACCATTTGGCATATGTTATATAAATCAGTAAAAATAATTAAAAATGTCTCATTAAAATTCACAACAGTCCCCTTAAGTTTTTTCTTCTGGTTTTCTTCTTTAAATATCTTATTGAATCTGAAGTGATGGCTCAGCATTTCTGAACACTGGCAGCTCATGCACAGCATACACTTGGACTTGCCACATTTCCATAGGCTGTTTACAACTTCTTCTATTTTAGTAACCACAGGGAATCCACACTCCCCCTTCCCATGAGACAATGTATCCATACCTATACAGAGAATTCAAAACAAACAAAATCTCTTCAATCTGTCTCACCAATCATACATTAGGTCCAATGCTTGGGTGCTTTCTATTTCAGGCTCACAATGATCAATGGTATATACTTTCTAGGTTGTATAACTGCACTTCATTTCTCTACCAGGAACCTTCCCTCAGATTCTGTCCTCATCAAGAATCCCATCTAATACCATCAGACACTTCTATGCATCAGAGGGAACAAGGTCTAGCTGTGTGCCTTGCAGGTTGGGTAGAGCACTGTCAATATCCCTTCTCCTCCAGCAAACCCTCTCAAGGCTCACAACGGTTGTCTTCCAGAATAAAATCTGATTGCCTAAGAGAAGGAGCAAATCATCTCTGCTTGCTCTAATGTCTAAATGCCATTACAGATTAAGAAAAAACCTAGAGCTTCCCTAAGATTCTCAGTCCGGGAGCATTTGGACAATCCATTACTTTCATAGGGTCCAAAATTGTTTGAATTCTACAGACCAATGAATTGTCCCATTAGAAGCCAACTTTCCAGCAGGTAGCAGCAGCTCCAACTGTTGTCTCCAAAGGCAGTTAAACAAAAGCAACCTGAAGAGGCAGGTGAACTGGTCCTGGTCCCACCAAGGTGACTTTGGTTTCTGGTGGGTGGGGGCAATTACATGCTGTGAGAACTCTGTTCTGTTGATGTGCTCACCCACCAAAACACTCCTCTTGGAAAGACCAGGAATGAGTTCCTCTTCCAAAATCCCTCCTCTTGCATGTGGTGTTCATTCCATGGGTGTGGGGAGTAGGCTCTATTCCTTGGGTACTCTGTTTCTAAATGAGGTGACACGCAGTGATCACTCTCTCCTACCTTTCACAGATGATTGAGACTCCTAATCTAGACATTATTTATTTATTTATTTATTTTTTCAATCTGCGAAGGCAGATATGGTTGTTTGCTAACATTACAGTTTGCATGGACACTTCATATATGTAATACATCAGAGGACAGAAGAGGATACAGCAGCATATGCTGCTGGAATTACAGGGAGGATGAGAAAGAAAGGGGGGGCAGGGAGGGAGAGGGAAAGAGAGAAACACAGACTGAGACTGAGATACAGAGAGATAGCAATACAGAGAGTGGGAAAGTTAGAAGGAAAGAGAGAGAGGCAGAGAGACAGAGAGACAGAGAGACAGATAGAGAGACAGAGAAACAGTCACAATGTAATTGCTAGAAATTGAAGCCACGACCTGTGTGATAGCAGCAAGTCTGTCCAATACATACATTGTCTCTTGAGATTTTGGCTCCAATTTTAATTGGCCAAGAAAGACCTGATGCTATGTATTCTGGAGCTGACCTTTTGTATATCATCTTATTCCTGGAAACAGTTTCACATCTAGGGAACATGACCTTTAATCAGTCTTGATGCATCTCACATATCCTATGCCCAGACACCAAAGGAGACATATGGAAGGTTTCCTGTTGTGGTCTGGTAAATGCTCGCAATTCCTGACAAGAATCTCCAGAAGAATAAAGCCAATAAAGTCGAAACAACCTTAGCCCTGTTCAGAGTGAGATACCTGCCTTCTTAATGCTTCTCAGTACAGCTTTATATAGTGTATTAGCTTACTCTTGGTCAGAATTCACCACAGATCACAAACATCCTATTCAGATTTCTCTCTCTTTATTTTTTTCTTGCTGTAGTGGTGGTGATTTTTTAAGAGAGCCTTATAAGAATTAATTTACTCTTAGATGAATTTGGACCTTTTGAGAAAGATTGTATTCCTACACCATTTTTCGCTCATGGCTTAGAGTATAAGATCATTGGCCCCTGTGCACAGGTTCCAGTATTCAATTACCAGGGCCCATCTGTCACAGCCACAGGTAAGTGTTGTTTCAGGGGATCTAATACTATCTAACTTCTGATCTCTACACGGTCCAGTTTAGTGCACAGGCAGCAGACACACCCCTTCAGGTAAAACATTCATAAAATAGAAATAATGAAAATTCTACAGTTTACCAATTGCCATATAAAACTTGATTTCCAAATGATCACACATACTATTAGGAGAGGACCTCAAAATGTGGATGTAGGTCAAAAATTTTGATATATTTGATACTTATTTTTTCTTTCTTTTCTGTTTTACACCACCTAGGACCCCACATCCCAATGACCTGGAGGAGAGTAAGCCAGAGTTCTTCCATAGTCTTTGCTTCAGTTCCTGTCTCCACTTACCAGCTCTGATTAAGGTGTTGTCCAGACTTCCCTAGATAACACAGTTTAAAACCTGAAAGTTGAAAACAGAAAGAATCCATTACATCATTTGGTAGATTTGGGTCCCAATTTTTACCTCATTGAAATCAAGACAGGACTGTATGCTTGCAATAATGTTATCTGCCTGTGCTTAAACTTCTGACTAAAAAACTCTTTGTTCAAAACAGTGCAGTGACCGATGAGCATCAGACAGTTACATAGCAATTGTTGCCCTATGAATTTGGATACATCTCTGATTATATTGAAGATTCAAATTCAATTAAATGGTTTTAGTAGTAGGTAGACAGGCACCTAGTGTTGAGGTAAAACAAATTCCACAGTAGATCAGTTCTAAAACTACATTATTCTGCATGATATCTCAGCACTAATGAATAGGCAGCTGCACAAGCAAAAGAAGAGGAAAAGGAAGAAACACAGGCAGACACAGATGCAGAGGTTGAGAAACAGGCTGAGATAGAGAATGAAGAAGGAGAAAAGGAAGGGCAGGCAGAGTCACAGGGACAGTCAAAGGGAGATTCAGAATCAGAGACAGAGTCAGAATGTGTGGTGTGCATGTACCTAGTGTGTGTCTTTCTAAATTTTAGACCTTTTAGGAAGTTACATTAACTCAAGTGTCCTGAGAGATGGAGTGATTGGTTGCAACAAATTTCTCAGATTACAACCAGTATACCAAGACATGGTTTCTGTCTAATTGGCCACCCAGACCCAAGGAATACTTATAATAGGAGAGATCCCAGGCTAATGGTTTTCTTTCTTATAATAAGTCTGTCTCTCCCAGTCACAGAATAAAAGGAAATTATGATTCATTGGAAAAGAACACATAAATGGCTCCAGAAACTCAGCCAAGTCTATTAAGATATATATATATATATATATATATTATCACAAAGCTCTCACACAACTTTTTAAAAATCCTGTACTGGATTCATCTTCTAAGTATACACTGTATGTTATGTATAGTATATCATAAAATACTAAATAGGAATATCTAGCTATGTACACTGAATGTATACTGTGAGGAGCTGCCCTTTCAATCTCCATTACAAGATGGAGCTGACATCCGTTGTTCTAACTGGTAAAGAAATAGTCTGTGTATGTGCTGGGGTATTTTTCCATTCTTTGTGCCCTTCCTGTTCTGTGGCGTCATATGGGCTGATAGTGAGCAGCCCTTAGGGTGAAATATGTCTCTAACACTTCTTGTGGTCTATTTAAGGACCGAGTTTCCTGTGTTCTAAGCCTCCTCGCCCAAAAGCTAATCATCTTTCTCTTGAGATGGATTAAAGCTATGCTGCAGAAGGATCTGAGTGTGTCCTGTGTGTGTGTGTTATCGACGGTGAGACTCTTTATCATCACAGACACAGTATACTGAATGCACAGAGCATTAGTACTGTAACTCCATGGATAAATCATGTTCATGAAGCAACACTAACAGAGATTTACACACAATATTTGCATTTCATTTGTGTTCCCGAGATGAAAATTATTTTCATCAACACACATGGCACTGCATAGAACAGGTATGACTAATATTAAAATAGTAAACAGCTGACTGCAAGAAGTATAGAAATCAGAGTTAGTAAGTCTTTGGTGGAATACTATATTTACATACTCACAACATCCATTAGTGAAGAACTCCTGCTGCATTAACTTTGCACAAGATTTATTGTCAAAACTTGTACTTTTAGTCTGGTGGTTGGTGGTTGGTTACACAAGTTGGTTGTGGTTTGTTAGTAGCCATAATTAAAGGAGAAGAACAAGGAAAAAAATTAAATTCAGAGATTTTCTAATTCCTCTCTCTAATATACCCTTATTTCTGTTCTATCTAGCGTTAGGGGTTATAAAAAGAAGATCCTAGAAAATATCAAACACCAACTATAAAAATGAATCCTTAATTACTGTCCACCAGAAACCACCAATTGTGAAGAAATACACTTTATCTTCTTTATCATAAGTTTTAAAGGACTCTCTTCAATAGCTTCCTGACTGGACTGTTCTTTTTTCTTCTGTGTTCTTTTTCCTTGTGTGTGTGTGTGTGTGTGTGTGCATGAGGATGAGTGTGTGTGACTTCCTGTGATTAATACCTTCCTGTGTTGTTAACCATTCATATTTGCTGTGGATTTACTCACAACAAACAGATAAACTGAATTGTGAGTATCTTTTTTTTGGTGTCTGTTTTGTTTTTCTTTTCTGGTGGTGGGTTTAGCATGTATGTAAATCAAACACTACCATCGAGTCACATCTCTAGCTTAGACAGGGTTTTGAATTATTTAACACTAGTTATTTCTCTCCATATTACTTTAACATTATAATGTTTTTATTGTACTCCTGATCTGTTACTGAAATTTTATTTCTATTTACTCCAAATTTATGTAGGTGCTAAGCAACGTCAACCCATTGCTGATATTTTTTGTCAATAAGGCAAGTTGATCAATAAATGACTTTTTTTTTTCTGACTAGTGCCATATTGTGTTTTCTTGAAGACTTGTATCTTATGAGCCGGAGCAGAAACTTGTAATGTACACTTGAGGAGGGTTTTTTTGGGATTTGGAGGGTATTTCAGTGTATAAAATGAATGTCAGGTGCCTGATGTTCTATCAGGGTAATGGTGCTCCTTAAGCTACATGTTCATCTTTATTTTCTCCTACACTTTTCATAACAATATTTTTCAGTACCACAGAGCAAATGTTACAGGTTCTTAGCTTTTAAACTCTCAGTAAACACCAAAGTCTCAATTTTGGACTACAGTGCAGCCTCTTCTCTAAAAGCTAGTCAGAGGATGCTTAGTCCTGTGAGCCCAATCCTTTCTTTTTATTCCAAGCATGGAGGGAAAATGGCATGCCCTGTAAGGGTTTTGCAATTAGAGATTCTGGTGTCAGCAGATCTTACTTGTCACCCTATTGAGTTTGCTCATCTGTAATAGCAAGTGAAAGAGTGGTAATCAGTACCATGATGGCTCAAAAGAAGTCTAGAACACCACTGCATTCTGCCCCCTTGTGGGTGCCATCCCTGTCACATTTTGAAGAGAAACAGTGATCCTTCCAGGAAGCTGCTGGGAATTGAACTGCACTTCTCTGCATGCTGTCAGACCCAGCCTCCAGGTCTGGACTGACTCTCCTTAAGGATAGTCACTTACCCTCCTGGCCCCAGTCCCTAATTCTCTCTCAGTTCTCCACAAAACAGGAGACTCTCTTTATTTTTTGTGCCAAATGATGCCAGCTTCATTTCAAATATCCTGATAAACTAAACTGGTTGGGTCTTAAAATAATTTCTTTCTCTCAAACACCTATTTATCAGGAAAACTGTCAGTGAGAATGGCTGAGACATCTAGTCTGGGCGAGTTTCCCATGATTAAGGGCTGGGAATATGAAGATAAGGCCAACTTATTAATATACTTCCAAAGTCTAGTTTTAATTGGCATCTCTAATGCTGTGCAGAAGAAATGTGAGATTGTGAGGTGACTTCACAGATTAATATAAGAGGTGAGTCTAGAAAATCAGGAGCTGTCTATTGAGAACAGCACTGGACCATGGCCCTCCTTTGAGGATTTACACTTTAAAGCTGAGATAAACTGTAAAAAAATTATGTCTTTCTGAAATTTATGCCATGGAACGTCCACATAATATCTTAGTTCATTTGTGTGATGTTTTTATACATGGCTGTAAATGCTTTTATGTTAACCTGTGTGTGCTAGTAAGTGTTTGCCTTCTTAACATGAAGCTAAAGTCACCTGGGAAGAGGGAACCTCAAATTGGATCTGTCTACATTATATGAGGCTATAGCCATGTTTATTTGTTTTCTTAGAAATTTTTCTTTAAATTTTCCATCTTATGTGACCTGAAAGTATCCATCTCCCTGTTTATCCTCCTACCATCGAACTCAGAGACACAGTGAAACTAACAGAAGTTATGGGCCAAATGAATTTAACAGATACCTATAGAACATCACCCAAAAACAAGAACACACATAATATGCACTCATTCTTAAGTGTATATTAGGCAAAAAAAAAACATGGAATACCCATGATACAATTCATTGATACTATCCATTATCTCTACCTATGGTCAGGATTATTTTTCTGATTTTTCTTTGTATAGATTCCTGATTCTTGAAGGAGAGAGCTCGATAAAGGCATCTTTAATTCTCTGAGTCTCTCACTCTCTGTGCATTGTCCAGTTGTGTCTTTCTGTGATTATTACCAGTTTTGTAGGAAACTCACCTATGATGAATGCTGAGGCATATATACTAACATATGGGTGGAGCCATTAGGATTCATGAGAAGTCATTTTACTGCTGTGGTTATTTAACAAAATTTATGATGGCAGATTTTCACTTAGTGTTTTATGACCTTTCTAGTCTCAGATGCTTGGCCTGATATTTCCCTCCACATTTAACCCTCCTATTTTAGTGTATTCTTCATTCCTTTATACCACTATATTCTACTTCCCCTTCCTTGGAAGAGCTCCTCCTTCTTTATGGTTCCTTACTAGATAGCTCATCTCTGTTACCCTAAATGAAAAACAAACATATATAAACCTTACAAGCTAACTCCATACATAGGTGAAAACATTCCATTTGTGTCGTTCTGGGTGTGATTTGACTGTTGGATATTTTCCCTTTTTTTGTTTTTTTGTTTTTTTTTTTGTTTTTGTTTTTGTTTTTTTTTTTTGATACTTCAATCCTTCTTTTTTAAAAAAATATTTTTATTACGTATTTTCCTCAATTACATTTCCAATGCTACACCAAAAGTTCCCCATACCCTCCTCCCCAGTTCCCTACCCACCAATTCCCATTTATTTTTTTTGCTCTGGCGTTGCCCTGTACTGGGGCATATAAAGTTTGGTTGTCCAATGGGCCTCTCTTTCAGTGATGGCTGACTAGGTCACCTTTTGATACAAATGTAGCTAGAGTCCAGAGCTCCGTGGTACTGATAAGTTAATAATGTGGTTCCATCTGTAGGGTTGCAGATTCCTTTAGCTTCTTGTGTACTTTCTCTAGTCCTCCATTGGGAGCCCTGTGATCCATATAATAGCTTACTGTGAGTATCCACGTCTGTGTTTGCTAGGCCCTGGCATAGTCTCACATGAGACAGCTGATTAACAGTTGATGGGAGAGGATCCAGTACTCAGTGAGTGGTGCTATCTCTGCAAAGATGGTGATAAAATATATAAGAAAGCAACCTGAGGGTAGTGTTTGAAAAATTAGTCAGTGTTTAAGAGAACTGGCTGCTCTCTTAGAAGGTCAGGATTTGAATCACAGAACTCAGGTGGCAGCTCACAGCCTCATGAAGCTCCAATATCAAGGGACCAAGCTCCCTCTTATGGACTCTGTGAACCCTGGACAAAAAAGGCCCACAGACATTCACGCAAACAAAACATTTTTATATATACATATATGTTATTAAAATAAAAGTTAAAAGGCATTTTTAAATTTTGTAAGTAGAAAAGCTGAGAAAACTGTGTTTAGAAACAAGCCAATAAGCAGCCTTGCTCCATGTACCCTGCCTATAATCGTACATGGGTTCCTGCCCTGATTTCACTCAGTGATGGAGTGTGATGTGGAAGAATAACACAAACTAATCTTTTTCAAAAGAGAAGGGAGGAGAGGGGGATTGGAATGGGGATTTGTTGATGGGAAACTGTGAAGGAAGTTATCATTTAAATTGTAAATAGATAACTAAATTAATGATGAAAAAAATAAGTCCTGTCAAGAACTCCAATGTGACAGTGTGAAACTGCTAATCTACAACCTGCTAAACTCACATGTGCGGGGTGTGGGCATGCAAGTGTTCTGTCTGAGCCTGCAGGCCACTTAAATCCTCAAAAACCCTGTGGAGTTCAACCCTGACTTTCTGGCACAGTTGATCCCCAAAGTGTAGTGGGAAGTGCTTGTGCAGGTAGCAGACACCTCAATCTTGGCCCAGGTACACAAATAGCCAACTAGCTGCTATGAACAGGACAAGATACTTTTGAGGAAGATGTACCCACGTGTGGCTTGAGATTGATGTACTGGATGGTACTCTGCAATGGTCAGAATCCAGTGTTCTTTTCCCCATCATCCACAGGATCACCAATATGCTGTAGAATGATGAGGAGACAGAGAGGTAACCTTGCTAGCCACCACAATTCGATGTGGGAATGGGTATCCAGATGGAGGAAGACCCTCATGAAACAGTGGGTAGGGGATGGGATAGAGGGTTTCTGGAAGGGTGGGAAACTGAAAACGGACATCATTTGAAATGTATATAAAGAAAATATACAATTAAAAAAAGACCAACCAAAGAGTACATAGGGCGGGGCCCATGGCTGCAGCTTCATATGTAGCAGAGAATGGCCTATTTGGACACCAGTGAGAGGTGAAGCTCCTGTTCAAGAGAAGGCTCTATACCCCAGTGTAAGGGAATGTCAGGACTAGGAAGTAGGAGTGGGTATTTTGTTGATTACTGAGAGGAGGGATGGCATAGTGGGTTTTCAGAGGGGAAACCAGGGAAGGGGATAACATTTGAAATGAAAATAAAGAAAATGCCTCATAAAATAAAATAAAATAAAACAAAATAGATTGAAAACAACCACCTAGACACAATAAGTTAATAGCAGAATAATAAATAAGACAGTGTAGTGGTGCATATCTTTTATCCCTGCTCTTGGTAGGCAGAGGCAGGGGCAGGCAAATTTATGAGTTCAAGGCCAGCCTGATCTCCAGATTGAATTCCATGACAACCAGGGCTAAACAGAGAATCCCTGCCTCGAAAAAACAAAAAACAATAAACAAATAAAGAGAAAATGAATGACACACAGGCATACAGAAGAGGACTGGTCCCAAAGACAGCTCTGTCCTAAATATACTAGAGCACATTGCTTCACAAAATGAATTCTGAACATGCTCTCACATAGTGCATTTGAATATACTTTCTAGGTTAACCCCATATGATCACAAGAAACAAAAGGTAACAAGAAGATCAGAGTCAGAAGTATATCTCAAACTCATGTCAAAGACAGTCTGGGAGGCACACCATGCTTCGGTATTCAAAGTTCAATAGAGTGGTTCTCCACCTTTTTAATACTGCGGTTCCTTCATATATATACTTCCTTATGCTGTGTGGTGCCCCAACCGTAAAACTATTTTTTGCTGCTTCATAACTGAAATGTCCTACTGATATGAATTGTAACATACATTTCTGACATACAGATAGTCTTAGACAACTCCTGTGAAATTTGTCACAAGGACTAGCAACCTACAGGTTGCCAACCACAGTGCCAGCAACTAGGAAAACTAGCCAGCCCCTTGATTTTTACAATGTTGCCTTCCGTAACTGTGGTAGAATAGATGTGCTCTATTTTAGTGGTCTAAGCATGTGAGGATCTGTAACACTACCTGGAAACACACATACCAAATTGGATGAGGGAGTCTATTTTTTCTGTCCTGGACCTTGCAGGTTTGAGTCAGCTCTAACCAAATAGAAGAGAAAGGATACTGGATGAATTCCTACTCAAAGTCTTTGGAGACAACAGGGATTTTATTGGGTTCTCATGGAGAATGGGAGAGTGTTTGTGCTCCATTAAAAAGGTACTCACATTCACTATTTTGATGCCTTTCTTTCTATTTGAGTGTGCTTTGTACTTTTGTCTGCTATGTGTTGTGTTCTGTGTTCTTTGTTACTAACTCTAGGGTTCTTCCCATACTTGGAAAATGAAAGTCAGTTTGAAAACCTTTCATATTTGTTCTCTGTATAGAAACTCTCTCTCTCTCTCTCTCTCTCTCTCTCTCTCTCTCTCTCTCTCTCTCTCTCTCTCTCTCTCTCTCTCTCTCTCTCTCTCTTTGAGTTTTCAAGACAGTGTTTCTCTGTGTAGCCATGTTGTTCTGGAAATCACCCTGTAGACCAGGTTGGCCTCGAACTTAGAAATTCACCTGTCTCTGCTTTTCGAGTGCTGGGGTTAAAGGTGTTTGCCACCACCACTTGGAAATATGATTCTTTTAAAAAATTAGATTATGAGTCCTTTGTACCAAAAATGAGATCAAAATTTCAAGGAAGGTACTTTTAATTGAAAATGCATCTTTCTGATAAAAAAATGGGGTATTCCATGGAGATACAGAAGGTTGAAAATGACCCAAAAGGTATTGTTCTTCAACTAATTCCTTATCAGCTTGTAATTTTCTGAGGATATTGGCCACTGAGGCTTGAAGTATCAAAAACCCATCAGGCTATCTCTCTCTCATTCTTTCTCTCTCTTTCTCATTCTTTCACTCTCTCTCATTTTTTCTCTCTCCTCATTCTCTCTCTCTTTCTCTCTCTCTTTCTCTCTCTCTTTCTCTCTCTTTCTCTCTCTTTCTCTCTCTCTCTCTCTCTCTCTCTCTCTCTCTCTCTCTGTCTCTCTCTCTCTCTCTCTCTCGTTTTAAGCCATTCATCCAGTGGTTGACATCTAATGTTAATCCATTTCTTGTCTATTTCACACAGTGAGGCAATCAATATTGATGATATGACTGTGAAATAATCCTTCTTACTTTTTTTTTCTTTTGCTTTTTTGAGACAGGCATGCCATGGACTCATTCATAACAGTTTTTCTCTCTAGAATAAGTTTGCATGCTTTAGCACTTGATAATAATCTCGATTGTTGATTTATTTTAATATCTGTGAGTTTCTGCAGTAACTGATTCTATTAGTTAGTGATTAGTTGCTGTGAAAAGACACCATGACCAAGGCCACTCATAAGAGACTCATTTCATTAGGGCTTTTCTACATTTCATTACACGTTCAGAGGTTCACTCCATTATCATCAAGGCAAAAAATATGGCACTGTCTAGGCAGACATGGTGGTGGAGAGGAAGTTTCGATTATTCACCTTCATCCAAATGCTTCGAGGAAAAACTATGTATTTTGCAAACAGGGAGGGTCTGTTCCACACTGGTAGAGCTTTAAAGCCCCAGAGTGATATGCTTCCTCCAGCAAGGCCAGACCTACTCCTACAAAGCCACACATCCTCATAGGCCAACTATATTTAGAATGCCACACTGGTTTCATAGCAACTTGACAAGATCTAGAGTCTTCAAAGAGAAGGAGACTCAGTTGAGAAGATGCCTACATAAGATCCAGCTGTTAGAAATTTTCTTAATTGATGGGAGAGCACCCACTCCATTGTGGGTGTTGACATCCTTGTGGTGGTAGTCCTGGGTTCTTTAAGAAAGCAAGCTAAGCAAGATTAGAGGAGCAAGACAATAAGCATCACCACTCCATAGCCTATGAATGAGCCTCTGATTCCAGGATCCTGTGTTGTTTCAGTTTCTGTCCCAACTTATTTGGTGATAAACAGCAATGTGGAAGTATAAGCTGAATAAAACCTTTGCTATGGAATTTGCTCTTTGGACATGGTGAATCCTTACAACAATAAAAAACAGTAAGGTATTCTTAGGGAAAAAAATGTCTAACAGTGCCAATGTCACTTGTCTTATAACCACAAATAATAATGTGTAGACATTTTATTTTTACTTAGAGATAAGCTATACTCATGTACCTACCTGAGATGTAATTGTTCTAGTTTTCTTCTTTCTCACCATGTAGAATACTACAATAAAAAATAACTTGGAAATAAAAAGGATACAGATTGTCACTGAGGAAGACAAAACAGAAAGTTGAGTCAGTAACAGCAAACACTGCTTATTGGCTTGCCACTGTCTTAGCCACTGTTCTATTGCTATGAAGAGACACATTTGGTGACGGCAACTATTAGAAAACAAGGCATTCTTTGTGTAGAGAAAGGCCATTGACTTGTTTGAGTTAATTTTATATCCAGCTACTTCACCGAAACTGTTTATCAGGTTTTGGTGTTCTCTGGTGGAATTTTTAGGGTCACTTATATATACTATCATATCATCTGCAAAAAGTGATATTTTTACTTCCTCTTTTCCAATTTATATCCACTTGATCTCCTTTTGTTGTCAAATTGCTCTGGCTCATTCTTCAAGTACTATATAATAAACAGGATGAGAAAGAAATTAGGGAAACAACACCCTTCTCAATAGTCACAAATAAAAAATATCTCGGCGTGACTCTAACTAAAGAAGTGAAAGATCTGTGTGATAAAAACTTCAAGTCTCTGAAGAAAGAAATTAAAGAAGATCTCAGAAGATGGAAAGATCTCCCATGCTCATGGATTGGCAGGATCAACATTGTAAAAATGGCTATCTTGCCAAAAGCAATCTACAGTTTCAATGCAATCCCCATCAAAATTCCAACTCAATTCTTCAACGAATTAGAAGGAGCAATTTGGAAATTCATCTGGAATAACAAAAAACCTAGGATAGCAAAAACTCATGTCAAGGATAAAAGAACCTCTGGTGGAATCACCATGCCTGATCTAAAGCTTTACTACAGAGCAATTGTGATAAAAACTGCATGATACTGGTATAGAGACAGACAAGTACACCAATGGAACAGAATTGAAGACCCAGAAATGAACCCACACACCTATGGTCACTTGATCTTCGACAAGAGAGCTAAAACCATCCAGTGGAAGAAAGACAGCATTTTCAACAATTGGTGCTGGCACAACTGGTTGTTATCATGTAGAAGAATGCGAATCGATCCATACATATCTCCTTGTAGTAAGGTCAAATCTAAGTGGATCAAGGAACTTCACATAAAACCAGAGACACTGAAACTTATAGAGGAGAAAGTGGGGAAAAGCCTTGAAGATATGGGCACAGGGGAAAAATTCCTGAACGGAACAGCAATGGCTTGTGCTGTAAGATCGAAAATTGACAAACGGGACCTAATGAAACTCCAAATTTTCTGCAAGGCAAAAGGCACCGTCAATAAGACAAAAAGACCACCAACAGATTGGGAAAGGATCTTTACCTATCCTAAATCAGATAGGGGACTAATATCCAACATATATAAAGAACTCAAGAAGGTGGACTTCAGAAAATCAAATAACCCCATTAAAAAATGGGGCTCAGAACTGAACAAAGATTTCTCACCTGAGGAATACCGAATGGCAGAGAAGCACCTGAAAAAATGTTCAACATCCTTAATCATCAGGGAAATGCAAATCAAAACAACCCTGAGATTCCACCTCACACCAGTCAGAATGGCTAAGATCAAAAATTCAGGTGACAGCAGATGCTGGCGTGGATGTGAAGAAAGAGGAACACTCCTCCATTGTTGGTGGGATTGCAGGCTTGTACAACCACTCTGGAAATCAGTCTGGCGGTTCCTCAGAAAATTGGTCATAGTACTACCAGAGGATCCAGCAATACCTCTCCAGGGCATATATCCAGAAGATGCCCCAACTGGTAAGAAGGACACATGCTCCACTATGTTCATCGCCACCTTATTTATAATAGTCAGAAGCTGGAAAGAACTCAGATACCCCTCAACAGAGGAATGGATACAGAAAATGTGGTACATCTACACAATGGAGTACTACTCAGCTATTAAAAAGAATGAATTTATGAAATTCCTAGCCAAATGGATGGACCTGGAGGGCATCATCCTGAGTGAGGTAACACATTCACAAAGGAACTCACACAATATGTACTCACTGATAAGTGGATATTAGCCCAAAACCTAGGATACCCAAGATATAAGATACAATTTCCTAAACACATGAAACTCAAGAAAAATGAAGACTGAAGTGTGGACACTATTCCTCTCCTTAGAAGTGGGAACAAAACTCCCATGGAAGGAGTTACAAAGTTTGGAGCTGAGATGAAAGGATGGACCATGTAGAGACTGCCATATCCAGTGATTCACCCCATAATCAGCATCCAAAAGCTGACACCATTGCATACACTAGCAAGATTTTATCGAATGGACCCAGATGTAGCTGTCTCTTGTGAGACTATGCGGGGCCTAGCAAACACAGATGTGGATGCTCACAGTCAGCTAATGGATGGATCACAGAGCTCCCAATGGAGGAGTTAGATAAAGTACCCAGGGAGCTAAAGGGATCTGCAACCCTATAGGTGGAACAACATTATGAACTAACCAGTACCCCGGAGCTCTTGACTCTAGCTGCATATGTATCAAAAGATGGCCTAGTCAGCCATCACTGGAAAGAGAGGACCATTGGACACGCAAACTTTATATGCCCCAGTACAGGGGAATGCCAGGGCCAAAAAGGGGGAGTGGGTGGTTAGGGGAGTAGGGGTGGGTGGGTATGGGGGACTTTTGGTATAGCATTTGAAATGTAAATGAGC